>NC_090937.1:900964044-901267074 GCF_040938575.1 Ambystoma mexicanum | reverse complement strand
GGGACGATGGATTTGACTTGTCCTTCTCACACACTTTGTATCCATTTTGTTTTGCTGCTGGTAGTTTTGTTTTTGTGGCTTGGGGGCTTTCCATGCCATCCACATATGCTGCTGCTTCAATGCTCTCATATTGAATGCTTGGTATAAATGTTTTTGGTGCTTTAGCTTTATTCATTTTTTTCCTTGTGGTGAAAGAGGCTTCTTGCTGTGGTAGACAGAAGCCTTCATTCCTGGCTACTTCCCTCACCGACACCCCCCCCTCACAAGCAGTGACTCCCCATCTTGCAGTCGCACTCCTATACTTTGCTCTGCTCCACATACTTTGCTTGAGTCTGCTATCATGATATCATTGCCATGCGCGAGCACATCTCCCCATCAGCATCGTCGCATGCAGCAGACTGCGACCCGTCATGGCTGATAGAGGAACTGCATAGAGGTGAGAACTGAAATTTGTCCAGGATAGGTAAGGAGTTTACCGGGGGGGTGGAAAAGGGAGGGGTGGGTGAGGGGGGGATCAGGGAGGCAGCGGCTTTGTTTGTGTGGATCATACTGTCAGTGGGGGAGATGGGCGCAACTGGGTGCTGAAAACAGCCTTGGACATGTGCGCCACTCGATGCCTCACTTTTTCCCCCATAGAGCCCCCGGTGCCGGGCAGTTTCGTACGACTGCGGGTGTTAGGTACTTGAATGCTTACCGTATCGCCCACGTTCATGTGTGATGTAGAGTCCATGTTGAGCCTTTTGCTTCCCACTACGCCGCTCACTCGCCGAACAGCCGCACAACAGCCTAAGGGCTTTACTCCACCGGGCTTAACGCTGCAAGGGTGGATGCTTTGGCCTTTCCTCGGCCTCTGGAGTCACGTGATAGGTCACGTGATCGTGCCAAGCCCCGCCTCCTCCAGGAAGCACCCAGGCACACAAAGGCCAGCAAGAGCGTTGTTCTTTCCTCTGCTCGCAGTGCTGGCTTACTGGATGCAAAACGTTTCTCTCCTCACAAAATCAACAGAATTATGTATCAATTGCCACTAGACTATGAGCCTCATTACACGGATGGCGGTAAGGACTCCCGGTACCGGTAAATCCTTACCTCCTTACTACGTGGTCCCTTTGCGGGTTGCAGGCGTTAAAAACCAACCCGCAAAGGGACCCAGGGAGCTAATTACGGTACCGCAATTTGCGGTACCGTAATTAGCACCTTCCCCATTCCCATTGAGCCCTATGGGCCAAAAATGGGAATGGGGAAGGGCAATGGTGGAAGGGGGAATTACTGCCCCGCCAACTTTGGAATGGGGCGGTAATTCCTCTTTCCGCCAAGGCGGTGCCGGTATTTTACCAGCATGAACCATGGCGCTAATAGCGCCATGGTTCTCCGCCATCCGTGTAATGAGGCCCTATGTCTTAATCCATGTAATCATGTGAGATTGAAATACACAGCTAAGGTCCAGGAGAGTTCTAACAAAACAAATAGCTC
Source organism: Ambystoma mexicanum (assembly GCF_040938575.1). Classification (NCBI taxonomy): domain Eukaryota; kingdom Metazoa; phylum Chordata; class Amphibia; order Caudata; family Ambystomatidae; genus Ambystoma; species Ambystoma mexicanum. Next base: position 901,265,604 of record NC_090937.1, on the reverse strand, counting down.
TTCATGGCTTTCCGGAATGCCGGAAAGGTTTTAATCTCACAGATTTCTCTGGGTAGTTTATTCCAGGCTCTTGGACCGTAGACGCTGAATCTGCAGTCCCCTTTGCTCATATCCCTGGTGTGGGGTATATGAAGCAGATTTTGATCTGCTGAGCGCATTTGTCGGGTAGGAACATGCCTCATTTTATCTGATAGATATCTTGGTCCTGTCTTGTTAACACACCTATAAACCAAGCAGAATACCTTAAACTCAATTCTTTCCTTTACTGCCAGCCAATGTAGGGTTCTTCTTAAATTAGAGGTTGGAGCTGATTTTTCTACCTTATACGCCAGCCTAACAGCTGCATTTTGGGCCACCTGCAGTCTTTGCAGAGAAAAGGCTTGTATACCTGACAGCAATGCATTTCCATAGTCTAGCCTCGAGTTGATCAGAGTGCCAATGACTACTGCTCTGTCCTCATTTGCAATGAATGCTAGGATATGTTTCAATAGGCACAGTGAGTGGAATGCTGCGTGCGCCTTCACACTAACCTGAGCTCCACTTCCCATGTTATCCTCCCAGACACAACCTACATTTTTTATTTCCTGGAGAAATTCAGCTGTGTCCCCAGGAAACATGGGGAGTGTAAATGCTCCATCTGCAGATGGTGCTTTGAAGCTAATAGAGTCACTTCTGTTTTGCTGGCATTCAGCAGTAGCTGGTTGGTCTCACTAAATTGTTTCTACCCTCAGGATAGAGTGAAAGGAGTGGAAACAGCTAGGGGCTTGGATCATGTCCATGCAAACATGCCGTTGGGTCCATGTCGAACCCCCTCACAATCGGTTCAGCAGCCACACGGTGGGGGCAGTAGGAAGAAGGAGGTGTCTGGCCTAAATGGCAGTGCATCTGTCTCGGTGCTGGCCCGGAACTAATTTGCTTGCCTAACCGATATGGATGACATCAAATGGTGCGAGCCCCCTGGGGTGGCCCATGGACTGTTGCAGGAGGTGGCACTTCGTGCTGCCATGGGCACTCCCCAAGTGGGGACTTGGGCCGGAGGAGATAATCTAGCCCTATTGTCATTGAATGTTGCCGGATTAAGAACAAGGCTGGCCCACTCAGAGACACAGACCACATTGAGTGAAGCAGATGTTGTGCGGCTCCAAGAAACATGGTCCCAGGATGAGTTCAATGTTGATGGCTTTGTCTCATACCAGTGGATGTTGGAGAGAAATAAGTGAGGGAGAAGCTTTGGTGCTCTATGTATGCTGGTCAAAACTCACCTGGAGAGCATACAGATGACTCTGACAACTCTGGTGCAAAGCATATTGGTGGTCAAAATTCTCAGACCAAACCAGGCAGACCTTCTAGTCGTACATTTCTACAATAGTTCCCACAAACAGTATGGGAAACATTGTCTGGATGTATTAGCTCAGGCCCTGGAGGAGATCTCCACCAGGCTCCAGATGGGTAATCTGTGTTTGGTACTGGGAGGCAATTTCAATGCGAAATTGGGGACTGGCCCGGAAGACAACCTATATGATAGCACAGAAGATGCTGTGTCAGGGATATCCCCCCTGTTATGATGGACACTAGGCTCTGTGTGAAAGGGTTGCATCTCTGACACTATTTTCATGAGTGGGGACTACAGTCAACAAATGGGCTGCTGTGTGGGGATATTCCCGGCAGAATTACTTTCTCTTCAGCAATGCGTAGCCCAACAATTGATTATTTCTGTGTACCAGTTGAGCACTGGGGTCTCATAAAAGGGTTTGGGGTATTGGATAACATTTGCAGTGACAACTTCCCCATCAAACTTGTGATTAAGTCCGTTCCACAGGTGGATAGGCTGAGCCAAGTCCGTGAGGTATTCTTAGATACATCCCGGCAGAGAATTAAATGGAAGGAGGACAAGAAGGATGAATTACTGAAGAAGGCAGTATCATCAAGCTCACACAAACTTGAGAATCTGCTGTTGGAGAACCTGGAGAGTGTAAATATACTGGAGGATTTTGGAAGCATGCTGACCCTGCTCTCACAGGTGTTCTCTCGTAAACCAGACAAACAAGGAGGAAAGAGAAGTGGGGGGTGGTTTGATTCTGACTGCACGAAAACCAGAAAAAATCTTTTACTTTCCTTGGACAGTATTGGAACTTCCAAAACCGCTATTATAGGGGCTAGATCCCACTGCAGGAAAACTTTGGTAACTAGAAAACGGGCAATTGAGGAAGAAGCATGGGAAGCCTGGGTGGATAGCTGCAAGGGATAATGATTCCAAATTATTTAGGGAGATTGCCCAAAAGGGCCCATACTACAGTTTTAATATGGACACTGCGATTAACAATGTCTCGGATAGGGCCTTGGTGTACCCTATTTCAACCCTATACGGTGCAGGGAGCAAGACTGATGAAGAAGGGTTAGTGTCTAGGGGAAGTGCAGGGTGTAGTGATGGAATGTGCACTGAGGAAACTATTGTCTTCTTAGTGGAATAAATGAAGAAGGTCATCGGCAGCCAGCATTGTAACCAAGCTCCAGGCCTGGACAATGTCCTGGGTGATTTATTCGTCATGGATCCAGATCTGTGGGCACCCGTACTTACACAAGGGTTCAATACAATATGTGCAGACGGGGCCAGCCCTCCCTCATTGTTTATGGTGGTCATTCAGCCGATATACAAGGAGGGCTCTCGGACTTCCCTTGCTTCATACAGACATATAGCTTTATTGGACTCCCTGTTTAAAATATTAGCTTGTGCCATTTTGGCATGATTGGAGGATCGTTTTGTGAGTAATGGAATTCTTTCTCTGGTCCACCTAGGTTTTTGGCTGGGACTGGGTATAGCTGAGCAGGTACTCAGCCACTATCTGGGTATGGCACATTCCTTCTACTTAATGGAGGGTCCCATTTATTTTTCATTCATGGACCTGAGCACAGCATTTGACAAAGTCAACTGTACGAAGTTGTGGGACATGCTCAGGTCCATGAATTGCCCAGACCCCTGGTAAACCTCTTGGCCTGGCTGCAGGGCACCACACAAGCATGCGTCAGGAGTGGTGTCAATGGGCATTTTACAGGTTCTTTTTCAGTTGAACTGGGAGTTCGCCAGGGATCTGTGTTGGCCCCCTGAGTTACTGCCTATATATATAAATGGTCTCCACAAGCACCTCCTAAAGCCTTCCCCAGACTTCCCGAAAATGGGTGGTCATAGTGTCAGTCATAGTGTATGCGGATGACTCTGTCCTGATGGCCCGCACAACAAGAGCTCTGCATGCACTAATATCAGAGTACGCTGTTTTATGGAAGCGTTGGATCTGGTGGTGAATGTAGCAAAGTCAGCAGTGATGGCCTGTTGGAATGGGAGACGAAGGATCAAATTTAGGGCTATGTACTGTAAGAACAGTGCTATACCCAGTGTGGATTTCTTGACTACTTTGGGGTCAGATTTTCTGCAACTGTTGGTGCCATGGCCCATATATCTAAATAGGCATGGCAGTACAAGTAGGCCCTGGGTGGGGTTTCCAGGGCCATGTCCATGTTTAAAGTTAAGCCAATTGCCCCATTGCTGCAGTTATATAAGGACATCTCTTGCAAGATTTCGGATGGAATTGTAGGTCACTAAAATGGTGGTGTGGTTCAGACTCTGAAGAACCAATTCCTTAGGAACCTATTGGAGCTGCCTGCCTCAGCTCAGAATCTTGGAGTATATATGGAACTGGGTTGCACATCAGTTGGGGATACAATCTCCCTGCAGCCAGTATTGCTTTGGCTCAGGTTATGGGGAAACGATAAAACGTTACATACCCATGACCTGATCATCTTTCTGACATACAAGGACTCAGGAGACAAGATCCCATGGCTGTCACACATCAAGAAACAACTGAGAGTGATCAATATGATGCACTTGTACTCTCCCAGCAGTATGCTCTCCCGGGGGGAGTTAAAAAGATGGTCTGCATGCCTCCATGAATCTGTGAGAATGGATAGAGAAAGTATAGATATCATGAAACCAAAGAATCGTGGCCTGATGACAATAATGTCCCAGCAATATCTGCTCTGGGTGGAATTTCCTGCTGATTGTGTCCTCATATCTAAGGCAAGGTTTAACTGCATCCAGCCAAGGGCTGTGATGGCAGCATGATCTCGGGAGGGGGGCGGGCGCAGATCTTGTCTGATCATGTGATGCTCCTTACGTTGACCTAGCACACCTGATTTTATTTTGCCCTGTTTATGCACAAGCCAGAAAACGGCTCATAAGACCCTTATTGCAGGAATGGGGCTTTGCACAAAATATGCCTGCTTTAATATATTTGCTGTGGGTAGACTCTCCACATGTGGGTTCGTCCTTACTTTCATATCTGAAAACAGCTCTGTATCTAAGGAAACGTGTGTTAAGTATAATGCCCTGAAATGAGTTTATACACACCATCTGATGAACGGTATCTTCTTTTAGCTGCTTGTGTTTTAATTATTATATATTATTTTATTTTGCGTTGTTTTTATGGATTGTCTTTATGCATATCCAAAATAAACATGATGATGATTAATCTTTAATAATAGGTTCACTTAGAAGAAGGTACAGTAGTGGTGATTAGTAGGTGTGGGTGAACACAGTAGTGAAGCTATGCAGGAGGGTTTGAATGCTTGTACCAGCCATGGGGAGCAGACGAGAGAGAGGGGATGTTATGAGGTGGCACAGAATGGCACCACTGGGTGGTCACAGGGAGAGCAGGGGTGAAGTCCTAGATGTTGACCAGGGGAAAGTCCTGGAAGAGGAATGTCTTCAGCTCCTCCTCGAAATTGAAGATGAGACGGCGCAAGTCTGATGGTGTTGTGGAGGAGGTTCCAGAATCTGGGGGCAAAGATAGAGAAGGCATGTCTTCTGGTCTTTTCCTATCTACAGCAGCATTGTTCTAGTTGTGCAAATCCTGGCTTCTGGTGTAGCACTGGCCATCAGAGTTCCTCAGCTTCAGAGACTTGAAAATTACCACCTTGTAGATGTTGGAACACGATTTAAATCTGATGTATGCGTGCAGTAGAAACGTATGCACTTTGATGAGGAGCACTGTGAGGTGATCGAATTTGCACTGTCCTTTGACGAGCTTTTACCACATGTAGGACATTTCTAAGCAGGGGCTAGAGTTTTCCTTGGGAAGCCTGCTAGAAGGGCATTGCGACCATACAGATGGGTGAAGGTGAGGGTTTTGACTGCTTGCTGGAAGGTAGGTCATGATCTTCTTAAGGGTGGAGAGTTTCTATCAATCTGTCTGCATTTTCTTAGCTATGTGTGCATTGAAGTAGAGGTGTCTGTTGATAATGAACCCTAGGGGTGTGCCACATGTTCTCCGATGGTTGCGAAGTCTGAGAGGTTTATGAATGAGAGCCAAGTCTGGGTATTTGTTTTTGTTGGTAGGAACATGGTCTTGGATCTGTCAGGCTTTAGGAAAGCACTGGACCAACAGGAGTGCATTAGTGTGAGGCTGGCCTTGAATCTGTGAATGTCTTCAATGGAGGAGATCTTTAGGTAGAACTGTGTGTTCACTTTGTATTGGTGGATTTGGATGTTGTACAGGTCCAGAAAGGTATCAAAGGATTCCATGCAAAGGTTGTAGATCATGGTGGAGAGGATGGATCCTTGTGTTTCTCCACAGATGATGGGTGAATTAGGTGATGTCTTTGAGATCTAAGTGGTCAACTGTGTTGACCGCAGACAAGATTGCAAAGAGAACCAGGAGGAAGTGATGACTATCATTTAGGATGCTGATGGCATTGTCACTGACTTGGTAGTACGCTAGGTGTGGGTAGAGTGTTGATGAAGTGCTTGACAGAGTTGAATTGACTCTTCTTTTTTTGTCGGATTCGTGTTCGGTTTAGAGTACGACGTTCTGGTGATAGATGGCCTTGGGCATGATGGTCAGTCATCTTTAGATTGTACAGAGTTCCTTGAGTAGTGCAAGGTCAAAAGGCTATGGGAATGGTGCCAGGTCTTTTCTTATTTTCTAATGGTTCTCTTGGTGAGGTTGAGTTATTGATTGCACCATTGGACTGAAGGTTTGTACCTGCGTGTGTGTTATTTCACTGGGGCATGGCAGTTGATGTTGGATTTGAAGGTGGAGTAGAGAACTTTGACAGGTGTGCCAAATTCTGTGTTAATTTGTGGTTGTTTTGCCTAGGGGTGGGCGAGGGTTTTGAGGTCTCCCTTGAGGGACTCCACTGGGAAGTTCTTAAATGATTTAAACGCTACTTGGCTGGGTATATATTGGGAGGTATTGACAGGGGCGATATGAAAAATGTTAACAGGGATTCCTGGATGGTCCAAGCAGTTGAGTGGGAATGCGAACACACACAACAAACATGTTTACCCTTTACCAGTTTTCATCTTCTGTGTTTGTTGTGGTAGTCTGTAGTTGTTGCCATTTTCCTGATTTGCCATGTCATGTTTGTATTAATATAAGAAAGTAGTTAGTAGGATTTATTTAGCTGTCACCTTGTGGTTGTGATTTAATTCTGTGGGCTTGTTTGGATTTTCACAAATTGCAGTCCTTTGGATACGCTTGTACAGTTTTAGATTTTGCATTTGCCATTTGTGGTTCTCATGCCATTCACGAAACACTACAATTGAAAACTGAGGCAAGTTGCAGGGGAAGTTGAAGAGGAGGATCTGCATTTTGATTTGCAGAAGAAGAAGGATTCCCACATGAAAGGCGAGGAAGGTGTACCTCATTCTGTTTATGGGTGTGTGTACACAGGCACAGGATGCCCAAGATGCCAATTATATGATTGGCGGTCGAGGATAAGGGATGAGGCTGTAATATAATGTAATGTAATGTTATGTAATATAGCATTTGTATAGCACCTATTCCCATTGGTATGGTCTCAAAGCACTGTAGGTTAACGCCCTCAGTGGGACCAAATCCATGGTATGAAAGATTCATCAGAGGAGTTTAGGATGTGTCAGTGAATTTTAGCCAAAACTAAGGTAGTTAGGGTTGGCCAAGTACCTGCTAGAGACCTATGTCGAGCTGGTTTTTGGATGGGTGGTGAGAGGATTGTCGGGAGAGTATACAAGTCCAGGAGGCTGATTATGTGTCCAGCTAGACTGAATTTCTTTTGTGGGACTTAGATACATTCGAATGGAAGAGGTGTTGTGTGATGTGTCTTCAAGTGATGTATGATTGCAGATGAGAGTGTGTGGGTGGCTGTGCCCACAGCAATCTTCCATTGACAGAGAGTGCAATACGTATCCAAGTGTACTGGATGGTTTCTAGTTTCATTGGTGTATCACTGATCCTGCAACACTGATTTCAGTGGAGCTGGCATGACTCCTTGACAGATGCAAGAGATTTACTAACTGTCTAACAATTTAGGCTAGACCCATTTATAAAGGACGAATAGGCACAGGTGGGAGAACATCTGATTTAAAGTGCATAGGTTTAGGAACCTGTATCAAAGGCAGAATGACCTTGTCAGTTACTAATTGAATTTCAAATGGAAGAGCAGCAGGAGTCCTGCCTAAACCATCCCTGATGCCCACTGATAAATAGTACGTTAAGAGATTAAATACTAATTTAAGTCAATCACTCCTGGAAACACTTGTGTATAGGTGCGTTATAAATGTCATATCATATCATATCATATCAATGGCCTACTGCAACACAGAAGTAGGGAATTGCACAGTAGAGCTTGGGAAGGCTTGTATTTCTATGATTCGAAAAGCTCTTAGGGTGTATTTGCTGCAGACTGCACCTCCTCATGAAGATAGTGAGCCTTGGCCATGATGGCCTTTTATAGACTCTGAAAGACTCTTTCATTTTAAGAAATGTAAGCAAGTTTCTAACCTTGTGCCATCTTTTTCTACTCTTTTGGCCTGGTGTTTTAAGGAGCAAAGATCTGCTGAATACCAAATATTCCAATTTTTTAAAAAACATTTTTTTTAGGATTTTATAGAGGGGAATGTCGATCAACAATTTCATGTAGATCTGCACTGCACTGGACTAAGTACATTTTGCAGTCTATTTCCACCACCAGTTTAGGCAACAGAGCAACATCAGGGAATGGTAAGCAATGCCTGTTCAGATTTGTTAGATTGGAGACCAAATGTCCATTAGAATTGGAAAGATTAGGAAAACCAAGAGCAAAATGGATTACAAAGATGTCACTCTATGACACAGACCAAGTAGCAATACCGGAATTATCAATCTGTCAAGAGATAATAAACTCCTGACAGTGACTGATGGGAAGTTTTGGGGCAGCTCTTGTCTGGGTGCAAGGCATTGAGGATGAAGTGGTCTCCACTCAGGGCAAGGGTGCTGCTGTGGACAATTGGGTGGCACAGGCTTTGGAGGTCTTGTAGCAGGTGGTGTTTCCACCTGAGTGGGTTGAGAAACAGGTAGAAGAGGCGGTTGAGGAGGGGGTGGAGGGGATTTATCATGTGCCTGTCTTGCCAGTGAGGGCAGTACAGGAACTGTAGTAGCCCCAGACAGACCTATACCACCTTTAGAGTCCTCATAGCTCCGGGTGTGGGAGCATTGTGCTCTGATGCAAGGGGATACCACCAAGGGGGAGGATCCTGGTGTCCTTTGCATGGTGGAGTGTTGAGGGAAGTGGAAGGGCATGAAGTGGGAGTAGCATGGAAGAGATAGTAGGGCCCACAACCAAGATAGAACAGCCATGAACAAACACATTATCTGGTCATACAATTATGTATATCTGCAGAAAGTAGGAGAACGTTATTTCAATTTTTCATTTCTAGAACAGAACGTTTTGCATAGTTTAGTCTATGCACAAGATTCTGTATACCGGTATGGAATGTTGCTAACATTTTGATGTAATGGAATGTTCTTTATCAAACAGTTCCCAAAATGCAGGGTAATGAATGTCCTTGCAGAGCAGTGTGGCTGAGCACTGGACAGGAGTCTATGGTTTGTAAAGGTTTCATTTTACTTTTGTCTTTTAGATTGACATAGTGATTGAGGAATTGTAAACATTTGTAGGATTGTTGCCTTACGTTACACATTGAGCTGCATTTGTACAATGGACAGTTTGTTTGGGCAAAAGGAATATTTGGTTGAATGTATGTTGAAGGCGTATTTTCTACAAGGGCTTCTTTTGCCATAATGGTGTCCTCTACCATTTCCTACCCTCGGCCATCACAGTCTGTGGCAATTGCTTTTTTTGTTGTTCTTTTTTACAAGCATCTACATTGAAATATGGTTCTGTGCTGCTTTTGTGAATCCATTTACCTTCACAGAAGTTTGAAAAGGTATCTATTTTGACATTGCACATGTTTAGAAGTACTCTTTGCAATGTATTAATTAATTTAGTTACTGGTTTCATTCTGTTTAAATTCAATATAAACAATGTTCTATTTAGTAGAAATGTGCTGTCTATTAGAGTTTAAAGGATTAGTCTCCTGCAGTAGTTTTAAGGGTAGAGTGTGACTTTTCAGCATTTGTTATAAGATTGTGAAGAATTCTACGGTGGATTCATTTTTGTAACATTAATTTTTTGGATTGCTTTATAGTGGTTATGTTAACACTGGTACATATAGTGTTAGGTTCATTAGTAGGTTTGCTTTTCTTTGCATATCTTTTTTTTAATTTTAGTTTTTGCAAGAGGGGCTTCACCTTTTTTATTGTGGCTGCTTTAGTTTTTTGAGTAAGGTTATTAGCTCTTTTATTTTAATGTTTTCTATAAAAAAAGGTTTTAGAGATTGATTAGTATATGTCTTATTTATATTTGTATCTGCTCTATATGTTCTTTCTTTTCTACAGAGTTGCTTTTAGTAGGCATTGTGTTGTGTCTTTTGGAAAAAAGAAATTTTGGGTTTGAAGTTGTGGAATGAATATGGATGTATTGTGCATGGGTGTGAGTGTGATTGTAGAGATGAATAGTGTGTTGTGTGATTGCGTAATGGGATGATAGTTGTGCTTGGGAAGTTTGTTAGAGTAAGAGTGTATATAGGTCTGATGGGTTTGGGTTAGTGAGTAAGAGAGTGGTGGTGCAAATGAATATGTAGGGTTTGAGGAAAACGGGTGATAAACTGGTGGTGTTGAGATGGAAATAAAAAAAGTGTGCATTTTACAATATAATGAGTAAGAGTGAAATACATTTAATTGATTTGAAAATAATAATCTGGGCTAATATATAGTGACACTAAATTGTTACAATTATAGAGAGATTAATACTATATTGCTGTACTTAATTTGTAGGATGTGATCAGTGTTCTTTTTTCTGCAGCTGTCTTTGGGAATTTCCTTCTTTCTTGTAATTGTAAAAGAAAGTTAGTAGGTGTGTATGGTAATGGTGAAGTGCTTTTAGTAAGAGTAGTTGTTTTTTTATGAATGTAGGAGGAGTTGTTGGGAAAAAGAGTGAATACAATTGTGTTATGGGTGGTGTACTAAAGTATGTTTAGTATGTTGTTAGAACAATTGGAGTATGAGTAGTGGTGTTTGGGGGATTAAAAAGAAAAGAGAAGAAATGGGTGTAAGAAAAAAGTGCATGTGTAGGTTACTTTAGTGCTGCTGATATTAATAAAAAAAGTTCTATGTTTGCAAGGCATTGTATTTGCAATGTGTTGCATTGTTGTTTAAGGCTAAGGAAAGTGTGGTCTAGTGGCAATGCAATGGCAGATTGTTGTTGCAGCAGTGTTTGGTGTCTTATAGTATACGTTGGAAAAGAGGAGTGCTGTATATATAAGATGAAGTGTTCTATATAGATACTTCGGTGGTATACACATACGTGTGAGCATGCGGACAATGGCGCAGTGTAAGGGATGTAATGAGTGAGGTTGGAAAGTGTGACAGGTTTATGGAATGGACAATGGAAAATGCTGAGCATTTACAAGTGTTTCCTTTTAGGAGCATGTTCATGAAAGTTAAACAAATTCATATGTGCAATAATAGGAGCAAGTGTGTAACTTTAACAAAAATTAAAGCAGATGGAAAGGATTTGTATCACATGGTGTGGGTATGTTTAAGATGTTGGCAGTACTTGCATACTTGCCAACATAATTGATTCCAATCTGTAGGTGCTTTTGTAGTCCTCGTTTTTTGTTTGCACTGTGAGACTTGTAGTTCCACTTTTCCCATCATAAAACTTGGACTACAAGTTCCAGATTGCATACACTGGATAAGCACCTACAGATTGGAATGGGTTATGTTAGTAAGTATGCATATACTGTCAATATAATATACATCCAAATAACAAGTGGCACTTATAAATGGTGTACAAATGTTTTGCATCTACTTTTTCTTTCTTTTGGGAAAATGTTAGACACAGTGCTGCTATAGATGCACATATGCATTGAAAATGCTCCTGAAAAGAAAGGGGCCGATTCATGGAACAAACGTGCGCCGAAAATCCATGCGCAAGCAGGCGCAAGGGAGCGCAAGCGTGAGAAACGCAGCGCACGCGCACGCGTGCGATTCAAGGAAGACGCTGCGCGTGTTACCCACTGTCCGTGAGCCCAATCCAGCCATGGCGCACGCAGGTATACACGGCGTGCGCTACGCGCACAGCAAAAGCGCACATAGCGCGGCGCACACAACCAAAGTGGGCGGAACAGTGGGAACAACGCGTGAGTGAAAAGAAGGCGTAACTGGGGAAGTACTGCAGGGAACTACACGGAACGCCCACACGCACGCGAACAACCCGTATTCATGGATCCAAATACGGGAAACCCAAGCACGGCAAAAGACACGCACAGGCGTCAATGCGTTCGCCACACGAAGGCAGGCGGAAGCGTCCCCGCGCACAGTATAAAAGTGCGCGCAAACAACAAAAGTGTATATACAGCTACTATGAATGCCCCATTTGTCGCAGCACTGATCGTGGGACACCGCAGGAGGAGGAGAATAGCCAGGGCACGCATTTTCGCACCACGGACAAGCCTTTTTGGGATGCCTGACGACCAGGTCTACAGCAGTTATAGGTTTCCACCCCATATCATCCTAGACCTGGTCAGGGAGTGGGAAGATGACCTTACATCCCCCACCCTTTGCTCCCAAGCATTGAGCCCCTTGGAGAAGCTGCTCAATGTCCTGCATTTTTTGGCCACTGGGTCATTTCAGCGGACCACTGCCATAGTGGGGGGGGTCTCACAGTCCACGCAGTCACGCTGCCTACACCAGGTACTGGCAATCATGACAGCGAGCCCCTCAGTCCGCAGGCACATATAGATGCCCAGAACACCCGCAGAAAGGCAGGCCGTTGTCCTGGATTTTTTCAGGGTGGCACACTTCCCCATAGTGCTCGGTGCCATAGATTGCACCCATGTGGCCCTACGTCCACCTAGGGCCACTGAGCACATCTACCGAAACCGCAAGCACTGGCATTCCATCAATGTACAGGTGGTATGCGATGCAAAGGGAATCATCACCTCTGTCTATGCAAGCTACCCTGGCTCCACCCATGACAGTTTCATATACAGAATGTCCGCCCTGAGCCGGGCCCTGGAAGCTGGTCAGCATGGCGACACATGGCTCCTAGGTCAGTACAAATGCCCTTGCACATGTATGCAAGTCACACACAGACAAATATCCAAACCCTAATAGTCTCAACTATTATCACGTATTATCACCTCCCCAAGGGACAGTGCCTACCGTCTGAGCAACCACATGATGACGCCAATCCGGAACCCCACCACACCACCCCAGGTAAGATACAACGCCGCCCATATTGCAACCAGGGCCATAGTGGAGCGCACATACGGAGTGCTCAAGTCACGTTTCCGCTCCCTTGACCGCTCTGGCGGGCAACTACTCTATGCACCACCAGTAGTGTGCAGGATCATTGTGGCAGCATGTGTCCTGCACAATGTTGCAACACGGCAGGGCGTCCCAGTGGACATGGTGGTGCCCCCACATCCCCAACCACAGGCACAGGCGCTGCCCATGGGAGGGGACAGAGCACGTGGTGAGGAAGCCCGGACCCAGCTTGTGGCCACATTTTTCACCTAAACTCCCACCCCTGCGGAGTGCACATAGGCCTGGCACATACCAGGTGACAATTGATGATGACAAAGAGACAGTCAACTGTCACAACCCTACCACCCTGAGATAGTTGCCATGGAAGTGCCACATCGTCTGCATCCCTAGCTACTTAAACACAAGCTATCCCGTGTGACCAAAAGGCACACATATGACATATGACATGATATGGCCTATACACAAGTATTTCAAGGTGCGATGAGGCAGGGAGGGGGGAACAAGGGAAGACAGACAACGGTACTACTAGGCCAGGTGTCATTTAGATTGTGCAAGTGCAGGGGTAGGGGGAAGGGAAAAGTGCAAAGGGAAGGGGAGGGGGCGAGTGCAGTACGGGGTAAGTAGACCCAAAAACAAATACATAGGCCAGCTGGTGGCAACTGCAAAGGTAAGTGCAGACAAGTGCTGGGAAGGGGGGGCAGTAGGGATAGAGAGACAGTACCGCAGTGCAGGGGTTGCCAGGGAGCCAGTGCAAGTGGAGAGTGGCTGGGCCAGGGACCGAGGTCAGTGAGAGTGGCCCAGTTGCAGATCCAGTGCAGTTCCAGTGAAGAATTTTGCAAGGGAGAGGCAGAGAGAAAGCAGAAGCAAAGAGGAAGGTCTTGAGGTGCTTCCCGAACCGGAGATGGTTCTCCTCAAGTTCCAGTGAGGCAGGAAGGCTGTTCCAGAGGGAGGGCCCTGCCGCGGAGAGAGATCTACCCCCAGCTAGTTGCTTTGAGAAGCGGATGACCCTGACATGCAAGGTGTGAATCACACACACCTTCAAAACAGGCCATGGCCGTCACTGTTATGTCACTCAAACCCTCCCAAACCACAACATGACATGGCAAACAATACCCATACACCAACACAGTAACAATAAGCTACACATTGCCATGTCCAAAATGTACAGTGGCATCAGACAATGATGCCTGACCTGGAATCAGATGAAATGATTGACCAGCAACCTCCCACCCAAAATAAGTCATTTTCAAATGCATTACAAGAGTTGTAGACGTAACATAACAATGAATGCCTGTCTACATGCACATTGTGCATTGCAAAATCAACACTGCAGCTTCTGTGTGTTGTGTCCTACTCCTGCAACACACTGCTCAGCGCACAGCACAGTGAACATCCTTTGTGTGTGATGCACACCCTGAGCATCACATCTAAGCGATAGACCACATCAAAAAGCAAATTAGGCATGTACAGGATCCATAATTGGTCACAGAACATGTGCTGCAGGGACACAGTGGGCACCAGAAGGCAAACAATGTACACGTGGATATGCAAGGGTGGTAGTACATGTAGTGCATCAGAGTGCAAGTGTGTGGTTCAGCAAGGACATGCACTCAACATATGCATGTGCAATCAAGTGACCATCAGTGTTCTCTACACATCACATGTGAACATTCACCATGTGTACACCCGAGCATGTCAAACCACAACTATCCCCTCGCACCTGAAAGGTAAACACAACACATGAACAGGCATTGATCAGCAGAACACAACATGTGCATAGGATACCACCATTACAATGTCAGGGTTCCCATCACACTGCAGGGCAAGGCAACTATCAACAAACCCCCCCTCCCTCACAAATGACCATGACCCACTGAACAACTGCACCTGGGTCATGGAGCCTTCAACCCTCAATTCCACCTGGCCACAGGATCACCTTTACCCTTCGTCACCATCTCCCACCTTGTGTGTAAAAAGGTGCCTGCACCCTCAGAATCCACACTCATTTCCAAAATCACAAAATCCAAGGCATAAAAACGAACCAGAACACCCTCCAGTAGATGACTTGACGTAGCAGTACCTCACAAAGGCCAAGTACTACCACAATGATGCAACAACCAAGGTAGCACAGTAAAACAATGTCACAACAGGATGTGAACCATGTGTGTTACATAACATAGAATGATGCACCATGAACGGATGTGTACCGTCACAGGTCCTGTGTACAGGCACAGGAGTGTCACGAAACAACCACCCCCACCGTGTCCTGGGTGCCTGCAAGGTCAAACTCACACAGGCCCCTGAGACCCTGGTGGGGAAGGAGGTTCAGGGATATGCAGTCGGGACAGGTGTTGGCACACTGGATAACTGGAATGAGTGGCAGGAGAGGGGAGGAGGAATGACACATGAAAGTAGGAAATGCATAAAAATGTACTACCTGCATGAACACATACACAATCCAAACAAACTTGGACATCATTGTCATGGCCTTCTGTAGCCCAGGCTCAGGAGTGGTACGAACCAACCACCCCCTCTAGGGTTTTGGCGCCTGCAAGTTCGGGGCTTACACAGGCATCCGCAACCCCAGCGGGGAAAGAGGATCAGGGAACATTGCTTGGATAGGTACGGGAAGCAGGAACACCGGGTAGAGGGTACAGGGTTCAAAATTGCATAGGATTACGGGTGATTAGGGAGAAAAAACATACCAAATTGAACCACACATACATCCATGCATTAGTACACTCCCCAGAAAGCCCATGCAGAGCAGTTTGAAAGAAAAACAACAAGACACTTAGCTCTGGTTTTGAGTGCTGGCCTCCTGCCTGCGCACTCTCAGGTCCGGTTACAGGAGCACTGCAATGCTGCAAAGAGAGCCACAGTCAACAACCTGTACGTGCAAATTACACAAAAACACAACACCAAACATGCCCCATAGCAACAAACTACTCTACAAACAGACAATCTGGTGTAGATGCTTCGTACCCATATATAACATCACCCCTGTGACGGTTCATACACAGTCAATGCAGTAAGTCAGCCGCCGGTGGG
Organism: Ambystoma mexicanum; assembly: GCF_040938575.1. NCBI lineage: Eukaryota > Metazoa > Chordata > Amphibia > Caudata > Ambystomatidae > Ambystoma > Ambystoma mexicanum. The sequence goes on along the minus strand of NC_090937.1, from coordinate 901,249,873 downwards.
AGCGTGGCAAATGGAACACCAATGTGTCACAATTCACACAACATGCAATGTTCCCTGGGTAAGCAGACAGACCTATATAGCAAGCCATGACTTCTGAGCAAGTTGCGTACCACCATGACCGAAACAAAGTTGGCAGTGCATTTATCATAAAGTACATGGAAAAGACATGCACTGCACCCGAGTATGTCCCTTGCTGTATGTCCCTGTGAGCTGCCCCTTTCCATGTCTCGAAAGGCTACATGGTTGATACAAGTGCCTCAATGGACCTTGGTGTACCGGAGGGTATGTGCCACTGCCCCTGCATGTGTCCCAGACAACCTTACAATCAACAGCCATCAGTCCACCAACACATCTGAGCTGCATTGTGTGCTTCAACACCAATATTCGTCTAAGCTCACCCTCAGTGCTGTGACTAAGCCTGCATGTGCAACTCGCCTGGTGCAAGCTTTGCTGTGTCGTGGCCCCCCTGTGCGGCTCACCTTGCCTGGAGTTCCTTGGAACATGTCAGCAGTTCTAGGATGTGGGTCTGCAATCCCTGTGCCTCTGCTTGTGCATACATGTGCATGTGGGCACCAACAAACGTGTCCAGAATTCCGTCGTCCAATGGGCCATGTCTGCTGGCAAAGGTGCTCTGGAGGCTCGCCCCCTGCAGAAAGGGCATGAAACACATTATTAATGCTTCAAAGTCATCTGTGTGTGTCTCATCAGGCATCTCATTACTTGACCATGTCAGAGAGTCACATCACAAATCACACCATCAGTCTGTCTTTCACATCCAAAGTGTGGAACACTATCTACAGCATGAATTGCAACAAGCACGTGTACAGTAAAGATATGAAACATACTACACAATGCATAGCAATTAATGTACACATTAATCATGACACACCCCATCTAGCAAAAGCTGAACAGTGGACAATAACACCAAAATCATCCCCACTAGGGGTGTCAACACAAGTCACACAGCACCAGACATGCCACAGATATGACAGTCCAAAGCCCTTGTGTAAAATTCTGTAACACCGAACCATCCTTGCGAGCCCATGGATAAGGGAGGCAGGAGTGGCATATGTGAGTCAAGGACCCCAAGCCACAAACACATACACAAGACAAGCCTGAAGGGCCCAGCTGGAACAGACAGTGGATGCCTTCAAAAGCCACAAAGCACCGCACCGTCACATGAAAGCACAATAGACTAGCAATTTTAAACTAAATCAACTATTAACTAATTACACTAACAATGGAAAACCTACATTACCTAATTAAACTATCTATCAAACAGAAACTTAACTAACTAAACTAAAAGAAAAATCAAAAATGGCCACATACGACCCGGGGGGAAGGGGTGGCACCCAGGAGGGGGGAGGTACAGGGTGCTGCTCAACATCCACATGCGATGATACTGAGCCAAAAAAAAAAAACCTCCATGGGCTCAACGCCTGCACAGCCCGACCTATGTGGGAGATAGATGGTCGTCCGAGTCTGGCGCATCCTGTAAAGGAGGACGTGGCACAGTAGCCTGGCCATGCCTAGCTGCAGCTTGCCCCTCGTCGGCACCAAGTCTGCCGGACGGGTGAGCCTGGTTCTGTGTGGCGATGTGACGTAGGTCTGCATGCAGAACCTCACGTGATACACGTGCTTCCTCTTGCAAGGTAGCACGTGTAACACGGAGTTCCTCCTGCAAGGCCTGGCTGGACAACCACTGCACCTCCCGGCAAGCCTGTCGCTCAGCCGAGATGGTACGCTCAAGCTGTGCAAACCTCTCCTCTGCCTGCTGCCTCTGGGACATCATAAGGACACCCAGAGTGGATCTGAGGGAGGCATACTCCTCCCTCAGGGTATCCATGTGCGCCTCTGTGTGAGCAGCAATTGCTTGACGCAGAGACGACATTTCAGCCTGGCGTGCCCTGTCTGAGGCCGCCATGCCCAGCCTGAGCGAGCGGGCCGTGGACCGTGCCGCCTGCTGCTGGAGAAGCACCTGCCTAGCAGGGGGGAGCACAGATCGGGCCACACGCTCCATGCTCTCAGCGATGTTCTCCATTGCTGCCCCCTGCCGTTCGGAATTAGCAGTCATGTCTTGCTCCCACTCAGTATACTGCGGTTGCGCGCGGCGACCGCGTTGCCGGGCTTGACCCCTGCGGGACCCAAGAACCGGGGGTCCTCGCTGTGTTGGCACCGCCCGCGGCTGCACAACTACATGCCCCCGTCGACGTGATGTCCCAGGCACATCAGTGACTGGTGTGGAGGGTGACCCTGTGTCCCGATCCACCATGGGCGGAGGAACCAAGACTGTCTGATCCCTCAGTGCAGGGGTCGCTGACAGAGGAGTGTCCACATCAGAATCACTCACCCCTGACACATGGACTTGATGCTCATCCAACTCAACATGGATGTCAGAGTCTTCATCAAGGCTGGACTCATAGGCAGCCAGAGACAAGATGGACTGCAGCACTTGGAGGTTTTCGTGGCCTACCACCCCACGACCCCCACTAGTGCCGGGTTGATGTGGTGTTACCAGCCCTGTGTCTGGCACGACAACACCATCCTCCGCCTCCATTGCGTCATCACCTGAAAAATAGAGAGAAAAAAAGGTCACTACACATGTCAGAAGCACACAACACACACACACACCGACAGCAAACGCATCCGGCAGACATGTGACACACAACATTTAACCTGGCATGCATGCTGGGTCAACTTTGAATAGCTTCTGTGATCAGACCTGTGGAAAGGTGGCAGTTCCCAAGTAAGTGGGTCCATGCAGTGCAGAAAATGCGTACGCCACTCACTACCTACATGTACAAGGACTCCATGGTGTGTGTCAGGAAATGTGAAGGCAGTGCAATGTCAAATTCAGACATCACGTGCATTGTGCATTCAATGTGTACCATATCTAGAAGCCAAGCACCCCTCCACCCCAGTACCAAAGCAGGGATGCCTAGCATGGTATCAAAAGGCTGACCATACACCTGTGTATTGACAGGCAGTGTTGACTGGCATCAACAGCTTAATGTGATTCAAGTGACAACACTGCAAATGATGCTGGGACAGTAGGCAGGACAGATGATGAAAACTCTGGAGGCCGCCCACGTGTGAAGAAGACACAACAAGAGTTGGACAGAGTCATTGGCCATTGAACAGGCTGAGGCCTGTGAGCCACACAGATTGTCAGACCCTAAACATGTGTGCAACGCAGGACTGAGCCACAGTTGACATGGAAAGGCTGATGAGATGGCAGGCAATGTATGTAACCAAGGACTTGTATTACAGTGATCATCCAGTCAAGGACACATAGGGGCATGCGTGCAATGCACATGGAGCATGAATGGGCACTCATGTCCCTGCGGGACATCTGACCCATGCACAGTACAAGTGAGATACCCTGCATCGAGTACTAAGGCTGTACCACACGGCATATGTCTGGCAGATTCTACGCTGGAAGTTAGCATCTACACAGGACACATGAACAAGAAAGTACACATTGGCAAGATTGAAGCAGACCAGTGCAAAGGTCGAACTGGGGTGTAGAGTGGTGGAGGAGGGGCAAGGGAGCATGCCTACATGGAGTCCCGCATGCAGGCAGAGGAGACATGCATGACGGAAGCATTGCATTACTTACACATCAGAACCATGTACACGTCACATGTAGCAGCAATCATGCACAACACATCCCACAAGTGAAACACACACGTCCTCAACAAACACGCATCAACACTCAAAGTCCAGCATCTCTCCCACTCCTTCGACCAATTCAGGTGGTATGAAGTCCGCAACGAGAGCCTCATGCGGAGTGAGCTCTTCCTCCTCTGGTGCAGGCCCACCGCCAGTCACCAGAGTCAAGTTGTAATTAGAGGCACGCTTAGCCTTAGTGCTGCGCTTGATGTCATTCCAACGCTTTTTGCACTCTTGCGCCGTGCGCACCTCATGGCCGAATGAACTGACATGTTCCGCCACATGCTTCCAGTGGGTGTCACGTTGGGCAGCCGTAGTCTGACTATTGGCACCCACTAGCATGTCACGGCTGTGTCCCCGCACGTAGTCCACGAGGAAGTCCAGTTCCTGCTTACAGAAAGGCTTCTTCCTCGACGTGCAGGAGGTCGTGGCTGTGTGTGGGGTCCCAGCCTGTGCTGCAGATGCAACCTTCCTCCTCTTGGACTGTGGCGCAGACCCTGGCTGGCTAATGCCGCCCTGACCAGTATGGCCAGTGGGTTGGGTGGATTGAGCCGAGGGAGTGGCAGGTGGAGGGATGACCAAAGGCCTGACTTGTGTCAGTGGCAGCTGGGTGCCCACTAATGGACCCTGCCCAGCAACATCAGCTGTGGCAGGGTCATTGACCGCAACGGTCCTGGTTGGCAGACTCACAACCGGGGTGCTGTTGGGTGCATCTGCCCCTGCACTTGCCAACACCCGGCTGTTCGGGGCAGCAGATGACATGACTGCCCCAGGGACACGTGTCTTGGTCTGAGCAGCCTGGCCTGCCCCTATGGTTTCCCCCCTGGCCTGTTGGAGATCTACCAAGGGCTCTTCAAGTGCCAACGCAGCCTGCGCTGGCAGACCCTGAGCCTGGGTGGAGGTGTCCACAGCTGCACCTGCAGCTACCACTACCCTTGGGCCCGTGGCAGTCGATGGAACGGACTGCCGGGTCAAACGGGTGCCTGTGCCAGATGCAGGAGCTGCATCCCCCGGAACCACAGGGGGTGGTGGCATGACTGCACCGACACATGGCACAACATCGTGCTCAAGTGGCACACCCCTGCCTCTTCCCCCTCTGTGGCCGCCCTGGACACCCTGGAGTCCCCCTACTTCCTGGTAACCACGGCCACGTCCCCAACCACGCCAGCCAGGAGGAGGACGCCCCTGCTGATGCGCCCCTCACCTTTGGTGGCCTCCCAACCATGGCACTGATGTAGTAGTGCCGGCACAGATGGAGTGGTGCCAATGGGAGGTGTACACCACAATTGACCTGGGCAATTGGGGTGAAGGGGGTGGGAAGCAAGATGTTAACAGCCCCCCTGCACCTGCAAGGCTGTATGTGACCCCGGTGATGTGGTGATGGGTCACGCAACGCTCAGGCACCCCAAAAAAACCGTGCACGCAACCCTGCAGCCTACGTGCGTGGATTCAACCTCCCGCGGTACGCGGTGGCACCCAGTAACACGAACAATGCGTACGCGTGGGACAGGCAGGCTACTATGACATCGAAAATGGGTGCGATACACAGGGGCACCCGCAGTGGGAAAAAGAGCGTGTGCGACTCACCGTCTGACTAGCGCGATGCAGAAAAACACGCGTAGCCAATACCCCCGCCAAAAGAGGAGATACGTCCTTGATAGCTGTGAAGTTGTGATGGCACGTGAAACAACAGGAAACAGCAACACACGTCGGTCTCCACGAAAGGCACGTACAGCGAACTGCTGGGCCCGCTCACCTTTAACCCGTACTGAGGGAAACGCACGAGCGCGTCACGTCACGTCACTTACGCGCATGGGCCCTTTCCTCGTATTACACGCGGACGTGCAGTTTTTCACGCGCGCTGAAATGCCCTTGCATGCCTGTACGCGTCACGTCACAGGGGCCCTTGCGCTTCAGGGGCCTTCTGTCCAATGAAATTGCGTATGCATGCAGACGCGCTTACGCGCTAAGGGCCTTTCCTCGAATTACACGCTGACGTGCCGAATCTTCTCGTGCCAAATCACTCCATATCAAGCTGGCCACGCGTAAGCACACGGAAGACCACACTCTTGCCCAGAAGGCCGATCTACTGCCCCCCAGACCCCCAAGCACGCTCCCACCTGCCATCTGCTGCTGCCTGACTGCCTGCTGCCCGCGTGCCCTGCCATTTGCTGCCTGCACATCAGCCAGGGGTGCTGTTGCTGTGACCACCCCTGCTGGAACCGAAGGCTCCCGACTGGGATTCCATCGCTCCACAGCCCAGCCCCAGGACCCAGTTGCCCACCCACTCCTGCCTCTGGGGTTGTCATGTTGGGGCAAACACCATCTGAGACCACTGACAACCCCCGGCCAGAGAGGCAGGGGGCACCAGCTTCAGTGCCACAGAAGTTGGTGTCCTGGTGGAGCAAGTCCTGGGGCAGTATGATGCCCTCTTCGGAAGTTCCCGCGCCGACAAGGAAGGACGGACTCGGATCTGGACTGACATCGTGACTGCCATCCACGCGGAGGGGGTGGCAGTCCGCGATTTCTAACATATCAAGAAGCGCTGGGAGGACTTCGGGTCCAGGACCCTGAACAAGGCCCGGCGCCTCTTGAAGGCAGCGGATGCCAAGGGGTGCCGGGGCCACTTGTCGGAAGAACAGATGAGGGTCCTGGAATGCATATCCCCAGCGCTCCACGTCCAGGTCCTTGAGAGGCAGACCCGTCTGGAGTCGAGCGGTAAGTGTACATGCATCCTGATTGTGAGCTGTGCGTGTGGTGATTTTTCAGTAGTGTGCAGGTTGCACATCTGTTTGTATGGGGTCGAGTATGGGTGGGGGTGTACAGGGCCGTGGGGCTAACACATGCAAGGGCTGGAATGTGTGAGACATGGATGGTGCTTGTGTGTGTAGGCTTGCATGCCAAATGCAGTTGTGTGGGCACACATGTTTGGATGAATGTGTATGTAAGTAGACATGTCCGTGATGTCACGCATGTATGTTGTTTTCAGCTGCATGTATCAGCACTGTGCACATGTGCATCTGTGTGTATTTGACAAGGGTGCAACAGTGATGCAACATGGATGCATGTGACAGCGGTATGTGGAAGCCTGATTGGCAGATGTGACATGGATGCCCATCTGAACACTGCGACACTTGGCAGAGGTGTACACATGCATGCGAGTGTGGCGGTGTGTGTACATGTGTGGTGCACTTCCTGTGTTGCATGTGATGTCTGGCTCACCTTTGCCTGCTCATGCTGTTGTATGTGTATGGATGGTGCTGGCAGTTGCGATATGGCTGTGGTATGGCTCATGTGTGCGAGTTGAAATGCTATGTGTGTTGGGGATTGTGATGGCATGTCTGAGGTTTGCCAATGCCACTCATGTATAACTGTCATGTGTGTATGTGTCCATTGTACAGTGCCCTGTTGCCTGTGTTTTATTTCTCCCTTTCTGCAGCGTCAACTGATGAAGAGGGTGGAGAAGGTGCTGTGGAGCACAGCGGCGAGGATCCCACCGCCAGCCGGAGACGCAAGGCCTGGCTCCCCTCCCATGTTGTCATCTCGTTGGGGAGTGAGGAGTCCGGTGCCACGTCCCAGGCCGCAGCTGCCGGGGGGAGGTCCAAGAGGCGGAGGTTGGAGTTGGACTCCTCGGCAGCAGAAGGGGAAGCTGGGACCCCACAGTGCCCAACGGGGGAAGATGGCACAGAGTCATCCAGGTTGGTGGGGGGTTTGGTGGAGGAGGAGGCCGTGCAAGCAACAGAGACGGGGTCTGGAGGTGGGGATCCCACTGCTGCTAGTGGTGCAGTGCAGGACCAGGGACAGGAGGCAGCACAGGCCGCCGCGGAGGTGCCTGTGTGCAATCCTGTCCCTCATCCTGTCCCTGCATCATCTTGCACCATCAGGGATGCCTGCGTCCAGACCCGTTTTCAGGCAGGGGATGAGCTCACGACAACTGGCCTTCCTCTGCCTGCGGACGTGGCTATCCGGGTCCGGGTTGAGCCTGTTCTGACTGGTGTGGTGTTGCGTCAACGGGCCATGCGAGGTGACCTGCAGTCTTTTCATGAGGAGACTGCACGTCATCTCGAATGACATGGGTGGGGGCCTGGTGGAGGCTGCCCCTGGTGGCTGGGGGGTGGGGGTGGTGGTAGACATGGGTGGGGGCCTGGTGGAGGCTGCCCCTGCACTGCTGGGGGGTGGGGGTGATAGGGGACATGAGTGTGGGCCTGGTGGAGGCTGCCGCTGGTGGGTGGGGGGTAGGGGTGGTGGGAGACATGGGTGGGGGCCTGGTGAAGGGTGACCCTGCACTGCTGGGGGGTGGGGGTGGTGGGAGACATGGGTGGGGGCCTGGTGGAGGGTGACCCTGCACTGCTGGGAAGTGGGGGTGGTGGGAGACATGAGTGGGGGCCTGGTGGAGGCTGCCCCTGGTGGCTGGGGGGTGGGGGTGATAGGGGACATGAGTGTGGGCCTGGTGGAGGCTGCCCCTGGTGGGTGCGGGGTGGGGGTGGTGGGAGACATGGGTGGGGGCCTGGTGGAGGCTGCCCCTGGTGGGTGGGGGGTGCGGGTGGTGGGAGACATGGGTGGGGGCCTGGTGGAGGCTGCCCCTGCACTGCTGGGAAGTGGGGGTGGTGGTAGACATGAGTGGGGGCTTGGTGGAGGCTGCCCCTGGTGGGTGGGGGGTGGCGGTGGTGGGAGACATGAGTGGAGGCCTGGTGGAGGCTGCCCCTGGTGGCTGGGGGGTGGGGGTGGTGGTAGACATGGTTGGGGGCCTGCTGGCAGGTGTCCCACAGTGCTGGGGGTTGGGGTGGTGGGAGACATGGGTGGGGGCCTGGTGGAGGCTGCCCCTGGTGGCTGGGGGGTGGGGGTGGTGGTAGACATGGGTGGGGGCCTGGTGGAGGCTGCCCCTGCACTGCTGGGGGGTGGGGCTGATAGGGGACATGAGTGTGGGCCTGGTGGAGGCTGCCCCTGGTGGGTGGGGGACATGGGGGGGCCCTGGTGGAGGGTGACCCTGCACTGCTGGTGGTGGGGGGGTGGGAGACATGGGTGGGGGCCTGGTGGAGGGTGACCCTGCACTGCTGGGAAGTGGGGGTGGTGGGAGACATGAGTGGGGGCCTGGTGGAGGCTGCCCCTGGTGGCTGGGGGGTGGGGGTGATAGGGGACATGAGTGTGGGCCTGGTGGAGGCTGCCCCTGATGGGTGGGGGGTGGGGGTGGTGGGAGACATGGGTGGGGGCCTGGTGGAGGCTGCCCCTGCACTGCTGGGAAGTGGGGGTGGTGGGAGACATGAGTGGGGGCCTGGTGGAGGATGCCCCTGGTGGGTGGGGGGTGGCGGTGGTGGGAGACATGAGTGGAGGCCTGGTGGAGGGTGCCCCTGGTGGCTGGGGGGTGGGGGTGGTGGTAGACATGGTTGGGGGCCTGCTGGCAGGTGTCCCACAGTGCTGGGGGTTGGGGTGGTGGGAGACATGGGTGCGGGCCTGGTGGAGGCTGCCCCTGGTGGCTGGGGGGTGGGGGTGGTGGTAGACATGGGTGGGGGCCTGGTGGAGGCTGCCCCTGCACTGCTGGGGGGTGGGGCTGATATGGGACATGAGTGTGGGCCTGGTGGAGGCTGCCCCTGGTGGGTGGGGGACATGGGGGGGCCCTGGTGGAGGGTGACCCTGCACTGCTGGTGGTGGGGGGGTGGGAGACATGGGTGGGGGCCTGGTGGAGGGTGACCCTGCACTGCTGGGAAGTGGGGGTGGTGGGAGACATGAGTGGGGGCCTGGTGGAGGCTGCCCCTGGTGGCTGGGGGGTGGGGGTGATAGGGGACATGAGTGTGGGCCTGGTGGAGGCTGCCCCTGATGGGTGGGGGGTGGGGGTGGTGGGAGACATGGGTGGGGGCCTGGTGGAGGCTGCCCCTGCACTGCTGGGAAGTGGGGGTGGTGGGAGACATGAGTGGGGGCCTGGTGGAGGATGCCCCTGGTGGGTGGGGGGTGGCGGTGGTGGGAGACATGAGTGGAGGCCTGGTGGAGGCTGCCCCTGGTGGCTGGGGGGTGGGGGTGGTGGTAGACATGGTTGGGGGCCTGCTGGCAGGTGTCCCACAGTGCTGGGGGTTGGGGTGGTGGGAGACATGGGTGGGGGCCTGGTGGAGGCTGCCCCTGGTGGCTGGGGGGTGGGGGTGGTGGTAGACATGGGTGGGGGCCTGGTGGAGGCTGCCCCTGCACTGCTGGGGGGTGGGGCTGATAGGGGACATGAGTGTGGGCCTGGTGGAGGCTGCCCCTGGTGGGTGGGGGACATGGGGGGGCCCTGGTGGAGGGTGACCCTGCACTGCTGGTGGTGGGGGGGTGGGAGACATGGGTGGGGGCCTGGTGGAGGGTGACCCTGCACTGCTGGGAAGTGGGGGTGGTGGGAGACATGAGTGGGGGCCTGGTGGAGGCTGCCCCTGGTGGCTGGGGGGTGGGGGTGATAGGGGACATGAGTGTGGGCCTGGTGGAGGCTGCCCCTGATGGGTGGGGGGTGGGGGTGGTGGGAGACATGGGTGGGGGCCTGGTGGAGGCTGCCCCTGCACTGCTGGGAAGTGGGGGTGGTAGGAGACATGAGTGGGGGCCTGGTGGAGGATGCCCCTGGTGGGTGGGGGGTGGGGGTGGTGGGAGACATGAGTGGGGGCCTGGTGGAGGCTGCCCCTGGTGGCTGGGGGGTGGGGGTGGTGGTAGACATGTGTGGGGGCCTGGTGGAGGCTGACCCTGGTGGCTGGGGGGTGGGGTAGCAGGGAGAGATGGGTGGGGGCCTGGTGGAGGCTGCCCCTGCACTGCTGGGGGGTGGGGGTGATAGGGGACATGAGTGGGGGCCTGGTGGAGGGTGACCCTGCACTGCTGGGGGTGGGGGTGGAGGTAGACATGGGTGGGGGCCTGGTGGAGGCTGCCCTTGCACTGCTGAGGGGTGGGGGTGATGGGATACATGAGTTGGGCATGGTGGAGGCTGCCCCTGGTGGCTGGGGGGTGGGGGTGGTGGTAGACATGGGTGGGGGCCTGGTGGAGGCTGCTCCTGCACTGCTGGGGGGTGGGGTGGTGGGAGACATGGGTGAGGGCCTGCTGGCAGGTGCCCCACAGTGCTGGGGGGTGGGGGTGGTGGGAAAAATGGGTGGGGGCCTGGTGGAGGGTGACCCTGCACTGCTGGGGGGTGGGGGATGGGAGACATGGGTGGGGGCCTGGTGGAGGGTGACCCTGCACTGCTGGGGGGTGGGGGTGGTGGGAGACATGGGTGGGGGACTGCTGGCAGGTGCCCCACAGTGCTGGGGGGTGGGGGTGGTGGGAGACATGGGTGGGGGCCTGGTGGAGGGTGCCCCTGCACTGCTGGGAAGTGGGGGTGGTGGTAGACATGAGTAGGGGCCTGGTGGAGGGTGCCTCTGGTGGCTGGGGGTGCAGGGGGACATGCGTTGGTGGGCAGTAGTGCAAGTTGACATGTGGGTTGGCTGGGGGGCATGGCCATGGTCGATGGGGTGCCTGCAGGACATGTGCAGGGTAGGCCCCTGTGGTGTGAGCCACCTGCAGGGGCCGTGGAGGGTGTAGAGGGAAGACCTGGGAGGACCCACACATGCAATTCACGTGTGGTGCTCCCCGCGCACCCTTGTAATACACGTACCCTGATGGAATCGCGTGTGGAACTTCCCGCGCACCCCTGGAATACACGTACCTTGCTGATGTTCCGTGTGAAACTTCCCCCGCACCCCGAAATACACGTACCCTGATGAAATTGCGTGTGGAACTTCCCGCGCACCCCTGTAATACACGTACCCTGATGGAATCGCGTGTGGAACTTCCCGCGCACCCCTGAAATACACGTACCCTGCTGAAATCGCGTGTGGAACTTCCCGCGCACCCCTGAAATACATGTACCCTGCGGAAATCGCGTGTGGAACTTCCCGCGCACCCCTGAAATACACGTACCCTGCTGATGTCGCGTGTGAAACTTCCCCCGCACCCTGAAATACACGTACCCTGATGAAATCGCGTGTGGAACTTCCCGCGCACCCCTGAAATACACGTACCCTGCTGAAATTGCGTGTGGAACTTCCCGCGCACCCCTGAAATACACGTACCCTGCTGAAATCGCATGTGGAACTTCCCGCGCACCCCTGAAATACACGTACCCTGCGGAAATCGCGTGTGGAACTTCCCGCGCACCCCTGAAATACACGTACCCTGCTGATGTCGCGTGTGAAACTTCCCCCGCACCCTGAAATACACGTACCCTGATGAAATCGCATGTGGAACTTCCCGCGCACCCCTGAAATACACGTACCCTGCTGAAATTGCGTGTGGAACTTCCCACGCACCCCTGAAATACACGTACCCTGCGGAAATCGCGTGTGGAACTTCCTGCGCACCCCTGGAATACACGTACCCTTCTGATGTCGCGTGTGAAACTTCCCCCACACCCTGAAATACACGTATCCTGCTGTAATCGCGTGTGGAACTTCCCGCGCACCCCTGAAATACACGTACCCTGCGGAAATCGCGTGTGGAACTTCCTGCGCACCCCTGAAATACGCGCACCCTGCTCGCACGGGGCCAATCGTGTGTGGAACTTCCTGCGCACCCCTGAAATACATGTACCCTGCTGAAATCGCGTGTGGAACTTCCCGCGCACCCCTGAAATACACGTACCCTGCGGAAATCGCGTGTGGAACTTCCCGTGCACCCCTGAAATACGCGTACCCTGCTCGCATGGGGCCAATCGCGTGAGGTACTTCCCGCACACCCCAGTGATACACGTAGTCCGCTTGCCGTGCTGGTACAGGGTTAGCGCAGCCCTTTGCGCTGGATTGGGGATTTTGATGGCTTTTCCCTGCGTGAGAGGCGTTCTTGGGGGCGTAACTGGCGCTGCTGCAGGGTCGCTGCGCTACTGTGCGCCACGGCTGGTTTTGGTGGCTGGAATCCATGAATACGCTGTGCGCAGAAATGGATTTTAGCGCACGCGGCTGGCGCAGGAATTTGCACGCGCACACTGTGCGCCAGCAGCGTGCGCCACTTGTGCGCTGAATTCTATGAATTACCCCCAAAATGTTTTAAATGCACAGCATTTTATATTTTTCATTCAATATAAATGTCACACTTTCGAATATTCCATTCCAGTCCTGTGTTTTTCCTCACATTGTGGGACCTAAGTTGTATAATGGGAGAAGTGGAATTACAAGTCAAAGAGTGCAAGAAAAAAAAATGAAGACTTGATATGCCCTACAGATTAGAATGGGTCATGTTGGTATGTATGCATGTACTGCCAATATATTAAACTTTCACACAGCTAGTGCCACTTAAAAACATTCTACAACTTCTTTGCATCTGCTTTTCCTATTGTTAGAAAAACTTTACACACAATGCTGCTATAAATGGAAATATGAATGTTTTAACTTTTATCAAATTGCTCCTAAAAACACATTTTTTTTAAATGCATAGCATTGAAAGTATTTGCTGATTTATGTGAGCAGGTGCTGAATGCTGCAATGTATGGATTTTTTCTGCAGTGGTTAAAAAGAGAATATGCCTATTGAGAAGCTTATTACAGGGTTAGTGCATGAACCCTTTATATATACTTATAAAAGTGTTGCAGAAAATAATTACAAGATATAAGCATTCCTGTACTATGTATTGTATTGTCAACTGAGATGACAGCGTTAGGTGTAGGGCTATTGGATGTGATTGGTGGTTTGATGTGTGACTGTTTGAAAGCAGCCATTTAGGGAGTGTTAAAAATATGAAAGTGGAAAGGGGAGAAGGGCTGCCCCTGCACTACGGTGTCTGTGGACACCATGGTAGTCCGAGGACAGCATGTGCTACAATCGGTTCTTTTAAGGATACCTGACATGGAAAGGGAAAAATTAAGTAGTTTATGATAGATCTCCCAATCACCCCTGACAACTTGTTACCAACATTATAAACACAACCCCTTGTAAGGACTTATCACCAAAATCATTGCCATATGTTATGTCATCAATGACATAACATGATGTCATCTTTGATGTCCTGGGTGTTAGTCTTGGCAGTGCATGTGTGCTGGTGCGAGTTATTGTTGCTCAGCTTGGCATAACTGGTGATTTTTTGGGGGTTCTGGGTTTTACTTCTAACCATAACGTCCCTTTAACAACATTTATTCACTGAATTTCATAGGTTTTTATTAGTGCAACTTAACCATAATGTCCCTTTAACTACTTTTTTTTCACTGAATTACATGTAGTTATGGTTAAGTTGCTAAACCCATAGGAAGAGCACTTTTTGGGTGCCTTATAACTTCGCTCGCCCTGGACAAATCCTCACCAAACTTTGCAAAAAAAAAGTATATGGCCCACTCTGAATTTTTTAGCAAAGTTTGGTGAGGTTTGGTCAAGGGGGGGGGATAAAGTTAGAGTGGAGGTGCCAACATTTATTTTTTTCCCATAGACATAATGGGAAAAAATGTTGCTCACGCCTACAGCCCAAACCACTGGATGGATTTCCACCAAATTTGCGGCAGAAGTGGTGACTTGATCCCAAAGCTTGCTTTTGTTAATTTGTTGTAAATTCGTCCAGTAGTTTTTTTTTAAAACAACTAAAACGTAAGGCAAAAAATTTGTGATATCTGTGTCCGCTCCGCGGACTCACTTCCCTGTTCGGTATGCGGACTGGCCTCTGATTGGCTGTTCTGTATGTGGACCGGCCTCTGATTGGCCAGAAAATTTGCAGACTTTTGCGTGGTCCGCGGACATCGGTACACGCTCGCTGCTTCGCTTGTGGGAAAATGTGAAATGCGTCAATTTTCCTGAAACGCCCGCCATCTTGGATTCACTGACTTTTTGGGGTCCGTGGGCAGCGCAGTGAAAACATAAAAATAAATGCAGCATTTCACTTGTCAAAATCAACAAACAATCTCTGGGGATTTGAGGGGATGAGGATTTGATTGGATATGGCTATAAGAAGCCAATAAATGGGTTGTTTCACCCCCCGAAAGTCAGCGAACACTCCAGATGTCCTGGGGTAGTCCTGTGGTGTCCTCGGACACTTCAGATATCCTAGGACATCTGTACCTATTTCTGCATTACAGGGTTGGAGAATAGCAGTTTTTGGATGGCTTATAGCTTTTGCCCCAATCAGTGAAACTGCATGTAATTTGGCAATTGTATTCTAGGACTAATCCTGAATGGTTCTGCAAGGTTTTGTGGGATTCTGTCAAGAGGGGGCAAAATTAGAGGGGGGGGCCCAAAATATTGCAAAGTCATATAAATGTGTTGTCATTTGATGAATCTGCACAACATTTGGCAAAACGATTTTGGATCTAGATATAAATGGTTTTCTAAAGTTTGGTGGGATTTTCTCAAGAGGGGGCGAAATTAGAGGGGAGGTCTCAACATTTTTAGATGGCTTATAACTATGTATCAGATTAGACACCTTCTCATCAGCATGCAAGGAAGGAAACATTCATCACACTGTACACAAACCTCTGCTTTATAGCTTTTTATTACTAGCTTTCTCTTGTTTGCTAATTTACTTACAGTGGTAAGTTGGTAAATTTGATGTGATATGAGCGTCCCCTTTATACTTCACTTATGTAAATAATTCAAAGATGCATGAATGACACAAAAATCCCATTTGTTTTTATATATACTTTCTATATTGTATCTCATTTACAAGTCACAACATCTTACCATGTGTTAATTACAGCATCATCTACAATACAAGGGAACAAAACAGAACAAACAGGTATTTTTGAAACATAGATTAATGTTCCCACATTCTGAAATTAAAGGAAAACAAACATGCAATGATTTCCTAACTTCCCTATACTCCAATAAATCTTAGTCACACATACAGAATTTTATCTGGTCCTCACTCTATCCCTTGGAATCTGTGTCTGTCTCCTCAGCCCAGCATGAACTAACTTCTCTCCTCATTTCTTGTTACTAAGAAAACTCTTATCCATCCCCTTATTGACGTGGCTTGTCTGCCTACAATTTCCACCAATCATAGTAAACAAAATGTGCTCTGTACCAGCCCTCATTTTCAGAACAATTAAAGTTTTAGGCCCAGCATTACTGTTTCACTTTGTTTTCTACCGCTTGCGTTTTTTCTGTTCTCCACAAGCTGAAGAAAACGCCAGTGTGCATTTAAAAAATGAATCTCAGCAGTGCCACCAAAACATGAATTCCACCTCATTTTGCACATGAGACTGCATTTTAATGTTAGAGAAGTTAGAATTAGTATTTTAATAATGTCAATAACGTTAGTCTGTTATGTATTATAGTGTGGTCTCCATACATGAAGCATCCAAATAAACATGGTGCACTTCATTATTTGAACCTGGCAGCACACTAAGTTTTTCTATGCATGCTCTGAATATCTGCAGTTTCCAATTGGGCCTGGCTGTGTTGTAAATCCTGTCCTTTGCATACTACCAATAATGCTATATATTATACTGGCAAAAACAATACTATATTATTTGCTGGCAATAAAAAAAAATGCTATATTACATTTTTGCAAAATGCTATCTATGTCCTTACATACCCTCCTTTTTTCCGACAATTCTGGCTAACCAGATCCACAATTGGAGGAAACCCAAATTCTTCTTCTTTATTACCTTAGAATGTATGCGCATTGGGATATCTTTCATTTCCCATTGTTGCCAATATCATAAGTAACATCTTCATCTTTATAGACAAAATAATCAACCATCCTCCCATCACTAACACCACTACTGCCAAACACACCATAATGTGTTCCACCCAAGTTCCCCAGTTAAACATATCCACCTCCATTACACCCAGACTACGAACTGTAAGGTTGTTCTTCCTCAGATTCATTTTAATAGTGTGCTTTTCCTTATGACTCAATAAACATTCTACATCCGGGTCTATCGGAAATGTATCCCTTTGAAAAAACTCAATATTTTCCACTTGGCTTTCCCAAATATAATTTTCAATATGGAGTAGTGTTAGACCCCCAACTGAGATGATTGTATCTTTTGGAACCTTTAAGTAAAATACATTATATTTCAATTGCTTTACAACAAACGTTCCATGATTTAAATGTGTGACAGTATAATTTTTCATAGAGGTGCTGACCAACCATCTATTTTTAACCTTAAAAAAAAAACCAACATTATCTTATCTGTAGATTTATGGGTGCAACCCGAATTGCTAATGACCACTTCACATCCTCCTGATACACCTGGGTCAGATTTTAAACCACAGATAGCATCTGTAGCATCAGGAACAAATGGTTTACCCGGACACATGTAATTTTGTTCTTTAAACATTATACATGTTTCCAGGTTTGGAATCAAGTAAACCTCAGGCTCCCATGACTGAAATGCCACCACCTCCGGAGTTTTAATTTTTGTGTATTTCCCTGCTTGCCAAAATCCCACGTTATGTACCCACTTAGTTTGGTAAATAAGGTCAGGGGATATATATGGGATGCACAACAAAAACCCGATTTTTATTCTTTCCAAATTCACATATACTGGCATTGTACTGCCCATTTCAAATGCAACTTTCACCTGAATCATTTCTATTTCCCTTTTTGTGATCCTCTCCAACATCTGATGAACAATGTCTTGAAAAACAAAATATAAAGGTATATGTCCTTGAATTAATTGGGAAATTGCAGTTTGGACCTCCCTCATGTAATTTGTCAACAATCTATCAAGAGGATTTATTACATTCATAATATCGCTCAATATTCAGTCATGCTTAATTATTATCTTTGTACTATGTTGTATAATTTCAGCCTGTTCATTTAGTAATACAACAGTCTCGTTAACAAACTTCACTTGTTCATCCAATACACCCCTAATTCCATCCAAAGCCTTTTGGATCATTTCCAGATCATAAGTCAATTGTGCTTTGGCACTCAATGTCCCAAATGAAATGGCATTAGCTGTTGACATCGTAGTATCTATTACAGCTCCAATAATAGACATTACTAAAGAGACCAGAAGCATTACTGACCCTCTCTTTCCCCTCCTTTTCTTTATATCCGCTGAATTCACAAATGTCTTTTCTAATTGCATTACCATATCTCTTATTGTCTGCTTAGCATCCTCTTTTCTCAATTCTAGCCAACCTCTAGTATGGTCGGTTACAATCCCAGTTTTTTTAATAAATCTTTCAATCAAATTATCAGGGTTCATGGGTATGTAGATATTCTGGAAACCAGCCATCTATTACCCATAATAAACCCAGGTGCTTCCTCCACTTCAATGCCAGATGCTGGTCCAGGCTCAATGATAACCTATGCTTCTATGGCTTTCAGATTCTCCGCAACCATAAGAATCATCATCCATGTTGCTGGTGCCATCATCAGTGTCATCCGTCCTGCAGACTTGGAATTCGGCGCCGCCTGGGACTTTTTGGGAATTTCCTCCTGCGGACTCCAGGACTCCATCATCTCTCGTGTCCTCCGATCCTGCAACCTCTGACCCCAATCAATATTTGTTAGTATTCTAAAATAAATAGAAAAAGAACAGATTAAGCACATAGCACTATACCAATTTTACCCTTTCTACCACACAAAAACAAAATGTAGCCCAAAACATTCCAATTGACTCTTCCGATTTCTGTAACTAAGCAAATGTTAGAGAGAAACAATAACATACATATGATGTCATCATACATCAAAAAATGTTCATGTAGAACATCTCATTTGTACCATAATAAGTTAACCTGATCAGCACCTTCTATCAATTTTTGTCAAATGTGGTATTTTAATCTGCATTTATCTCTACAATAAAGATTACATCTATTATTATTTTTATGGCGTGGGACACTGTGAAGACAACCACTGTGTCTTTCTCTCCATGTATTCAGGGCACTTAATCTGTCCCTACTTGCTCAAGTCTCCTGACTTCATGTTTGGGGTGACAGGGTTTAATTTGGGTAACATGAACAAATTGTTCTGTTACCATTTCACACTCTATCTTTAAAAATGTGCAAACTACTGGTGACACCTTATCCACTATTCGAAATAGCCCATGCCAGGCCGCAAGAAATTTAGAATTTTTATGTTTACCTTTTCCAAAATGAAATTTATATACCTGATCCCCTACTTTATACTCTTTCACAGACGTCTTTTTATCGTAATATGACTTTGCACTCTCAGCAGCTCTCTCCAAATTACCCTGCACAAATGCAAATCAATGTTGTAAATCCTTCCTCAGTTCTTCCACATATTTGTGAACTTTAGACAAGTGTCTGCTCATGTGCCCCGTATAATAAATGTTGTGGCAGTCCCATCTTCCTTCCTGTTAACACCTCATGAGAACTGATAACTGTCGCTTTGGCAGGAGTCGATCTGATTGCCATCAATACCAGAGGTAATCGTAAATCCCAACTGGAACCTGCCTCCGCTACAAACTTCTTTAATATCTCCACAACAGACCTGTTGCAACATGCAATATTTCCAGAAGAGGTGGGCTAGTACACAATATGCAATTTCCTTTTCACCCCCAATATCTGCCACACCTTACTCATTAAGGTGCTTGTGAAATTGCTTCCTCTGTCTGACTCTATTCTTTGTGGTAATCCAAATCTTAAGAATACATGATTTACCAGTAATGTAGCTGCTGTTTGCGCATTACAATCTGGTGCAGGGATAAACTCTACCCATTTCGACATCAAACAAACCACGGTCAAAAGATAACGCTTTTCCCTACTCAACCTTGTTACAGGCCCTACATGGTCAATTTGAAAATCTAACCATGGAAGGGTCAAGCCTCTTTTCATCCGTGGAGCTCTATGTTTTGGTCAAGCGGGTTTAAATTGGGCACATACCAGGCACCCCATAGTATATAATTCCACATCTTGGGACATATATGGCCATTAAGCATAATCTTTCAGTATCTCTAAAGTCTTTGTGAACCTCTGTGTCCTGCAGTTATTGCGTCATGTGCATGGTGTAACATTAGCCCTCTGAATGAAAGGGGTACCACCCACTGTATCTGTCAGGTTATGGATTCCCTGATCATAGGTCCATCCTGTAGCCTAATCCGTTTTTTATTCTTTAATAACACCCTCAACTCTTCTTTTCCTGTAGAATCATTTTCAGTTAAAGGCTTTTGTTCGGGGTCCATCAAATGCTTATAATAGATCCCCAATATTGGATCATTTTTTTGCGCCTTAATCAGATCTTGATTGGTGTATCATAACTCCATTGCACTACTGGTTGTTCTACCTCTTTTGGAGGCTTAGAGCGTGTAACTGCATCTAATTGTATTTCACCAAGTAAGTGTTCAATGGTTAACAACTCTCCCATAACAGCCCAATCTTGGCTAAGTGATCTGCTTTATCATTTCCCTCCTTATCTTCTCCTGGAATTTTCAAATGTCCACACATTTTCCTCCAGTATACTGTTAAATAATTTTCTGACACTAATTTGTCTATAGCCAGTATCATTTGCCTATGCTTAAGGGGCTTTTTATTATATGTAAGCATGCCTCTTGCTTTCCAGCCAGTCAAATATTCTACAAAGCTATTTCGTGCATAATCAAAATCAGTCACCAGTACAATTTCACTGAATTTATTGTTAACTGCAGTAGCAATTGCTTTATAAATGGCTGTCAACTGTGCTACCTGACTACTCCTAGCCCCAACTCTCATCCCTATACTAGGAGTGTTCTCACATTTCAACCAGACATTTCCTATCCCTGATACCAAATGTTTATTGCTGTCATTTTCAATGTGAAAGGCACATATACAGTTGGTACATTCAAACATATATGTTCATCAAAGTATTTGTGTGGTGACTGTTCAAACTCCTGCAAACTAGACTCCACCTCTATTTCGTCTGATACACATTCAGTTGCACAGTCATGTAAATCTGCTAATCCTTGAGCAACTGGGCTCTTTTTATTCTGGCCATACTTCTACAGGAAAGCCTTGCAATGCCAATGTCCATGAAGTAATTCTGGACGGTGCTAGATTGCCTGACCTAATCCTTTTACTCTGTAAAAACTGCAATGGTTGATGATTGGTCTCAATGATTACCTTTTCCCCTTGAACAATGGGGCAAAAATGTTGCAACGCCCACACAGTGGTAAGAAGAGCCTTTTCACATCCACTGAATTTAATTTCTACCTGGGAAAATGCCTTACTTGCATAAGCAATAGTTTTGTTGTTCAAATCATGTTTTTGAGATAACACTGCTGACATACAATGTTCAGTGAAACCTATTTCTATAAAGAAATCTCTGTTTTTTTATGGGATACGCTAAGCATGGTGCCTTTATGAGATATTCCTTCAATTTAGCAATTGCCTCAGATTGCTCCTTTCCCATTTCCAGGGCGTATTCAGCTTAAATAGTTTAGTCAATGGTTGAGTAATTTCAGCATAATGTTCAAGCAATTTCCTGTTATATCCCGTCATTCCTAATAAACTTTTTAAATCTTTCACATTTCTAGGATCTTTCAACTTCTGTATGCCCTCCACCTTTTTCTTTTGTGGATTTAGCCCATGTTCAGTTACCTCATGGACTAAGAAATTCACCTTTTTTTGCACCATTAGGCTTTCTGTAAAGATACTTTGGCACCTGCCTTTTGCAATTGGTCAAGTATATGTCTAATTTCATGAAAATTACTTTTCAAGTTTTCATTTTTTATCAGGACATCATATACATAAACTATTGTTGCTCTTTCCATTGCATCTGTCATAGCCTTTCTCAAAAATATGCCAAATTCGCTCCCACTATTGACATACCCGAATGGTGTTCTAGCCCAAGCATATTGCTTTTTATCAAAAGAAATTGCAAATAAATTCTGAATGTCCTCTGCCAGTGGCACACACCAATGTCCAGATGTAAAATCTAATGGGGTAAACACCTTTGACCCATGTACTTGAGCAAGACCTTGATCAATGAATGGCAGTGGCCATCTAGTCACTGGCACTCTTTTATTTAATTCCCTCAGGTCTGCACACAGACGCCATTGACCATTTGGCTTTAGCACACCTAAAACAGGAGTGTTAGAGGTACTATGAATGGGTCTGATAATTCCCTTACACTCCAAGTTCTTAATTATCTCTGCCAATGACTCTAAGCATGCCAGTGGCAATCGATATTGGCGCTCAAATACTGGATTTCTACCACAACCCTCTGGTAATGTGGCAACATGTAAATTAGTTAGGCCTCAATCATATGCATCTTTGGCAAATACTTCTTTAAATTCCATAAATATTTTTCTTAACTCATTCTTATCCTCTTAGCTATCATATGCATCTGCTAACAAAATCTGCTCCTCTACCATTTTTGAAACTTCTAGGAAATCCTCCATTGGAGAAACCTCTGTGCTTTCTTCTAACTGTGCGGCTGTATCTCTTTGCAAAGCTGCCACTTTCAAATATTTTAGCATATCAGCTTTCATTTCAATGTGCTGATTTTCTGTTTCATTTTCATTTAAGTCAAATACTATACAATTCTCTTGGTGACAGCACACGGTCTCATTGTAATCATAAGGGTACACAGATTGAATTTTGAAGATCCCTTTGGGTTGAGAATCCAGATAATCTGGCAACACACCCTGTGCATCTACATATCTCTCAGGGATATTTCCAATCACCATGTTATGGAAATCTGCAATATAATGTGATTTTGTATGGCCATTCCTAATATAGAATTATCTTCTAAATGAATATCCTGACATCCTTTAATATTCATCATAATTTTGACAGACCCTTCCCCAAACATCTTGCTGTTTCATGGATTCATTCAAACACACAAATGCATCAGAATCTTTCATTTGCTGTCCATTCTTGCACTTTAGTTTTATAGCAACGTGATTGGTGAATGCAGGAATAGTAATATCCTTCTTCACCTGTAATTCAATTGCATAGGGGACCAGTTGTGCACAATGATAAGCCTTTCTCTTGTCTTCAAATTTGAGCGCAGGCCCACCTAGTCGGGACCATATTTCTTGGTTAAATAAATCTAATACCATGCACATTCTGTGCATGATATCATTGCCAGGATAAATACCATTTTGTGTTCCACTTACTATCCCCACATTGTGGTAGATGTTTTTTTGTGTCCAATGTGAATCTTTAGCAATTTGATTTTCAAAATCTGGATTGTCCAAACCAGAGATATATTGGTTTTTAATTCTAAATTTTGGGATCTCCTCCCTTTCCATTATTCTCTGCAGTAGTTTCTCATTAATAAAACTCCTTTCCTGTTCAAGCGTCAAAGTGGCTTTTATCATTTTAGAATGGTCATTTATACCAATGTGAATACATGGCTGCTCATCTTCCATGTGTATTTCAGCAAGGGTGGTGATGTGTTTTTCCGTGTCTGTTTTAGGAATAGTGTTCTGTTTGCATTTATTCTCTTTTAAATAGAAGCGCAATGTGTGTTCATCTATTTCAGTTTGCCATTTCTTCCTAGGATCCAACTAAATCTGCACAGGTTGCTTTTCTTGTTTACTTTGCATTTTATCCTGACACATCAAAATTACACTGACACTAGGCACACAGCTATTCTGTAGGTACACCTCCACTGCATCATTTGATTTGGCAACAGTATGGCATTCATTACTGCTGTTTTGTGACTTTATTTTCTTAGGTCTTAATGGTTTTTTGGCTAAAGACCACAGTACCCCATTTTCTCCATCTATGAGAGGAGACAATCTTTTTAGGCAATCTGTCTCCATCAAAAATGGAATTTCACAAATAGATGTGATCAATACTTCCTGTTACATTCTGTGTTTTCCTATCTTTATGTCAACCTCGGTAACACCCATGATAGGCACCTCTTCACCGTTAAAGTTATGTACTCAGCCTTCACTCTGTCTCATTGTGATCTGATTCTGTGGAGATCTCCCTTCTTTGATACTTCTTACCAATTCTTTGGACATAATTGTGGGCGGTGCGCCTGTGTCAATCATTGCAAATGTATTGCATTTCTCTTCCACAGTAATGGGAGCATAATATCTGTCTTCAACTTCCTCTAACACAGACAAAAAGTGCAAATTCTTACTGATTTCAGAATTCACTTTTCTCAGACCTTTCTCACTTTTGGCTAGGCACATTGGTAAATGAAAGGACATTTTTCCCTCCTTCCTGTCCATTTCCGTTTGAGAAACCTTACTCATTTCCCCATATTCAGAGGTACTTTGGAGTGTGACTACTGTTCCCCCTTCCATCCGGGGTTCATGAGAGTTCACACTACAATTCTCCAACTTAATATGCATATAAACATCACCTGATCATTTGTCAACTCTAAATCTGGGCTCTTGTGGGTATGTGGCATGGTACCAGTCTTTTTAACTTCCTTAAAAATCTGTGGCTCAAAGAACTCTTCAGGTGACTGATCTGTACCCTCCTTTTGAGTACTTATTCTTCCTGCCTGTATTTTATTAGCGTCTTGATTGTCTTGGGAGAGCTTTCTAACTTTCACATCTACTCCCTCATCAATTATTTTACCCGTGCAGGAGTTGTCTTTCTTAAATCTGTCTCTTTGTTCTTTTGGAATTTTATGTTTTTCTCGTTTTCCTTTTTCATTTGTGCAAATTTCCAACGTTTGATTTAACTCCAGGTCAAACCAAACCTCTTTTTTAGATGTATTTGCAATTTCTGCCTCATGTTTATTTGCAGGTATTTTCGTTTTTAAATCATTAAACAGCTCAGAGTCATTATGCAAAACCAGATCAAGGAAATTTGTCTTTTTATCATTGCAGGTATCATGAAGATTTAGTCACTTATTATCAAAAGCCACCCCGTCACTACTATGGCCTTCTGCCCCCTCCTTTGATGACTGTTTTTGAACCATACAGAGTTTTCCTATTTGTTCAGCCATCATTTTCAGTTGGGCTTCGAGACACTGGAATCTCTCCATCTCTCTAGAATCTTCTCTCTGCGGCCTATGTTGATATTGGTTGATTTCCCCCTGGTTGAATCTATTCTGATATCTCTCAGGAGAGTGATTTCTATTGGGGTTGTTTCTGAACTCTTGATTCATGTGGGGCGGGGTGCACATATCCTTTGGGTGTAGTCCCCCGGTGGCGGTGATTGATTGTATTGACGTGGGGCATAATTCATACTCTGCCTGTCTCTCATTTTGTGAATATTGTCCCCTATGCTGATTCCCATTTTCAGTAAATCGATCCACATACCGGTGTCTGTCCTGATTACCATATATCATGGAGTTTGGGTCAAATCTGCTCTGTGTCCCCAATGTCTGGTAGGGACCATTACTTCTTTGATTCTGGATTTGTTTCTGATTATTGTTCATACCTGACATATCAGGCTGATATCCTGCCCAGGGCCTGTCTCCTAAGTACCTAGGGCTAATGTAGCTCTCCCTATTACTAGGATCATGTGACTGAAACATCGGTGCAGAGAGCGGCAACCTCTGTTGATTACCCCTCTGTTCGGGTGTCACATTATTTTTGCCTGGACCTTGACCAGATTCAAGTGACATTTTAGGTGACCTGATCTCCATTACTGTTGCCAAGGATTTTATAGATTTTGGTCTAGTATCTTTCATTTTATTACTCTCTTTACCTTGACAGTATAGCACTTCATATAGCTTTGTACTTAGATGCACAATCCACTCAAGAGACTTGTCACAATCAGATTGTCAGACTAACTGTGATATAATGTGTTTCTGCAATCCATAGAAATAGGCAGTTTTAAATTCATTGGAATTGGGATCAAAAGATACATCAAAGCGAGAAAAAGCTCTTTTAAGTCTTGCAAAAACTGGCGAGGGGACGTATTTGACCCAGCCGTAATCGTGTAAGCAACTTTCTTTGCCTCCTTTAATGATTGGAATGGAGACAAATGATGTCTAATCTCTTTTTCAAACTCTGCCCATGTCATGTTCTTATTCTCTATTGATACTGGCTGTGGGAGCATTCAGAGTTAAGTGGAAGTTTTGTCTGTATTGTTCCTTAGGTATCTGTAGGACTTTAAATATATCATGCACTGCTTCTAAGTGGCCCTCTATACAGCACTCCCATGCTTTTTTGAATGGTTTGATTAGGGCCTTGATTGATTTCATTATTTTGATAGGGCTACTTGTTGCTATGCTTGGGATTGCGCTACTTTGTTTTTCAACCCTTGTTTCAGGCGTATGGGATTGGTGGCGAACCCCAATGGGTGCATCAAACCCCCCAAGGGCGCTACAACCAAGTTCAGACACTGGCACAGCCACTTGGGGACTATCTCTCCGTGTAGAAATAGAATTCACCTCAATTCCATTGAATGTGGTGCCCTGTCATTTGTCCTGGGACCTGGAAGTGTATTTTTACTGTTTCAAATCCTTGCACTTTTTAAGGAGCCGATCTGCCTCCTTACTCAAGTAATTGTTTTCATCACCCATCTTATTAATCACATTTTGCATATCACTCATTTGCATTTGGCATTCATTGAACTCTTTGTCTCGTTTGTCCCTTTCTTGAAACATTTTAACTATCTCTTGTTCAGCATTTTGAAGATCACTTTCTTTCTCGAAATGTTGTTTTTGTAAAATCTGAATTTCCAAAATAAGCTTGTCTTTATCTTGTCTAATATGATCTACCAATACTTTCAAGTGTTTTAAATCTTGCTCACTATCCTCAAACTGTTTCTTTCATTGAGACAGTTGAGTGTTGAGATCTTTACACTTTGACTGCATGTACTTTTGACATACCTCCAATTCTGCTCTTAACTTTTCCTCCTGTTCACTAGCTCCATCTAGTTCAATTTTTAATCTGCTAATCAGCTTGGCATAATTTTCTTGCATTCGCAGAGATCTATTTAAAATCAACCATGTCTTGGCACATAGCGTATCAGACAATCTTTCTCTGCATGTTTATCAGCAGCATTTAATAATCTTGAAAGACAGACCTGAATTATGCTACCTTCTGCAAAAATGTTGTCCAATGGTTCTTTCTGCACTTCCCCATAGATACGGTCATGCCACTCTGTGGCATTCTTTGAGGACCATGTCCCATGTGCATATAATTTTGCTTCCAGGTATTGCACCAACTCTGGGAATGTGGCCTCCATTTGAGACATTCTGAGATTCACTTCCAGTGTCACAGTGCTCTCATAAAATGGGTCCCCTTTAATGCACGTATGGTAGTGTTAGACACACTTGCCACGCCCAGTAGGTGCTCTACAGTCACTTTCCTGGCAAACGCACCATTATTTGTAGGAGATTTTGTTTTATTGGGGTAAATTCGGGATTTGACAGTATTTTCTTACCATAAAAACATTATCGGTAATTTGGCGGTAAACTAGTCTTATATTTAGAGTGGGTTTGGTATCACACTAGTTTAATGCCCATACCTAGTTATCTTGTATTGGTGGTAATTTTAGTGGTATCTAGTTTTGCAGTATTCTATTCCTGTGGTATAGTGGTGAGCATGTTTTTTTTTATACTATAAGCCCATCATAAATCAAACCTTTCCTTTCTATTAGAATACCTTCTAGTTGTCTGTAGAGAGCCCCAGAGGTATACACTTTAGTAAAACCCAATGATTTTATTCATAGCACCACCTACAGTTTGTGGCTGGTATTACTGGCATATGTACATTCGGTAATCTATGTGCAATTAGGCATTACTGGTTTATGTACATCCAGTAATCTATGTATCAGATTAGACACCTTCCCATCAGCATGCAAGGAAGGAAACATTCATCACACTGCACACAAACCTCTGCTTTATAGCTGTGTATTACTAGCTTTCTCTTGTTTGCTATTTTACTTACAGTGGTAAATTGGTAAATGCACTACTGCACTGATATGAGCCCCCCCTGTATACTTCACTTATGTAAATAATTCACAGATGCATGAATAACACAAAAATCCCATTTGTTCTTATATATATACTTTCTATATTGTATTTCATTTACAAGTCACAACATCTTACCATGTGTTAATTACAGCATTATCTGCAATACAAGGGAACACAACAGAACAAGCAGGTATTTTTGAAACACGGATTAATGTTCCCACATTCTGAAATTAAAAAAAAACAAACATGCAATGATTTCCTAACTTACCTAGACTGCAATAAATCTTAGTCACACATACAGCATTTCATCTGGTCCTCACTTAGCACTTATTTTAGCAAGATTGGTATTTCTTTGAAGTCCCCCGCACAACCTTGTTGTGTTTTCAGATGCAGCCCCAGTGTCAGCGCAAAATTCTTCTGTAAGCTTGTGTGGGGAGCGCCAGCTGATTATGTCCCACAGCTAGTGCTCTACCCCTTGGAATCTCCATCTGTCTCCTCAGCCCAGCATGAGCTAACTGCTCTCCTCATTTCTTGTTACTAAGAAAACTCGTATCCATCCCCTTATTGACATGGCTTGTCTGCCTACAATTTCCACCAATCATAGTAAGAAAAATGTGCTCTGTACCATCCCTCTTTTTCAGAACAATGAAAGCTTTAGGCCCAGAGTTACTGTTTCACTTTGTTTCCTGCCGCTTGCATTTTTCTGTTCTCCACAAGCTGAAGAAAACGGCAGTGTGCATTTAAAAATGAATCTCAGCAGTGCCACCAAAACATGGATTTTACCTCATTTTGCATATGAGACCGGATTTTAATGTTAGAGAAGTTAGAATTAGTATTTTAATAATGTTAATAATGTTAGTCGGTTATGTATTATAATGTAGTCTCCATACATGAAGCATCCAAAAAAACATGTTTCACTTCATTATTTGAACCTGGCAGCACACTAAGTTTTTCTATGCGTGCCCTGAATATCTGAAGTTTCCAACTGGACCTGACTGTTTTGTAAATCCTGTCCTTTGCATACTACCAATAATGTTATATATTATACTGGCAAAGAAAATGCTATATTATTTTCTGGCAATAAGAAAATGCTATATTACATTTTTGCAAAATGCTATATATGTCCTTACACTCTACCTCATCTTCTTGGTCCTCTTCATTGTCTTTGAAAGTGCTGCACTTTTTTTGTTGTGAAGGTCCTCCAGCTGGTGGCTCTTGGGGAGGAGGGATGGCAATAACTGATGCCATTTTTAAGATAAATAGCAGTTTTGATGAAATTCTTCCAAGTATGTTCTCTGTAATGGATAATGAGTACCAAAAGCTGTAGGAGGTGTGGAAGGGAAATTTTGAAGTTGAAAAGTTCCTAGATTAGTACAAAATGTAGTTCCGAACTGTCTGCGAAGGACGGATCTTACTGTGAAGTGCGGACGGATTCTCGGACACGTCATCATGCCGCGCGCTAGTGTATGGTCATGTGGTACTGTCCAGAAGATCTGCAATGAAGTCAGATATTCGTAGACGTCTACGGATGCAAACGTGTTGAAATACTTGCAAAAAGTGTATAGAAGTGTTAAAAATGATTCTAGAAGGTGGGAAATGGCAGAGTTTTAAGGTGACACTTTGTAAATTGGACACAAATATTGTTTGATTTGTTAAGTATGATATTAGTAAGTTGTAGGAAAATAGCATGCACTGGTAAAAACCCATGAAATTCACTGAAAAAACATTGTTAAAGGGACTTTATGGTTCAGTTGGTCTAATAAAAACCTATGAAATTCAATGAAAATACTTTGTTAAATGGACGTTATGGTTATGTTGCACTAATAAAAACCTATGAAATTCATTGAAAAAACTTAGTTAAAGGAATGTTATGGTTAAGTTGCACTAATAAAAACCTATGAAATTCAATGAAAAAACTTTGTTAAGGGGACGTTATGGTTAAGTTGCATTTATAAAAACCTATGAAATTCAGTGAAAAAACTTTGTTAAAGGGACGTTAGGGTTAAATTGCGTTACTAAAAACCTATGAAATTCAGTGAAAAAAACGTTGTTAAAGGGACATTATGGTTTCAAGTAAAACCGAAAAACCCTTCAAATTCTCCAGTTATGGTAAGCTGAGCAACCATATCTTGTTCCACCACTTTGCACTGCTAAGACTAACACCCAGGACATCAAAGATGACATCAAAAATGTCATTGATGACATCACATGCCAGGCTCCCTCTTTTTTCCTTTACTGACATATCTTGGCCCGTAACAGTCAGGAACTAAAAATTCAAAAACTACTATATTTGTAGACTTATACTTCAAATATGTTCATATAGTAATTCACTTGGGGTTCACTCACAGCACATGAAACATACACATAGGGGAAAACACAGATTTGGAAGAATGAAATGCTTTCTATGATGAAGATAATCAGTAAGGTTATCAACACCTTCTTATAGTTCTGTTTCTTTTTTTATTACTTTACTTTCCCTGGATATGCTCATATTTGTATACATTGTATACACACTACTTTCCTTAGGGTCCAGTCACATTATATGATAGTTATAGATAGCGAATTTGTAGCTTTTAAGCAGAGCAATAATTTCTGTGCATAACGTTAATCAGTTATGGTATGAAGATTGGCTGGTAATACTGTTGTTTTGTTTACTTCATTTTTCCTGTATATGCTCATATTTGTATGTGTTGTCTATTTGCGTTTTGTTTCCAATAATGCAATTATGTAGTAAGTGGGTTTTATTAGCTAGTTATTAAAAGATATTTTACAGTAGGCAAAACTGTAATAAGAAAGCATTTATCATTTTACTATTCAACATCGTAGGATTATTAATATTGCACGCCCATCATGTATGTTGCACACAATGCCTATGTTTCTACATGAGTAGCTTAGCATACTGGAAAGAACCTGATAATAGAATGGTATTCGTATCAATGCATTACTTAATGCACTACGTGTCTCATGATATTTATTCCAATAATCCTTCACACTTTTTTATCAACATTACGATAAGAATCCCTTATACAGACTTTTCAGGAAAAGTAAATGCACATGTGATGTCATCAGTGATGTCATCAATGACATTTGTGATGTCATCTTTCATGTCCTGGGTGTTAGTTTTAGCAGTGCACGGTGGTGGCGCGAGTTATGGTTGCTTATCTCACCATAACTGGCGAATTTCAAGGGTTTTTCGGCTTTACTTGGAACCATAACATCCCTTTAACAACGTTTTTTTTCACTGAATTTCGTAGGTTTTTAGTGACGCAGCTTAACCATAACGTCCCCTTAACAATGTTCTTTCATTGAATATATATATAAACACAGGGAGCACCACACTCCAGGGTCAGAGACTGCCGAAAAATTGACAGACATCCAGAGTATGATTACTCAGAAGTTTAAATGGAAAAACACAGCAAAAAAGGATGCATCAGGGACAAGGTTCTGAGTGACGTTTCGCGCTCACAGACTACTTGATGACAAAAGGGTTGCAGGGAAACAATTGCAGTAATAATGCAATCATGTTGACAACACATGCATGTGAGACAGCCACAATGTGATATGCAGGTAGACATATTGGAATAGAGGAGAACATGGGTTACAAAAGGCAATATTTCCGATGACCGATTTTTAAATGCAGACAAATACATAAAATAGCCTGTTAAGATGGGAGAGCAACACACTACCAAATACATGAGTAACGCAAAGCAACGTTCAACAGATCGATGGCGAATGAATGGACAGTATTAATACAGTGCAAGTGCTAGCAGCAAAACAATGCCAATGTAGCAAAAAAGTGCTAATGGATTAAGCAGCATGAACATAAAGTGCTAGTGCAGGAAACTCCAAAAGAACACGTGCTATAGGAAGCGAAACCTAAGTCTATATCTGACAGATGGATAATTCAGAATAAAGTTCAAGTGCCAGCAATAATGCAAGAATATTCTGAAGGCAAACATCATTATAAAGTGCGAGTGCACATAGCTGCCAAAATCTAAACTGTAAGTGAAACAATGGACAAACATGTATACACACTATAATACATATGCAGTTAAAATTACGGGTAATTGCAATCTCCCTAACAATAAGGAATATTACTCCACAATTATCATATTATGTGTGCAGCAAACAACCATGAATCTCCATGCACACAACGCTCTATGCCTGAAAGACTGAAATCACAAAATCCCAAAAACTCACAATGCCAGTGAAAGCAAACCAACACCGGCAACATGCCAACATTATAAATTAAGCAAAATGGAAGCAATTGGTCCTGGACTCCCCCCATTAATGTGCAGTTTGAAGCTGAAAAGTGAAATGGGGACCCAGTGATCAGCCCAGGTCAGACCATTAGAAAAAGGGTTCAAGGCCCAGGGGCTCAAAGGCAACCAACACAAGAGAGCAAGGAGGTACCAGGAATTAAAATGCACAAAAGTAATGACCCAATGCTAGAAAGGAAGAGAGAAAAGGAAATGTGATAATAGAAACCCATAACATACCCATGAAACAGAAACACATACAATGAGAAAAAAATATTGCTCAATATACCGAACAGCTTAAAAGAGCAGCAAGACAAACAGGAATGTATATACATGTAAATAACAGCAAGCATACACAAATATGGAATCTATGATATTCAAAAGATTACATGAGGAAAGGTTTCAAAGTTGATATCAAAAGACATTATAATATAATGATGTAACTTTTTTTACATCTTATCAAATAAAAAAGACATTAAAAATTACATGAATTAAACTCCTATAAAAGTGTACAATTCATCATCAACATTGTGGCCAAGGAGCACCTTTGTGTCAAAGTCTAGAATAAATGTGGTTTCAAGCTAACGTAACAGAAGGACCCTGTCACCCCATCTGTGGTGTATGGCTATGTGGGCAACCCCAAAAAAGGTGAGCAACTGAGAATTGTTGTCATGTTGCTCCTTAAAGTGCTAAGCCATGGGATATGTGGGATCAGACGTCTTTATGGCTCTCAAATGCTGTAGAATCCTGATCTTTAAGTTGCATGTAGTACTGCCCACATATCATTTGTTGCAAGGGCAACAAAGGATGTAGAGAACAAAGGTCATATTGCATGTGATTAACTGCTTGATGACTCAATGGACAGCTGTTATGGGATAGATATAGGATTTTGTGCAGTGGCATGAGAGCACACCTTACATTTGTGACATTTAACAAAACCTCTTCCCGTCTTGGGAAGAGGTTTTAAAAAACCTGAGACCAATTTATTCTTCAATGAAGATGCTCATCTAAATGTTAAGACCGGGCGTGATGAAAGTATTGATAATACATCTTTATCCATCTTAAGACCATGCCAATGCTGCTGTATGATTTTCCTCACATTGTGTGCGGTAGTACCAAATGTAAAAATAAGCAAGGCATCTTCATTATCAGTCTGCTTGACCAATTTGTTCAAATTGTGTAAAGAATCTCGACGAAGAGATATGGCCTTCACATAAGCACTCTCCATCACCCTCTTGGAATAACCTTGTAGTACACAATTTGGTAGGCTTGAAAACAGCAGTTATCAAATTGAGCAATATCTAAACAATTCCTCGGGTAACAAACAAATTCCCCATAAAGAATGCTCTTCTTACAACTAACTGGATGGCTGCTGGTGGCATGTAGTGGGAGACCTGAGATGGTCGGTTTTGTATACACTGACGTGTCCATACCCAAAGCATATAAAGTGACAGTAACATCAAGATACACCATCTCACTGAGGTTATGTTTCTCTGTAAAGGTCAAATTCACAGTTTTGGTGTTCAGACTTTTCACAAAACCAAAACAATCAACCTCTGTCTCCTTCCATATGACAAACACATCATTGATGTTTCTCCACCAGGCCACAATTTGCGTGGAAAAAGTTTCAGAAATGATCTCAGATAAAAATGTAGCCTCCCACCAACCCATCATCAAATTAGCATATGAGGAGCAAATGTACTGCCCATGGTGGTGCTACGCACTTGAAAAAGACACTCTCAAAAAGAAACATATTATTGTTAAGACAACATGTTAACATCTCCAATATCATAGTACTATAGGACAAAAAATTGACCAAACGCGTTTCTGAAATTTGTTTACAAGCATTTACGCCCACCAAATGATCTATAGAAGTGTACAATGATACAACATCCAAGGTGGCCTAAATCAAACCCTCTTCCTATGGAACCTCATTGATGTGCTGAAGGAAATCCTTGTTGTCCTGTAAATAGGAGGGTAACACTGATATAATATGATATGGCATTTATAACACGTCTATACACAAGTGTTTCATACAAAAGAAAACAAAGTTTCCTCACTAAAACATGACATTTTTTCCAATAGTGAACT
Organism: Ambystoma mexicanum; assembly: GCF_040938575.1. NCBI lineage: Eukaryota > Metazoa > Chordata > Amphibia > Caudata > Ambystomatidae > Ambystoma > Ambystoma mexicanum. Next base: position 901,216,166 of record NC_090937.1, on the reverse strand, counting down.
TGACAAAGTGACAATCAGTCTCCCAGATGGACGTACCAAAGATGTGTGCATTTTGGTTAGAAAAAAATAGTGGGAATGGTAAAAAAAGAGGGATCCAGAAATGTAATTGTGTCCTCATCCAAAATACCATTCTCATGCCACTTGGTGACCAATAACCTTAATTCAGATTGCATCAGAGGAAAAGGATTGGTTGAGAAAGGTAAATAGCAAATTTTGTCCCTGAGTTGCCGTTGCCTGAAGGCCTCGGCCACACAGTCACTACGGTCTTGCAAGACCATATTAGAGCCTTTGGCTGATGATTTGATGACAATCTCCGACAAATTTTGTAATTCCAACAATGAATTAGATTGCACCTGGGTGAGGTTATGACATTCAGATGAAACGGATGATTGTCGCAATTTCCGTAGGTCAGAAATGCGAAGGTCATGAAAGGCCTCCAAACATCCCCCAGAAGGCATGGGGGATTGAACTTGGATTTAACCTTCAACTGGGAGTAGACAGACATTCTGGATCAATATCAAAATCATTGAAGTTGATGGTAATGGGATCAAATGATGCATCCTCCAAAGTCACCAGATTAGTCAAAGATTCAATGTCAGAAACAAGCGAATTAGTTCTGCCTGCATATGGTATTGATTTAATGACTTTGGCCATTTGGTGTCAAAATATATTTTCAATTTGTTTTTACGAAAGTACTGGTCAAAGTCTAAATGAGTTTGAACATTATCAAAAATGGTAGTTGGACAAAAATGAAGGCCTAATCACAAGATATCCGACTGTTAGTGGGTTAGAACATGTGAGGTCAAGTTAATCACCTGTGTATTATCCATAGATATTTCTTTTTGGCTCATGCCCCAAAAGGAGTTAACCTGCCCTGGGGGTGTTCATTTAGGTCCTGTTTCACGTTAGATTTGGCAGGTTTTCTTCCAACTGCCATGTTGCGTCCTCTTCCAATTAAGCGACCCCTGCCTCTGTCTTGGGATTCGCCATCTTAACACAGGAGCAGCATTTCCTCTAAAGAATTAAGCCTGAATATGACTCAGATGGTACTAACTTGGACTTTGACATGTTACGTAGAGTACCAAAGCACTTGGCAAATGTATAAACCCTCCCAGTGTCAAAGTCAGTTTTGTCACTGATGAATTTCCTATGGTTTCACTGTTTAATTTCCTCCTCATAGGTAATCAAGTTGCTGTCGATCTTGAAACAAAGCCTATTACAATCTTCAGTTGATTTTATGCCCTTAAATTCATTTTCTGATGCCTCCATATGTTTCAAAGCTGCAGCACTGTCTAATTTAGCATAAATGACTAACATGACTAACATGGTCAAAAAATGTGCAGAATGTTAATTACTGGAAAGACCCTATTCTTCAAGCATAGCAAGATATTGGTCCTCAAAAGAGGGGGTTATCATTATCTGTAGATCGCTGGGAACACAACTAATGTCCAGATAATTTTGTAGGGAACGTTTTTCTCACCACTTTGAAATGTCTTTCCTCTGATACTTCTCGATTTCTCTAATTAATGTCCACTCCCTGCTGATTGCAGGGTCAGGCTGTTTGTTGATATTGGTATTCAATCCCATAGAAATATCTTGCTGCTCATTAAAAAGACTTTGGGCCTCATTATGAGGTGAGAGGTAAGGGATTACCGGAACCGGTAAGGGCATCGGTGCCGCTAATCCCTTACCTCCCTACTATGAGTTCCCTTTGCGGGTCCTTCCTTAACGCCTGGTTTTTGCAGGCGTTAAGGACGGGACCCGCAAAGGGACTCCAGAGCTAATAACGGCACTGCAATTTGCGGTACCGTTATTAGCGCCTTCCCCATTCCCATTGAGCCCTATGGAGCCCTATGGGGCTCAATGGGAATGGGGAATGGCCCTGGTGAATGGGGAAATACCGGTCCCTCCGACCTCGGAATGGACCGGTAATTGCTCCATTCACCAGGGCGGAGTCGGAAAGGGTTTTGGAGGCAGCCATGGAGCTAATTGCTCCATGGCTACCTCCAACCTCGTAATGAGGCCCTTTGTGTCTGTAATAGATGAGCTGATTCCCTGGTATCCTGCATGCTGTGTACACAATATGCAAAGAATATTGGCTCTCTCCATGACTTGACTCGCAAGGCAATGCTGATAAGCAAAACGCTGCTATGAGATTGCTCCTGAGAGCTGCCAAGCACCAATATTCCATCAGTATGCAACAAGATGCCATGAAAATCAGCAACACTTACCCGTGTTGTGGTGACACGCATCCTCTGACACACACCATCCTCAACATAACAATAAGCAGCGCAGGTTCCCGGCTCTCACGGGTTCCGTGGGCAGATGCCTGTGAACAATTAATTTGCCACCAGAGGCTGCGAGCTAGCCAACAATGCATAAGTGGGCCGCGCCGCACCAACAGAGAAAATAAAAATCCTGGTGCTGGTCCAACATGGAACGCACCATGTAGTATAAACAAACGCAGAGAACAAAACTGCCCAAGGTAGGAGGACCGCATTGCTTGCCTTAAAACCCAAACTCAACCAGCTAGATCCAGACTTTGACTCCTTCATCATCGATGGCAATCAGCATTAAGTTTTCCAATGACACTAAAACACTTGGCATATCCCTTGACTTAACTCTATCATTAATGAGACAAACCAATGCTACAACTTCCTCAGCGGCTTTCACATGCAAACTCATCACCGCCTGTCAAACTTTCCTAACCACTGTCAACTGCACTACCTTAGCCAGCACTCTGGTCCTGTCGAAACACTACTATTGCAACACACTCTACTGAGGGACGTGCCAACGGAATACAAATAAACTACAAGTAATCCAAAACAATGCCATTAAAGCAGCGCAGAATATCCCCAGAAATCATCACATCTCTGATACCAGATACAGTTTACATTGGCTACCTGTCAATCAAAGAATTTCTTTGAAATCATTGTCACTCACGCATAAGTGCCATGCAACTGTGTACCGAGCTACCTGTCAAATCTATTCATGCGCAACATCTCTGACCTTCTCCGCAGAGCGGCTCAAGCACACTGCCTCATGATACCAAGTTTCAAGCTTTAGAAGGCTGGGGGAAGCAGCTTCCCTGTGCTTGCCGTGAAGCTATGGAACTCTCTACCCATTTCACTCAGAATTGAACCTTCCTTCCAGTCCTTTAGAAGCAAAGCCAAAATCTTCTTGCAGCGCAAGACCACTAGCTATCACGCTCGTGCCTAACTTACCATACCACAATTAGTTAAATAAGTCAACTTACAACACATTTAAACTCTATGTTCTTGTGCTACTTGTAAATAATGTACCTTTTGTCTGAAAACTTTGTATTCGGATATGTATATATCTTCACTCCTGCATACCACTGTAAATGCCTGTGTAAATATATTCAACTGTATATGCTAATGCATATATAACACTTTGCAGCAAATGTATATACATTTATGTAACTGTAACCTTACGAAATGCGCCCAGATGCTCTTGGGCTTGGTGCGCTATACAAATAAATAAAATACAAATACAAATACAGAGAATGCCGAAAAATTGACAGACATCCAGAGTATTGATTACTCAGAAGTTTAATGTGGAAAAACACAGCAAAAACAAGATACAGCATATATATGTATACTTTAATTAAATACCTCATCTGCCATAGAAAAGTTGAAAACACTGTTCAGAAACCCACCTAAACGGAACAACAGAGAAGATTTGACCCAATGAGGAAAGTAGCACTCTGAGCATGGTTTCAGAAGTGATAGTTAAGCTAGTAGCCACGAAAAGAATTGGTCTTTGTCGAAAACCTTTATGATCATGGCCTTGCCATTCTCTAAGGCTCAAGCAGACCAAGGGGGCAATTCAGGATCAACAATTCCTGGATTCAGTTATTGGTGGGTTGACAGAGTCAGATCCAGTGTTGAACGTTGATGCGAGCAGATCAAGCTTAGTTCCGGTACGTTGGATGGCATAGGCCCAAGCAGCAAGCGGGCATCAAGTGGAGGCCGAATGCAGTCACTCTGTGCCATTGAAGGGGGGCTCTCAAAAATTCAGGTCAGGGCGGATCAATGATATTTTTGCAGTTGGGCCAGGCTGAGTCGGATTTAACCACTGGGAGGGGTTAAAATGTGATGCTCCAATGGTTTGAGTCAGAGGGCTACGGTCGTTAAAGTGGTGATCTTGGGTGTGTTGATGTGCACATTGGTGAAGTGGCTGGTCAAGGGCTAGCTGGGCTGAGCCATGGTTGGAACCCGTGATTAGATTGGGCATGGGATTCACCAGTGATTTGTTTGTTTGTTTGTTTATTTTATTTATAACGCGCACCAGACCCAGAGGTAACTAGGCACTTATTTGAAAGCTAATGGTTACAAGGCACAAAGAATACATTTTATACATATTTATGCAGATGAATGCAGTTTGCATTGACAGGATGATAATACATGCCAGAGTATATACATTTATACAACAATGCATTTGTATGAGCTGTATATAAGTAAATGGATAGGTAATTTTGGTAAGTCAGTAAACATGAAGATATGTCATAACAATAGTCCAGGCCGTGGAAGCAACAAAGAGTGATGTTTAGGTTTTGTTGAGTATCCATGCAATGGCGTGGCTTCTAAATTTGTCAAAGTCTTGGATAGTTTGAATGTTGTGGGGGAGAGTGTTCCAGAGCTGAGCAGCTAATACTGGGAAACTAGCTCCACCAGCTCTTTTTAGATTAAATCAAGGTACCACCAAACAAGGTGTGTTGGAAGATCTTGTAATCCTATTGGTCACTTTCCAGGTGAATTTGTCTGGGAGATATGGCGGGGCTTGAAAGTTAAGCGCTTTGTGAGTGAGGCAAATGGTTTTGAGGTCGATTTTTTCTTGTATAGAGAGCCATTTGTGTTGCTTTGTAATTACTGAGATGTGCTCTCTTTTGGGGATATTTAATGCCGCTCTAAGTGCATTATTTTGCAAGATCTGTAGTTTGTTTGTAATGGATTTATTGGCGCCTAGGTATAGGCTATTGCAATAATCCAATTTGGATTGCATGAGGGCTCTTGCCAGTGTAAGGCAGCTTGTAGGTGAAAGTAAGGGTCTACAAGCCCTAATCAGTTTGCTGGTATAGGCAGTGGCTGAAGAGGTCGTGTTTACTTGTTTGATTAAGTTAGACTGGGCATCAAGGTAGAAACCTAGTGTTTTCACATTTTTGGCAATGGGTATGTTATTTCCATCGATGAGAATACTTGTGTAGTTAGGACTCAATTTAAGAAGGTTATTTGGTGAACCAACTTGCAGTAGCTCGGTCTTATCATCATTCAGGCAGAGACCATGTATAGCCATCCATGCCTGAATGATAATATAGATCTTGTTGATCCATGCGACATCCTTGTCATAGGTGCCTGAAAGGGTTAGGAGTATCTGGGTGTCATCTGCATAATTAGTGTAGGTGACACCCACACGGTCCAATTTGTTGAATAGTGGCTTTGTAAAAATGTTGTACAAGGTGGCCGATACGCAGGATCCTTGTGGGACACCACATGTAATGGGAATGGGATCCGCAGCCGCCGACGGTGAAAACACGCGCATTGTTCTATTTGCAAAGAAGGATTGGATCCACGAGACTGCTGAACTAGAGAAGTGAGCTTCTGATGATAGGTGGTCACATAATATATTATGGTTCACCAGATCAAAATCAGCTGAAAGATCCAATAAGAGTAAGATGGCCACTTTGCCTTTATCTTTCAATTTGTCAATCTGGCTTTTCAGATCAACAAGGGCAGTTTCTGTCCCTTGTTTAGGTCTGAAACCAGATTGGCGGGTTCTGAGTAATTTATTAGTTTCTAAGTAATCTTGTATTTGCAGGTAAGCAATTCCATCCAGGATCTTCAGTAGGAATGGGACTGTTGTAATAGGTCTGTAATTGGTGGGTATAGCCGGGTGTAGAGTCTGTTTCTTCAGTAGTAGGAGAACCCAGGACTGTTTCAAATTGCTTGGGACGGAATTACTGGATAAGAAGGCATTAATACGTTTTGTGATAAATGAGGGTAGATCTCTAGCTGCATTTTTTATAATTTGCGCAGGGCAACTGTTGCCTTTGCAATTGGATGGTTTTAGTGTTGCAATGACTTTTTGAACTTCCAATGTAGAGACTTTGCTAAATTTGAACCCTGAATTAATGTGATCGATGGGATGTGGCGTAGGGTTATTGGATGTTAGTTGTGTCCTTTTGTCAGCTATTTTAGTCTGGAGCCCCTTACTTTATTGGCTAGGGCATTTTGAATGCTAGTGCACCAGGGTGTATCCTTAGTGCATGTGTCTGCCGGTGGGTCGGGGTTCTCTAATTCTCTTAAAATGTTAAATAGCTCTTTCGTACTGGATGCTGCTTGGCTTATTATGACATTAAAGGTATCTTTTTTAGTCTGGATTATCTTATTTTTGTAGTTAGCGGTGATAGTGGCGAGGTGAGTTTTCTTTTCTGGTGAAGGGGTGGATTTCCAAAGTTGCTCCAATTTTCTCTTTTCTGTACGGAGTAGTTTTAGTTCTGGGGTAAACCATGAATTTAGGTGGGCTTTAGGTTCACTTTTGCGCCATTTTAATGGGGCATTAGCATCAATAACATTGGTCAAGGTTGCATTGCAGGCATCAATCAGTGAGTCGGGATCATTAGTTTCCGGTAGGGCATTTAGTAAAGGGGCTATCAAAGGTACTAAGGTCTCTGCTGTAATGTTTCGTTTGTTCCTAGTTTGACATGGGGGTGCAATCGTTGGTTTTTCCTTTTCCCAATTATTTAGGTTCATTTCTAAGGTGATGAGGTGATGGTCAGACCCATTATCAAGCAGTCAATTTGAGTCTAGCAGGTGTCGGGCTTAGCTAAAACACAATGCAGCATCATGCTGGTTTTAAGAGCAAGCAATAGTTTGGATTGGTGGAGGAGCACACAAGCTAGTACTTGTGTTTTCCCTCTCATTCAAGGTCCAGTGAACATGGAGCAACCGGTTTGGTACAGTATATAATGAAGCTTTGGCTGGTCTGGATTTTGGCTGCGTGAAGCCCACTCAAGGGGACGCAAGAACAGGATGTTTTTTGTTCAAGGTCTGTTCTCTGAGTTTTAGGAGATTCCGGTGCAGAGTGGTAGGTCTGGGTCCACAACAAAAGGTCACTCCTGTTGTGTCCTGAGAGTGGTTGGGGGGCACATTTCACTTCTGCCTTGGATAGTATCTTTGTCACCTCAGGATGAGGGTTTTGGAAAGTACAACTTTTCCCAAAGGAATTCTGGTGAGTTCTTCTCAGTTGTGTCAGTAGGATCTGAGTGAATCTGAAGAAGGGGAGTGCGATGAATCCGATGGTGTCATCACTTCTTTCCCGGTGGTATCCTCTCCCCATGTGGCCAGGGGATTGCAGCCACTACCTTATCCTGACCCTGGGGGTGGCTATATGTGGCAGGATCACATGGGGCAAGAAAACCTCCAGGTAAGTAGCAGAGCAGCATCGGATAAGGCAATGTATTCCCCTTCTTCTCTTAAAGATATCCTATCCCTAGCCAATGCCTTAATGGCCTATTGTTACATCTCCCCTCATCCATTTAGGAAGAACATGGAAGATCCTTCCTCAAAAACTGTAGGGAAGTCTCATGAAAATATGTTTCCAAACTCTACCTGCAAGTTACTGAAATCTGACTTGCCCTTAAAGAACACTTACCCATACTTACCCATACTTTGTATCTAAAGCAACAGGAATGGGCTACCATTCCCATAACTACAATGATTCTGGACAAGAAAGCTGAGCCACGCGACACAGAGTGGAAAAGACCAAGAGTACAGGCTGTGCTCTATTTGTTCGGGGCACATACCTGTAGTCAGGAAATTTAAACAGCTGCCACAGTTGAATTTGGTGCACCATTGTTGGAAGGGGAGGGCTGCCTTGCTCGGTTGGGACAGGGAGATTGTGGGGCTACAGAAGCTGCTGTGGAGCCATCCAGCTCGAAGTTGCCAAAGAGGCCAAAGTGAAAGATCAACAGCGATACTGCCGGAATGGCAAAATCCAAACCAGGGAAGTTTAATGCAGAGCAGAAGAGCCCAGCATGGACTGCAGCAGACAGAGAAATCAAAGAGTGAAATCAGCGTGACAAGAAGATATGCTGAAAGCCTGTCACCGATTTACAACAGAAAGAATTAAACATGCCAGCAAGAGGGGGAGAGTACCCAAAAGGGAAAGAGGGACACCAGGGCATATGGGCAGCCATTTGCATGCAAATAAATATTAAACAAATAAAGGAGTACTGAAAAGTGACAAAGCCAGTCAGAAATGTGTTAAATGTGAAACCGAATAAAAGTTCAAGACTAACAAGTCTGTGAGTGTATGGAATACACACATAAGAAAAGCCCTGGCAGGATAGTACCAGGCAGATTTCTGAAGAAACAGGAAGACATCATGGTTGAAAGTGGGTGCAAGGCCTACACTAGAAAAGCCCTAACAGCAGAGTATATTCTACAAAGTAAAGCTGCAATTGTGAATAAGAAAACACTTGCAAGAGAAGTATACAAGGCTGTTGTGTGTTCAAGAAAGCCAATGCAAGAGAGTATACCAGGCAGTTGCAAGTATGTACAAGAAAACCCTGGCAATGGAGCGCATAGCAGACAGTTATAAGGTTGTTCAAGAAAGCCCTGGAAGAAGAAGCAGGCCAGGTAGTTGTTAGTGTATTTAAGAAATCCCTGAAAAGAGAGTATACCAGGCAGTTGCAAGTGTGTTCAAGAAAGTCCTGGAAGGAAACTAAAATCCCTGGCAGGACAGTATGCCAGGCAGTCACAAGTGTACTCAAGAAACCCCTGGCAGGAGTGTATTCCAGCCAGTTGCAAGAACGCCCTGTCAAGAGAATGTGTACCTGGCAGTTACAAGTGTGAATAGGACAGCCCTGGTAGAGAACACACCAGGCAAGGACCAATTAAGCAGTGCATAAGAAACACATCACCACAAAAGGGGTTCTGAGAAGGATATATCAGGATGTGCCAAAGGCTGTGTGAAACCAGAGGAGTGAAAATCTGGCAGGGCAGTATACCAGGTATCCTAGCAAGATAAAAGAACCAAGGTGTTTTGAATATGAGTTGTGTTGTGATGGTTTTGCTTTGGACATTCTGACATTGACAGATCCTTTTGGTTTGGTTTTATGTAGGGAAACACCGCTAGAGAAGTGGTTCCCATTTTATTTTATTAAAAGTATTTGATCAAAATCATAAGTGCTGTCTGTGTGCTCATTCCTGCTTCCTCACAGGTCCTACCCATGAAGTTCCTTGGGTGCTGCTGAACACCACAGCCCCACAAACACGCTTTGCTCACAACAGAATGTATACACTTCTGATCTCAAAGCGTCCCCAGGGGAAAGGGGAATGGGATAAAATAACAAACCTCAGATTCTGGATACTCCTCATGTGGACAGAAATCTGCATAAATGAGAAAAGACAAAAGATGTATGAGTTTATCTTCACTTACCACCTCCCTCTTTAACTCACATGACAACCTGCGGTACCTGATCTTCCTCTGTTGATTGCCAAGAGGAAATTATCCTTTCTTGAAAAAGACTGGTAATGAAACTTGAAAAAACGCTCCTCAAGATGAAGGTGATGTACAAAAGCCAAGAATGCTGACCCTTTTCTCTTCTTGTACGTGACTTCACAGAACTCTTAGTGTCTTCCTTAGAGAGCAGGCTTCCCCCACTTTCCTTCCTGGACTGCAGCTGTTTCTAAAGAATCACAGTCTTCCAAAACTATTCTTCTCAAATAAAATGGATATTACTTATTCATGCTGCACAAACTTGTTACTTGGCAGTCTTATATTCCACAGACCATAGAATTACCTAGTCACTGCAGACTTTATTCTGTGCTGGTCTTTGTAGCCCTATCCCAATGTCCTTAAACTATTCATCACACTATTTACAGGGGATTTAGTTTTGTCCTATTTAACTCAGAAAACCACCCAATTGAAAGAAGCATTTGTTTACATTGCCGTGCAATCTGGAACTTGAACTTGTCTGGAAGTTCTCCCAACCCCATTCCCCAATTCAGTTGCATTCCTCTAGTTGAAGATACATATCGAGACCTGATCATGACAAGAGATTACAAAATAGGAGCCAAACAGACTCCGAGCATCGCACTTGACGAACAGGAAACTTTAAAGTTTTAATTTGTAGTCACGTGAGAAAACAAACAAGCGTCTCACCTTCCAGCTTCCCATTAATACGATGCTGGTGCCTCCTTCCTTCCTCTTATCTAGAACCTCTGCCGGCATGACTCCCTGTTTCCTTCCATACCAAACGTGGAGCAGGGAAGTCTTCAGGAACAAATTTGAATGTCCTAGCAAGCGCGAGGAAAGACTGTCTGCTCTCGGCTCAAAGTATGCTAAAGAACCTTTTACTGAAGCCATAGTTAAGCTACCTTTGCAGGGATTTATGGAACTTCTCTACCAACTAGAGGAGAAAATGTGCCGTAACAAAACTCAAGCCCCAGGTAAAAATTAGACGCGACTGAGGACGTTCTGAGGATCAGTAATTATAGCTCAGAAAGAGAGTTCACAGTAAAACAACCTTTTAAACTATTTACACTCTAATTTAATTTTAAATAATATTTTGTTTTAATGTTAACTGAAGTGATCACTTAGCCCTGGTCTTCCTTTAGATGAAAATCTCATCTGTTCTTGCTACTTCTGGAAAATTCTTGCTCATCTTGTCTTTTCTCAGATGAAGGACTTCACAACTGATTTTTTTTTCTGGCCTAAAAATGGGAGTTTAGACAAACAGGACCTTCTCAGTGAACAAATAAAAATTAAAGGCAGTTCTGAATACTCTGCAAAGTCCTTTGACTCTTCATCATCCAATCACAAGTCCAACTTCTTCTCTCCATGTTGGCCAGGGAAGACCCCAGCCTTCTGAATAAATTAGTCAAGGCCCAAATAACTTAGAGCAAATGTTTATCTAACTAAATTACAAAGTGACTCACATGTGTTTCTTTTAAAATGTCTGCAAACAGGGATGAGCACAGGGTCTATACTATGTGATGTGAACAAGATAATCTCACACTTTCGTGGCCCAATCCCTGCTCTTGAAGGGAGTGGACATTTCCCTTCTGATGTTACACCCAAAGTGCTATGCTCCAGAGGAGGTGAAGGGGAAAGGAAAGGGAAAGAGAGACAGAAAGAAACAAGATGGTGGAGGTATTTTTCCATGGACGAGAGCTCTTCGGCCTACCCTAATTCAGCCTGTCACTTCTTGCTAAGAACAAAGGCCTTTAGAGTTGCAGCACCCTGGTGTCCAGCTAATCCTTTTGAGTGGGTGTGCTCCTTTGATGCCCAGGACTGCTGCCTGTTGTGTGGCTGTCTCTGTCAGAGGGTGATACCAAGAGATCAAAGAAGAGACTCAGTCCTCCAGGTTCCTTTGCTGCCATTTGACAGTCTAAACTGGGTTGACCGGAATAAACATCAACTTCCAAAGCAGACTAGACTCACAGGAGCTGATACATGTTCGATATCAATTGGAAGGTGGTGGCTATGATCATAAGTAGTATCATACACCATACCTAAACTCAGACATAGCTTTATTAAAAGTTTACTATACCACCAGCATGAGCTGCTTATGATAATCATAGTTTTGGAGCTGGAGGGCATAACATAAATGCCAACACGGTGCTGCAGAGAATCGGATGTGGCTGTTGAGTGGGCATCATGTGACCTTTCAACTGGCTGTACACCATGAGTAGAGTAGGCACTGCAGATCAGGCTACTGATGCAGCAGGGCACAAGTACACTTTTCTTTTTGTATGCAGTTGATGAAAAGGGGACTCTGGTTAGCGGATTACCATATTGGAGATGGAATTACCTGCATCATTTTATGTATTAATAAAAATCAAAAAGGCCAGGGCTTTGCACCCTTGCCACATGACAATACCTCACAAAAGCATCTTTAATGTGACTCTAACTTTCACAGTAAACCAACTTAATCTCAATCATAAGGTCCAAGTTTGGACTTCTTTTAGCTTCTGGAATTGGTATTCTAATATTTATGAATACGAAAAGGCTTCTCACTCTGCTACCAATTATGCTGAAAACAATGTGTTGCAAATTCACAGCAGCTTTAGACAGATCAAATGTATCATATTCATAGGTTATAGATCTTGCAATTAGCAAATGCATTTACTTGTGAATTATGATTAATGTCTCTGATTATATATGTTCCTGTGTTTTTCCTGGTTTTTGGTGCAGTTCATTTGTGAGTTTGTAAGATGATTCAAGTAGGATTATTTCTCCCTTCCTGTAGTTCAGAGTATCCTATTGGTTCAAGTCAAGGGAAAGTCAGAGCTATTCACAGTAACTTCTTTGCCAACCTGTACAAAATGCATGTCATTGATTCTCAATTTCTTCTATGTGGCACACATTTTCCCTTAACTTTCAAATGGCCAATATATATATATATATATATATGTAGTGTTCTGTGCAATGTCGGTGAGGAGAATACAGGCATGTGTTTCTCTTCAGCAGATTCAAGTGATGTGCTACAAGCTGCCCCAGCACCACCACAACATGTTTGTCTTTAAATAAAATGAACCACAATTATTTACACCAACTAACCTATGACAGGTGTTTGATAAAGAATACATGGATTAGATAGCATAGTGCACATGTTGCTTTTTATAATGGATGGCAAGCTATTATGGCATGTTATTCCTAATGCATGATGTACATACAGCATCCATGTTGGTTTTGTTAAAAAAGGGGCTTAGTAAATTAATTCTAATTTCACCTAACTCTCCTATCAAAATATAAAGGACTTGCAAAAGTACCCATTCTCCAAATGGTTTTTGTAGACAGCCATGATAACACTCTGATTAATTGTTGAAAATGAATGATCCTGTAGGCCGCTGTTTCGTTTTATCCTGGCATGGTGCAGTTTGTTGCAGCGCACATTTCCCGGAAATTGTTAATCCTAGAGCCTTGAAACATGGTTTTCGTGGTCCCCGAGTTTTATTCCTCACGTTGGGACTAGTTGAGAAACAACATTTTTTCTTTCCCTTCCCGGTGAACAGGTTTAAAGGCTTTGTCGGCAGGCACCATCTTGCTAAAATCTTCAGGAAAAGTAATTTAACCTGATTCGGCAAAAATGTTGAAACTTCTGAAATGCCACATGCCTTCACGTTTGCCTTTTATTATTTTCCTTCCCGGTGAACATGGTTTACGGCTTCTTCGGCAGGCCACAAATCTACAAACAAATGTTAACTTTTGCTGAAATCTGTGGAAAGGGGTGGGGTGTCCAAATGTCATTAATGTCTGGAAGGTCCTAACAGGTATCTATGCAAAGTTTGGTGCAGAGTGGTGAAACAGTGTGGAATTGTATAAGGAACAAGGCTTTGCTAAGCCACAAACCCACAAACAAATTTTGCCTTCTGCTGAAATCCGGGGGAAAGGGGTAGGGGTGTCAAAATGTCATGTAGCGAGTAATAGTGTGGAATTGTCTAAAGAACAAAACCCACAAACCTACACACAGCTTTTGACTTTTGTATATATAGATACGTGTGTAGTAATTTATTGAAAACTAGAGTATTAAATCATCTTATTTTTTACTTTAAGCTATAAAACACATACTCTGAGCCATACTGCCACAGGGATGGAATATTTTGCTGGAGTTACCACAGAGGAGCTCATTTTGAATTGTGGCGTAATGTGAATGAAAGGCATACACCCACACCACATTTTCAATCATTTGTATGGTGGAGAGAAGGGGCGGAATGCAATTTGCTTCCTCTATGCCATGCAAATACTCCAGCATTTGCACCGGCATGGATTTTCATGTGATTGCCAATGCTGGAGATCCCTATGGGTCCCACTATATCCTTCTGTAACTTATTTTGGTGTTAATGTACAGGTTTCTCCCTTCATGCATTTGTCTTGTACCAATACTTGGCTGCTACTGATTAGGTCATTATACTATGTCGTCATTAACCTTCATTGTCAATATCAAGGCCGCCTCCTTCCCCTCACTTTGAGTTTGTAGACCTTTGATATGTGTAGCTAGTTTTTGTAATACGTCCTTGTACTATTATCCCACACTGGATGCAATGCATTGACTCCTGTCTTGCCATGCTCAACATCAGCATTTTTCTCAAATGTTATGCATTTATGTTGCCTTCCATGTTCAGGATATAGATCTTCTTGTCTATCAACTATATGTTCAGCCTCACACTATGACACATCCTGACCTCAGCGATCGCGTGGCCTGACGGTGTCGCAAACTGACCTCTTAAGCCAGCGGCAGTGGGGTGGTGTTATTTTTTTTGCAGTTTATGGTGCTACTTTTCTTATTGGATTTGGTGCCATTGAACCAATTTCAAAAGCTGATGATGCACACTTTCTCTATGTTGGGTGTCCAATGACTGTTGGAATATTAGTTTACTGAGGCAGGTCTTCTGCAGGTTTGAAATGGAATTTTCAAAATAGGGACTAGTCAATATGACATTGCTGGAAATATTCTGGCATCATTACGCTTTCCTTTAATTGCATCAATTATACAGTAAGTACCACTCTAATGGTGCATCGTTTATCAACATTTTGATCTGGATATTTGTACCAGAGCCTACAACGAATACACTTATGTTTAGACCAGCTTACACTTCCCAAGGTATATAGGAGGGATCTTTTGTCTCTTGCGTGTACTACTGGAAGACCACCAGACAACCTCATATTGAGGTGAGTGGACCACCCCAATTCTTTTTATGTAATTAATACACAATGCATGTTTGATACGTATTAACATTGACAGTGGAATAAGACAATGGGCCTCATTATGAGTCCGGCGGTAACGGAGGCGGTAAAACCGCCTGGTTACCGCTGGACTCGTATTACCATTCCGCCTCTGTGATTGCAGGAATTACTGGGGCATTACAACCCCGGTGCCTCAGGAATTCCGGAGGCGGAATGGTGTAAATCCCCATTCCCATTGAGTACTATGGGACTCAATGGGAATGGGGATCATGGAAACACCGGCATCTCGTGATGGTGCCGGTGTTTCCTCGTCCGCCTGCAGGCGGGCAGTGGTAAACCCGCCAGGTCAGACCTGGCGGGAACGCCACCTCCCGTCTGCAGGACTCGGGATCGGGCGGTCCGGAATTAACAGTGGCGGCGGGTTTACCGCCACTGTTATTTCCAGACCGTCCGACCTGTAATGAGGCCCAATATTTCTTAGACTTTGCTTGTCTTATTTTTAGTACAAAAGTGGAACCTCCCTCGGTAAGTTGTTTACTAAGGAAGTTTCAGCATCACTCACTGCCAGTTAAAGCGCATAGTCAACTTGAAGTGCGGTGCGTTTGCACTAGGGCTACACTTGATTTTAGAGTTGGACACTGTATGGAATACAGCTTCTTAGCAGATTATCTGTCTCTACAGTCCGATGCCTGGACAAGACTGTGCATACAATATCTGCAATCCAACAGGGATTTAAGTGAGACAGCTTAAAACAATGTTCTCTTGCTTTTCGGATACCACCATGCATGTTTAAGTTCCCTTTATCATTCCATGATCATTAATATTTGATTTACATTAGGAATAACAGAAGCTGTAGCAAGTTACTGGATAGTCAATATTACTGTACTTATTATTACTCAGGAAACCACAATGTACTTGTTTTTAAATTACTGACATTGTATAATGGAACTATTACATTGTAGAGTCAGTGATTGGTCGAGTAGAAATTAAAACATACTTATGAATTGTTCTGTATTGTTGTGTAGATTCCATTGAAAACGTAACCCTGATGAAGAGAGATGCTCTTGAAACGCATTGGGCCAAACCAATAAATACATGTTATGTTTAATCTATCTTACCTTGGAATATATGTTGTCTTCACCTTATTTACAACCGTTATGTTTATCAATAGTTACTTAGATGTTACATGGAAATCCTCCATTCCGGTATGCAAGGTTTCTAACAAAGGGCTCTGTCATGACCCCTCGGTCCCTCAATTTGATTTCCATCCTATAACGGTGATTGAGCTTTAAAAACATCATAGAACATATGAAACCCTCACAATGAAGAGGAGATGCTTGCTCCTCGACGATTATAATGACATGACCTCCGCAGTTCCTAGACGCTGTATGTATATTTATAAACACTTCCTTGTAGGAAAGTAGCATCCCAGACGAGATTAAATCTACTATAGTAATTCCCATTCTTAATAAACCAGGCCTGCCAATGGACAACACACTTAATTTTTTCGCCCCATATCCAATACTCCTTTTTTACTCAAAGTTTTAGACAGGGTGGCATATGGCCAGCTGGCAGAACATCTGGAGAAACATCTTATTCTCCACCCTAAGCAGTCAGGCTTTAGACATTTTTTGGGGACAGAAACAGCTCTCTTGGAGCTTAAAACTAAACTCTTGGGAGAAATGGATAGAAGGGGCTTGTCGTTAATAATCTCTTTAGACCAATCAGCAGCTTTTGATCTCATTGAACATTCCATTCTCATTTCTAGATTACAAGAAGTGGCTAACCTCTGTGCCTCGGCAGCTCAGTGGGTTGAGTCTTTCCTGGAGCATAGAAGCAGCAGAGTCTGCTAGGACTCAGCTGAAGCCACTCCTATATCGGTGCTATACGGGGTTCCCCAAGGGACGAGTATGTCACCTGCCTTTATAATCTATTCATGGTACCCTTCTTCTTAATGCTTGAGGAGGTGAGGATCATATTTTCAAATTATGCAGATGACACTCAATGTGTCATCTCATTAACAGGACATCATGAGAGTGATGAGCTGGAGGTAAACAGAATCTTTACTTTGATAGAAAGGTGGATGTTGGAAACCTTCCTTGCTCTGAACCGTAGAGACAGAGCTATTGATTGTTGGCAGTTCAAAGGCTCTAAAAAATCTTGATCAAGCATATAACTCCTTTAAACTAGGGGATGATGTCATCTCTCCTCTACCGAAAACAGAAATCTTAGGGGTAACCTTGGATTCGACCATGAGTATGAAGGCTCATGTTTCTACGGTAGTGGGGGGAGTAGTGTATTATGCTAAGCTACTCTCTCACCTGAGGTCTATGATATCTCAGGAATGCGCTGAGACTATTGCTAGGACAATAATTGGAGCAAAGCTGGACTATAGCTGCAGTCTTCTGCTAGGCATTAGTCAACTTGAACTACGTAGACTGCAGGTCACTCAGAATTGGTGGTCAGAGTAGTTCTCAGACTGCCCAAGTATAGTCACATAACAGAGGCTAGGAGATTTCTTCACTGGCTTCTGATAGAATCCCGGATATCTTTCAGAGTGCTGGTAATCACATTTAAATGTAGGTTACAAGTTATGCCTATATATTTACAAAGTCACATAATAGAGAAATGCAGCCAAAGATCCCTCAGATTTGGAGCGCACAATTTGATTGTGCAGCCTAGAAGCAGGACTGCTAAGGCTGAAAATGGAGCGCTCAGTTAGGGCTCCTTTTCTGTGGAATAAACTTCCAGTCAGACTAATGAGTCTGAACTCTTTGCATGTCTTTAAGAAAGAACTTAAAACCCTTCTCTTTGCCTGATTCCACAAAAAAGGGACTCTTCACAATAACATCTTTCTCTTCTATCATATTAATGCTCTAAATAATTTTTGTGATACGATATCCTGGGTTGACCCAGTTAAACACTCTTTGGTGGTCCCCATATGCCTCTTTCCATCCTGTCTTTTTGGGTGTAAGATGTGTCTTTTTGTTTCCATGTGTACCTTGCATGTCCCTGTCTTGTCTGCGCCTTTATGCCTGAGGGCCAATAATGCGCATTACAACTGTAATGTAATATAATGGTTCATTTAAAAATCGTATATTGAAGGTTTGTTTGGAGGTGAGGATCATATTTTCAAATTCAATTCAAGTTTGAATTGTTTGGCCTGTGAACGTGTGCAGGAGATGTGAGTTCCCTAGTCTGGGAACGTTACTTGTTTCTATTGTGGTACAGACTAGTGATATCATCTTTTTCTGAAATGGGGCCAAAATGAATGTTGTATTATTAGACAGAAGAAAGGGGAACTCTCCCATCGTACACTTGTCACCTAATCACCACCCAGGCTGCGCTTACTTCTACATCCCTCTCACTCTAACCACATCCACTCCACCCACTTCCCCACATCATATCCAGCAACAGTCTCTCCCACCACAAACCCTTGACTGGACAATCATCTGTACATAAGCTTCTTTACAGTCAACCAAAACATCCTGAACTTTGTGTGATTGCAATAACCCAAACCTTAATCCAACCTCCGGGCAGTGCTACCCTGGCAGCCATTCACTGCAACCTTACCACTTTGCCACTCTCCTCGCCTCTCCATAAAAGACAGTGATGTTTGTTTCATAACTAACAAGGAGAAACTATTTGCACTTCCTCCCCTTTCTGATTTCACTCCCTCTACCCATGAGAAGATCCCATTACAACTCATTGCTCCCACCCATCTTATTATGTTCCTCCTTTATTACCCACGGTGTACGCTCTACCTCACATTCTTTTTTCTTGAATTCTTACTTGAAATGGTCCGAGCTGGTGTCAGCTTTATGTCTCAATATATCTTATGCTCAACAGCTCCACCTTGACTCCACTCTCCTAGAAGACTCAACATTCAACCCACGTAACCTTCCAACCACACCAAACGCAACTTTCCCCATCTCAGATTCTTATATACTACCCTGGACATCCCTGCTTCCACAATGTTTCCCCTTCCCCAATGATCTCTATCCAACCACCGTTCCATCCCCTCTCTCAGCTGCCAGAAGATGTAAGTCCAAGCCCAATTCCAGTGTCCCCTACCTTGACCAAGTCCACGTATTCTCTACTCAACTTGCTCACTCCATTGATCTCACAACTTTGCACAGTCCACCACCTTGGCACAAAGACCAATCCCCTCTCACCTGGTTGCCTGCAAGGACCCTTTTTAGAACCTGACCTGACTATAGCTCTCGATGAATCCAAATCCTACTATTACACTAATCATGTTTCCTCTTTTTGCTGGCACCCTCATAATCTATCAAAGACCCTCCAGGCCTTATTTCCTTAACAACATCCACTCTGTTTCCTCAAACCTCTCTACCAATGACTTTTCTTTCTACTTCTCTACTATAGTCACCAAAATATTGGACACACTGCGCACCATTCTATATCACCCCCTCAGTCTTCCCTTCTCCCATCTACCACACACCCTTGTACCTCTCCCCATTGAGCTCCTTTGTACCCTTCACTTTGGCAAGAGATTCTGCACTTCAATTGGCCCCTTTGTGCCGCAAGTGGTTAATGAACATGAACCTGCCACTTCCACTCACCTCTCGATGACTCAACCTCTCTTTCAAATGGTATCTTCCCAGTCTAATCCAAAACAGTTAATTATACCCCCCCTAAAGAAAGCAAGTTCTGTCACAAACAACCCTTACACTCTGCAAACCTGGCTCTCTCTTTCCCTACCACTGTAAAATTTAGTAGAGGATTGTCTTTAACCAAATAGCTCTCTCAAGGTACACTCATTCACTACTGCATAACATACTTCCTACCATTGAATATTTCATTCATAGACTCATGCTCAACTCATCAAAGACAGGCATCATCTTTCTCCTTGCCTCCAACGACAAGCTCACCCTCGCCTTACCAATTTCTTTCCACTCTGACCTCCCCATCTCCCTACATACAGCTGTCACTCTTTGGGTTATCTTGGGCAGCAACATGAACTCTCCCACATTATTGCACTGTCTGCCACTGTAGCCAAATTCAACCTTTTTAACATAAGAAAAATCTGCCCACACCTTATGCACCACTCGACTATAACACGTACCTCTACTCTTTTTCTCTGCAAGCTTGATTACTGTGTAAGCACATTTATTCATCTAGCCTCTACTCTTGTTCCCCTCAACAAAGACCCCAAAGTTATAGCATGGACCCTTTTCAACCAACCCAGATTCTCCTTCAATTGTGCATTCTGTCATCATGCTGAATGGATTTCCGTGCAAAATCACTTTCTGTTTTCATGTCTCCTGCGCATCTATAAATCAATTCATGGTCTGGGCCCCCACTACCTTACTGACTGAGACCACCTCTCCAACACACCACACCCCATATCCGCAATCCTCTGCACCCCTGTGCCTCCTCCCCTCCTTTTCCCTACTTGCCCCATTGTGCTGCAATGCTCTTCACCAGCCAACAAAGCCATGCATTCAGTAGAACTCTTCAGAATGTGACTTAAACACCACCTCCTACTACTGCTGAAAGGAGTCTCCCAAAGACTTCCCCCCTCCTATACAAAAATATCAACATACCCACCTAACGCCTGTATTATCCTCTGAGGATGACTATAATTAATTTGTAAATTCATGATTAGTGACATCATTCTGTTAATATTAAAATCATGATGTCCTCTGGTACCTCAACCTGGTGTATATTCCCACACGTACTTCTTCAACAACCGCTATGCATCACTCAATAAAACAATGCTCTTTTGTAAAGGCATTATAAGCTAGGACGTCCTCTGATCTCTGTTATTGCCTACTTTCTGAGTTATTTCTGTTCAAAATGATACCCTGTTCTTCAATAAATATAATAAATTCAATTACCTAGTGTGGGTGATGTGGAAAGGTTCAATGGACAAGGTATTTATTATATGTTGTTATGCGCAATAGAGATATGTGAGGGAGGTGTTTAAAAGTGCCAAGTAGTATACTTGTTCTTTTTACATAGGGCCTCATTACGACCCTTGCGCTAAGTGGTTAACGGCGCCGTAAAAGGCTGCGGCGCCGTTAACCACTTAGCGCCTCACTACGAGGTCCCTTTGCGGGACCCGACCTGAACGGCTGGTCTGGACCAGACATTAAAGTAGGGACCCGCAAAGGGACCTTGCAGGCAATTACTAATACTTAATTGTCGCCTTCCCCATTCCCATTGAGCCCTGTGGGGCAAAAATGGGAATGGGGAAGGGCCATGGTGAAAAGGGGAAATACCGGCCCGCCAACCTTGGAATGGGGCGGTATTTCCCCATTGAACCATGGCGGACCCGTTACAACACCGGCACCAACCATGGTGCTCATAGCGCCATGGTTTAGCGCCGGTGTTGTAATGAGGGCCATAGACTTCAATAATAGCCTGGCACTTAAGGGGTTAAGAACAAAAAGACAGGTTTCTATTGTGCAGTTGGAATTTGGAGAAGGATTGTTCTCAATTACGATGAATGAAAGTTCATGTGTTACATATTTTTCCGGATAGTAGTAGATCAGCTGTGAGTTTACACATAAGGCCTGTTCTCAAAGATTTGCAGAGGACAAACACAAAATACCCAGGAGCATCTCTGATTCGACCCTGCTCCCTTGCACTTCATTCAAAAAGGCCTAAACTAGAGCACATTTGGAGATGCATGGTGCACAAAGATGCGCTCACATGCATCACAGAGATGTTCCAGACATCTACAGATATGCTCTTGCTTTAAGCATTTTGAATCAGGTATATGGTAGCAGGAGCATAGCAGAGTTGTTCACACAGATCTCTGATTCGCTCCCGTGTAAAACTTTATGCATCAGGCCGATGATGTGCGTGTTTTCCTCTTCACCCCTGTCAATTTTGGATCTTTATGACAGCTCATTAGCTTAACGGGACGGAGGGATGCATACAAAATGTACAATTGTAGCTGATTATGTATCCTTAGCAGGGAAATTCTATTTCCGTAATCCAAGAGACGTCATAGGCATATGTTTGTTTTTATTGCCGATGATGTTACTGTGAACAGCACAATTAAATTCATATGCATTAGTGATACCTACCCATCTACAAATAATTATGTAGTCTTCTTTTTATCCGTAATGTATTTTGTGCGCACACATTTCATACCTTATTTAGGGAGCTAGTCAAAGACCAAAATACAGTACGTTTTACTTTTTAATGGGCAAGGCAAAGATGCATTAAAGAGTATGTGGACAAAAATATTTCTAATGTTTTAAAAAATAAGGTGTTATTTCTTAGGTTAAAATTGTTTATTCTTAAATACAGCATAGTCTCAGTTTTTGGCCAGACAGCGTAGATGTTTTTCATTATGTGGGAATAATCTCATGGCGTGTCCGATTTCTAAAATATTCCGTTCTCTGCTGAAAATGTAGCCTAATCGCATATTATTGCTTCAGGTCTTATCTGACGTCGCTTTTCCTGTTTCAAAATCTACATAATTAGCAAATAGCATGACTTTTGCATCAAGCACATCAGGAGGGAAGAGATGTTGTACTCTTGCCTTCATTTCAGATGCCAAGTTCGGTGAAACTGATGTGATAATAGCAGACTTTCAATTTAGTAATGGTAATGTGTGCCCCGACTACCCCGTGTCGCAGAATCACAAATGGAACATTAGGCATTTCTGAATTGATTAAGACAAGTGATGTTGCACATTTAATTTAAATGTCAAATATAAATCTTTGGTTATTGTAATATTTCAGAGAATGGCAAAAGTACAGATGAGTCTGAGAATAATTGCAGGCACAAGGATAACATCGTATATAATGGTTGATGACATGCTTTAAAATAATTATAACTCTGCCATTTCAACATTATTGTGTTTACCTGCAAAATCCTCAATTGTGACGTTTCATAAAATCCTATGGCTTTCATGATGTCCGGGCAGGGGGGCGGACATGGTCAGTAACAGCACACCAGACCCAGCCAAAGTAGGCTCAAGCGAAGGCCTGGGCGAGGGCTGTGGCCCATTACAGGCCATGTCTGCCTCCACCACGCCAAAGCATGAAAGACATTCGCACCTAAGGGACTAAGTGCATTTTACATTTCTATGGCAGCAGCTGCGGTGGAGCTGCGGTGGACTGGAGCTCAAAGCTCCGGTCCTGCAGGTAAGTGTGGAGGTAGGGAGAGGTTTTTTTGGCTTGGAGGGATGGCGGGGTGGGGAGGCAACAGATAGATGCTCCCTGTTGCCTCCGCAAATTAAACGTTTTTTTATATGGTGCCAGCCGGGCTAGGGCCTTGGTTGGCTGGAACAGCAGGCAGAGAATGTGCCCGTTGTTCCAGCCACCTGATCGGCTCATGGCTATTCCCCCGGTTAGGATATTTATTATTCTATAAAATATGAGTGCTGTTCTTCGGAGGACAGTCAATGTGCAGACACCAACATTGTATGCCTCTGTGACACAATTTCATCCATCCTCTCTCCTTCTCATAGGCAAAGGACAGATAATGGGTGCCCAATGTGCAAAAAACACAGAAAGCTTTATGAGAAAAACAACCTTAGTTCTAGGACTAAGTTTAATTTTGCAGTTTATGTTGATCATCACATTCAATTGAAGTTTTTTTTGTTTGAGTTGTATCCCTTTCTGGTTCAGTTTCTGTAAGTGAAGTTTCATTTATTGTGTCATTCACCTTTAGGGTCTGCCCCTCCAGAGCTAACCTACACACATGGTAGTGACCAGTAATGGCGGTCGTCATGCACATGACATGTGGAAGTCATTTTTCAGTGGAAGCAGATCAGTAAAAGTAGTAGAACAATGTTTTTTTTTCTGTTTGATTTAGCTGTATTATTCAACTTTTCAATATTGGTTAGAACAAATGTAAAAGTGCATGAGAATAAAAATATACAACTTCTTGTCTTTGCATACTGTAAATATTTACAATCATATACAATTTGGTTTACAGTTTACATTCATATAAAGAAAAAGGAGAAAAGAATAAAGAAAAAGGAAGAAAAAAGAAAATGTACATGCACAATTAGTCTGTTTTGTCAGGTTATTCTCTCGGTGTGACTAAAACAAAAGATTAGTCATGTTTTAAAATGGAATTCATTTCATCATTTTGTTTCTTGTGTGGATTGGTCGCAACAAAAACGACAATTATTCTTGCTGACTTTTATGGACCTTCGACTTGTCGAGCGGATCATAAGTTAAATCTTGGGCGCATGATTGCAGATCTAATAGCAGCCTTTGACTTTTTACCAGATATGGTGCCATTATTCGAAACCATTTGTTAATAAAATAGGTGTAATTACAGTTTTTGACTGTAGGCAAAGTCTTCTGGTCTCTATCCAATCTGTTAGATACAATTTTTGCTTTGCTCTATCTGGTTTTGAGACAAGAAGATCTATAGTGATGTCTGCCATGGCTAAGAAACTGCAGATATTTTTTGGCCAATCATATGATTGGAAGTGAACATGTATTTGACATAGGACACTTTCTGAACAGGGTGCATAAGCGCCAATCATATACTGCACTCAAAGACATCAGTCCCACCTCATAACGTACCCATGAGAATGGCACACACTTTGGGAGCTGGAGAACCTGTCTCCAATATTTCTCTTCCATTTTGTCACAAAACAAATTTGGTAAGTGTTTCTTGGTTTCCATCCCATATAGCAAGACTGGGGTGCATTTTTTGCATATAATAGGTCCAACCGGGTAATTTAGAGAATGTACCATACCTTTTGAGCATGATTTTTGTTTGGGATACAGCTGTCACTATTTTCTGTTGTAGCTGCTGCATGTGACACATTCTGTAGTTCGATGCCAAAGCTCATGCCCTATATTAGCATTCTTAATGTTCCAGTTCATTCTATTGCGACGATTGGTATTTGGGGAATACATTAATATTTTTTTTTATTCGAATTTATACTCAATAGATTTTTTTTCAATGTATTGTGTGAGTGCGTTGAGCAAAGTCTGGAGTCCAATTAGGTTTTTAGAGATAAGAAATAGGTTGTCGGCATACAATAATGCCGCACCTGATTGTCCATTCCATTTTGGAACCTCTGCATCTAGATGTTAAAACGCACTATTTATGTCATGAATGAAAAAGCTAAATAGAGAAGACGCAAGAATACACTCCTCCTTAAGACCTTTAGCTGTCTTGATTGATGTGGATAAAAGTCCCTGTAAAGTGAGTCTAATTTGTATGGAGGTGTTAGAATGCAACGCAAATATGATATCACTTAGGGTTGTTGGGCAGCCTGCATTGGATAACTTGACCATTAAGAGTTTGCGGGATACTGAATCAACTGTTGAGTTGAAATCTATAAAGGCAAAATAAATGGGCTGTTTATCTGCATGTGCTTGAGTTTTAATTGCACTTAAAGTTAAAAGGTTAATTGCTGTTCCCATGCCGGCTAGAAAGCCAGTCTGATTTGAATCATGTTTTTGGCACAAGTCAGTCCATGCATTAAAGTCTCTCAAAACAATATGTGCAAAGATCTTTCCAGGAGCGTCTAACAACTCTATTGGTCTGTAGTTATAAGGTATAGAACAATCGCCAGTTTTATAGATCGGTACTATTATCTATTTACACCACGAAGTTGGTATATTGCGTATTAGTAGGATCCTTTTAAACATTAGTTCCAGGATTAGGGCCCAGTGTTTTGGGTGAGCCTTGCACATGTTGTTGCTCAGGCCATCTGGACCAACTGCTGTAGATCAAATAGATTTATTTATTAAATCTTCTATTATTTCTGCAGAAAAATCAATATCCCAAGATTTGGCTTCTAGATAGTTATAATGTAAGGAGTCAAATTCAAGATCGACATATAACTGGGTGAAATGTTTTAACCATTGCCATTTCATCACACCAATAATTTGGCAGCTATTTTGTCTATTGTATTCTGTGTCATTAATCAGGGTCCAAGTTTGTGCTGTCTTTTTCCTCTTTAATGATTATAACGTATTCTAGCTATCTTTTTATTACATGAGAGCTAATCTACCTCTGCTCCAATGTCTAAATCTACATTATGCTTGTGCAAATGTTTTTTGTTGCTCTGAGCTTGGGAGTTTTGAAATGGCCTTTCTCTGACGCCTGTAGTCTGTTTTATGATTTTGTAACACAGGTTCAAATCGATGTTTATGATAAAAACCTTGTGCACGCCCTTTCGTCATATTGTGTTTATATCAGTTCAACACTATCAAATAGAAAGGTTGATCTTTCTGCATTAATTGTTCATGCAGGTCAGAACTAAGATTTTGTAGATTGTGTTCTGACCAGCAAAATCGAATTCCAGCACTGTTGATTATTAAGGACTGTAGAGTCCATTGTGGTAGATCGAAAGGGTTTTCTGTCTCTCATATCTATGACATAGTCACCATATGATGATCGCTATGATGTTGTTTTATTATTTTAAAGCTGTCTACTTTATTAAACAATTGGTTATCTACATATATGTAGTCAAGTATATTGCTCGACTGTCCACGACACCAGGTGTACTGAGGGGGAACATCACCCGGTAAAGATCCATTGGCTAATCTTAAATTCCTTTCGACCATGAACTCAATCCATCTATTAACTTCATGTGCCTTGGATCTTTGGGGTGTTTCTAGACAGTTTAAATGTATGTCTCCCAATACAATAATGGAAGTAATATCAGGCGCGACCAGTGCTAGATCCAAAAGTTGAGAAAGGGCACAATCAAGTGTATCTTCATTGACACCAGATGAATTCCTGTAGGTGTTTATCAGGTCTATGCTGTGTTCTTCAAATCTAATTTTAACCATTAGCAAGAGGTTATTTGGAGCAGCTCAATATTTAATTGACAGACCCACGCTTTTCCTGACTGCTACTAAGAGCCCTGAGGGAGGTTTACTTTTCTGAGCAATCTTAGCTGGTAATAAAACAATTTAGTGATTATTCCAAATGGGAGATCGAGTTTAACAGGTTTCTTGAAAGGACACTGTCAAATTGGTCAATACTATTATATGTGTGGGATTGTGAGCATGCCCAAACCCATATGTTTTTGGGTGTTAACCAGTGTTTTTCATGCTTTAGATTTTTCCTGATTCTCTGATAAGTGATATTGACCATGTGTACATTGAGCACAATTCACTTTAAAAAATGTGTTTTGTGACTGTTTTCCATTTGAGTGTGGGTCTTGTGCAGTGATAAAGACAAGTCTGAATAGATCCATCTTGGATTTCCATAGTGCATTTAACACGACCCCGGAAGGGATCCAGAGGTGAACTATGGATAGGTCCTCATCACTTAGAATTTGGACTTGATCTATATCGACCGTGGTCAGGTCTTCTAATGCCGGTATTTCAGTAAATAAATTCAAAACACTCGCACAAGATAAATCATAATGTGAATATGGTAATGATCGACATTTCATTATCAAAGAATTTCGTTTGAAAGACTAGTTTTAGGTATAGAGCCTTTTATGAATGTGGTTACTTTCACTAGAGTTGATATTGTCATGTATTTTCACTGGCTCCAAACTTGGAAAAATCATGTAAGGACTCCTTTGAGGGGAAGCATACATGGTTCTATGTTCATTCGTCTGCATTTGATCCTGTTTAAACATCTTCTCTGATAAGCCATTTGATGGTTTTATGGAACACTCCAAATTTTGTGAAACTTGGTTAATGGTTAGACATGTATTTTTGAATTGGGCATCAAGAAAGGCTTCAACTGCTTTTTCGGATGTAACTACATCTCTGCTTATAATGTGAATCTTTGTCTACTTGCCTCAACTCCTTGTGTTTAGTGGTCTGAGACAGCTCCTTTGTCAAAGATTTCACTCTACGGGTGTCGATTTAGATGATTGACGATTCTCACAAATTACTGTGATTAATTTGTTCAGCGGAATGTACGTTAAGGTTTGATCTTTATTATGCTGATTTGCCGAGACTCTGACTGTCTTTGACTTTTCTAATTGTTTTGCATTTTGAGTTGACTGAAATTTGATTATCTTTGTTTGCTTAATAGCAGATATTTTTGACCTTGTATTCAGAAGCTGAATTATATTTTTGATTACTCTCTGTTTATTCTCTCCATTATGAGGAATTTTAGATTTCAAAGGAGGAGCCATTTTTATTTGTGCATTTCGGTCTAGAAAATGTCAAAAGGTTCTGACGTAGAGGGAATTGTTATATTATCTTGTGTGTCCTGTTCTACACTTATCCAATAGTCACTCCTTTGCTTCTCTGGCCCCCTGCCCCTTTATTGCTTGAATCTTTGTCTAAGAAAATAACATGATCAATTAAGGGGACTGCAGGAGTCATAATCAATGAAGATATAGGTACGCTGTTCATAGGAGTTGGATGCAGGTTAGAAATGGGGAGACAGAGTGTCTCACGTACTGGGTTCTCTTTTATCTTTATTCCATCAGATATCCAATCATGAATCAGCTGTATTTGTTTCGTCTGTAACGTTATCTTAGCATCCAGAGATTCAAATAGTTTAAATAAACTGGGTATAGTCAAGTTAACTGCTGCCAAGGTTATTTCAAGCATTGACGGTTGCAAATGAGTTTTTGATGGTGCCTGTAATAATGCTAACTTACACGGCGTGGGCTGAACGTAGGAAATTGAAAGAGCTTTAATGTCCCTCGAGCTATATGAACCTGGAGTGGAGGTAGGTGTAATTTTCAGATTACCGGACACCTCACTATGTCTAGTGTGGATTGAAATGTCTGGAATGAAATAGCTAGCAAGGTTTCATCTGATAATGGTAGAGATAGGGACTTGGAGTCTGTGCAAGACAGACCTGCTGGCTTACACATAACGCTAGGCATATTAACTGCTTCAGGGAATAGATTACAGATGCCATGAGATTGCCTTGCTTTGACGATGTTTGGCAGATCTCGTCCAGATTTGGCTGAATATTTTTTATGAATGTCACCATTTAAATGCTGGGGACGATTAGAAGCGGTGGGGGTGAGTACAATTACCTTGTGTGATGTACATCTCACAATGTCTCAATCACCCACAGCCGTGCCCATATTGTGCAGCGTTGTTACAGATGCCGGCATGTTTGTTTTTAGAGTGTAGAAGTGTGTCGGCATGCAAAGTGAATTGTCTATTGTTGTCTGAAGGAGTGGAAAAAATTGCAAACCAAGACACCACAGCTAAGATCTGCTAGGTAGGAAGGGCAATAGGTCTAACGACAAGTCACACAAGCACACAACATCGCGGCAATGTGGCAAAGTGGTCCTTGTCAGTCCTTGCCTCGGTGTGTGCACGTTCCAAATTTGTAGCAATGCCAAAAAGGGGTTGTGGTTATACGTAGTAAGTGGTATTAAAGTGTTAAAGCTTCAAACAAAACAAATATACAGTTATAAATATAAGCAAGCAAATATATATGGACAGTGTTCTTATATGAGAGTCCTTGCAGTATATCACCTTAGTGATGAGCTTGAAAAAGGTAGAGCTGAAGTCCTCTGCAAGATAGTACCGTGACAAAGTGGTCCTTGTAAGTCCTTGACTCCAATCCTTGCCTCGGTGTGCTTGCGCTGGTGCGCGCATGTTCCAAATTTGTAGCAATGCTGAGAAGGGGGCGTGGTTATATGGAGTAATTGGTATTAAAGCCTTAGTGATGAGCTTGAAAAAGGTAGAGCTGAAGTCCTCTGCAAGATAGTACTGTGGCAAAGTGGTCTTTGTCGGTCCTTGCCTCAGTGGTTTCTTGCAATTGTACAGATCATTATTTATTTATTTATTGAATATAGTTGAATTTAATCAACTTTTTTCAATCAATCCATTTTATCAATCATTCAATTTTACAAGAGAAAATTAGAAAAAAATGAAAGACAATTTTTACATATACAATTACAATTTTTCAATTTTAAGTTGATTTAAAGTGCATCTGTGCAGGTCGATAAAATGCCATTCATTCCATTTTCAAAGCTGTCAAAAAATTAATGGTGGCTAGACTAATACTCATTGATTTAGAGGCGGCCAATGCTATCCAGCGGTGTTCAGGGTTCATCTGTGCAAAATACGCAAGGTGTTTTGAAAAATGAATCCTCCTTAACTTTGTAAGTGCCGGACAGTCAATAATTACATGTTTCAGCGTCTCAACAACACTATTATCATTACAAAAATGACACCATCTCTCATCAAAAGGTATCAATTTCCTTCTGGCTTTAATCTTGCGGGCAGGCCAGATATTAAATAGGAAACCCAATATGGCATATCTTGATGCAGCTGATGGTGCTAGATTTAAGTAGGAAGCCATTTCTCTATAGCATTTAGGACCGAATACTGAGGCATCAAAGTCCTTATATTGGAGACATCTATCCCTCGTATCAATCCAATCCATCAGATACATTTTTTTTTAGCCCGGTCTGGATTAAATAGGAGGGTCTCAAGAGAAATATCAGCATGAAGCATGACAGAAAGATGTTATTTAACCACTGTCTCGGAAAGCTTTCAGAGCTTTTAAGTAAGTAGCTGGTAACTGTAGCTAATGTGGTGTTGTTGCTTGAAGACATCAAACATTTCCGTAACAAGGCACATAGACGCCAGTTATACATTGCAGTTAATGAGATTAACCCAAGTTCGTAGCGAATAAGCACTCCTGGAATACATTGTGGTAAGGGTAAAATAGCACGCCAAAATTTTGTTTCTAATGAATTCAGAAAAGTCATTGAAATTGTACAATATGTCTCAAGACCATATAATAATGTAGCAACTACGTTCTGACTCCAGTAAATAATAACAGGTTTTAATGTAAATTTGCCATACTTGTAAAGGACTATTCTGGTTTGGTATATGGCACTAGATAGCTTTTGTTCAATTTTACGTAGTTGCGAATGGTCGGAGGGACGGCCATCAAAAATGAGACCCAAATAAATGTAATTTGGAACTATTTGTAAAGCAATATTTTCTATTTGCCAGATCATTCTCTTTCAAAGCAAGCCCGTTGGTACATATGTAACTATTTGGGTCTTGGTACTATTGACAACTAATTCATTGTCTCGAAAATATGAACATAGTGAATTTAACAAATTATTTAATCAACTTGGGGTCTTTGATACCAAAACAAGATCGTCTGCGTACCATAAAGCATTAATCTTGATACCATTTAATTTTGGAGCATCAGCTACGAGCTTGGGGAAAATCCATTGCACATCATTAATGAAGAAGTTAAACAATGCCGATGCCAAAATGCATCCTTCTTTTAAGCCTCTATTTGTAACAACAGCACTGGAAAGTAGCCCTTCCATATTTAATCTTATGAATACCTTTGTCTGGGATTGAAGCAAAAAAATAATATCAATCAAGGTTGGGGGACAATCAGCATGAATTCGTTTAGCCATAAGTTTTGGTCTGGAAACAGAATCAAATGCGGAGTGTAAGTCCACAAATGCAAAATAAAGTAGAAATCTCTTAGTTTGGGTTTGATGTCTGATGGCATTCCAGGTGGTAAGATTTACCACAGTCCCCAAACCTGCGACAAACCCGGTTTGGGCAGGATCACGGAGTCCAGCATTGTCTGTCCATTCATTAAATTCCCTTAAAACCATCCTTGAAAAGATTTTCCCTGGCGCATCTAGCAATGCTATCAGCCGATAGCTTTTGGGGTCCTTACGGTCACCCTTTTTATATATTGGTACAATTATAGATGAACGCCATGAATTAGGAATGGTTTTGTTTTGTATGATGTATTGAAAGGTATTGTTTAGAATATTTGCCCACTCATTTACATTTTGTTTAAACATGTAATTCGAAAGGACATCTGGGCCTGCTGCCCTTGAGGAGGATGATCTTTTAATGAAGTCCTCAACTATTGCTACAGAGCACTTCAAACGCCACCTTCCACCCATGCTCGTATTATGAGTGTAATTGCACATTTTACTGTCAGCATACAGTTTAGTAAAATGATCAATCCATTGTGCTTCTGTCACAGCATTAATTTGAGAACTCATTTGAGAGCCAGCCTTACAAATGTTTAGTAATTTCCATACCTCGGCAGATTTTTTTTTGTAACACGCTGTCAAAAATTTCTCACTATCACTTTGAAAAAGAGCAGCCTTCCTTGATTGAACCCAATTACGATAATGACAGTTAGCTGATTTAATAGCTTTTATTTGATCAGCCATGGGTAGTTTACGGAGGCTTCTAATCTCTTTTCTGTGTGTCTTTTTGCGGGCATGAAGTGCTAAGTCAAATTCATGAGTGTGAATCACGGAGGTCTTATGTTTCAGCAAGTGACTATTCTTAAAAGTATTTAAGACATCAACATATGATTCAACATTGCTCGTTCCATGGCTGTTCAAAATAGCAGCATTTAGGGCTGATAGTTTATCATAGGACCAGCTAAAACGATTTCTACCCTTGTTAACCACAAGAGTTTGTCTATACCATTGTTTGGTGGTCGGCACAATTTGATTTTCAATGGACCAACCGAGGGATAATAAATGATGGTCACTTTGTACCTGTTTAACAACTGCAAATTTAGTGGCATTCATAAAAATATTATTACTCAAGAAAATATAATCAATAGTGGATTTGGAATTTCCTCTCTCCCAAGTGTTCATTGGAGGAATATCGCCAATAATAGCACCATTCGCCAAACTTAGATTAAGGTCATTCATAAATAACAACCATCTCTGACTATCAGAATTTGTACTCTTTTTGTTAGTTTCAAGGCATGAGAGATTCAAATCACCCATTACCAGGATTCCAGAGATCTCTTTGTCTCTAGCAATTATTTCAAAAAGACTCAACAGAGTATTGTAGAATTTTTCTTCGAGAATACCCACTGGATTTCGATAAAGATTAATCAGGGCGTATATTTCGGAGCCAATGGTGATTCTGACTAGCTGAATAAACTTATTTGGAGATTTCCATGCCGAGATTCTAAATCCTCTACTAGATTTCACTGCCACTAGCAGACCAGAAGTTGGTCTTCCTTTACCAGAGAATTCCGCAGGTAGTAGGACCAAATCATGGTCGTCCCATATGGGAGCATGTAACATCCATGTTTCCTGCAAAACTACAATATCATAGTTATTCAAAGAAATTTCAATACTTATGACTCTCGTTCGTGGTTATGAATGAGTGTTATGCATTGGTAATGATACTGAGTTGTGGCTGGTTTCATTGACACAAAAATGACATACACAAACTGGCTCTACTGCAGGAGTTGTAAGTATCTCTACATTATCAGGCTTAAGATGGTTCTGTCGGGCCGGATCTTGCGCCAATAAAAACCCCATATCAAAGAGTTCCATTCTTGCATTCCATAATAGATTACGCACTACTCCTGATTTAACCCATAAACGAACAACAGACAGATTCCTATCACAAAGAAATTCAATTTGATCTACATCACTTGAAGCAATTGCTTCCAATCCTTCAACATCACCAAAACTATTTAGCACACTAGCACGACATAGATCATATTTAGGGAAATCACCATCATGGCATTTCAAAATCAAAGTATGATAAGTTTTAAATCTCAGAGCATTAGAATCTCTTTTGTCACCCAGATGAACTTTTGACACTGTTTTCTGAGTGCCAGTGTTTTTGGAAGTTTGAATGGTCCTAAGCCCAGAGCAGCCACCAACTATAGAGGCTGCGGAAGACTTGGGTTTGTCGTTTTTGGGATATTAGTCTGTTTGTTGCTAAAATGTAATGTTTTGGGTTGAAGGGACTGTAGATTGACGGGAGTTGATTCTGGCAACACCTCTGACAATCGATTCAAGAGATAGGAATCAACTGCAGCTTTGAGAATACTCAATCGATTGTCAGGGCCTTGTTGTGGTATAGCAGTTGAAGTGGAAGGTTTCTCAACACCAACTACCATCACTCTTGAGTGTGTGTGTGTCATGGATTCTGCGGGCTTTTGGAGCTGACCTGGTATATCTATATTTGAATCGTGAGACACTAATTCAATAAGATCATCTAATGGCATATAACCCAAAGTCAAGTCTTGTGTCACTGAATGATTAACTGGAGTGGGGACAGATCTTAATGGCATAGGTACACTCGAGTGTGGAGTGACATTATTGGTTAAAGGTTCTCGAGATGTCTCTATTGACGCTGGTATAAAGCAATCAGAATTTGTCTGATTCACTACAGAGACATTTTCTTGCTGTGCATTGGGCTTAGGTAAAGCATTCGTGTTTCTTAAAGAAACTTTTGTGTAGTTCTATTGTCAGTTTTAGCACCCCACTGTGCTTGGGTGGTGTTTCTCTCAGGAGAATCGACACTTATCCAAGAGTCATTTTTTCTTTTGGCGGTGATCTCTGCACTTTCTACAGGACGAATGATATGGTGGGTGGGTTGCGAAGAGACTCTAGTGCTCCGAGTCTCTGTGCAATACTTGAGCCAACATGAGTTTGACCAGTTTGGTTGGACAAACAGAAGGTATCTAAACTAGACAATCTGTGCATGATCTTTTCCAGTGTCAATGTATTAGGGACAGAGTGAGAGCTAACTTTCAAGTAATTTCCAATTAAATCTAGCTTAGAGGCAAGACTAGTGATCTTACAATCTAGGGACTCGTACAGTTTAAACAAACTAGATATAGTAGTGTTTATGGCTCCAAGGGTAATCTCCATGAGAGCTGGATTGGCCGAGTGTTCACGACGTTTCCTCGTGGATTGACATCGGCGCGGTGTTGGTTGTAAGAAGGATATATCCTCACCATGTCTTGTTGAGCCCATAGAGCCAGGTAGATTATAATCTCTCTGGACTGAGGCTCTCGAGCTTTCTAATTCACGGCCATCTACATGGACTGATGTATCTAGTAATGGGACCTCCTCTGACACCAGGTCTATTATTTCAACATTCTCTATACCCATTATCGAATCACTCAAAGGTATTCCATTACTAGATATTGCATTTTCATTCAAGGATTCCTCTATTACCACTGAGAAAGGTTGTGGACATTTTTTATTTTTTTAAGGGGACTGTGCAATAGTGAGTATAGTAGAATCAGAGATAGTAATCCCTAGTTTCAAAATATTGGAAGCACAAGATGACACTGCTACTTCCTGTGTCACAACAATGGGTGTTTGGGAAATAATGAGTTCAGTAGGTTTAGATATTAAAGTCAAATTATCACTGTAATTCTTCTTGTAAAAATTACGGATGTCATGATTAGAAACCAGCGTTTTTTTGATTGGTGTTAAAGTTATGTTTTTTTTTTAAGTTTGTGTAAGGCTTTTAGGCTTATCACAAGATTTGGGTACCAGATCGTTAATCGGAGTGTTCAAAGAATGATTTGCGAGTTGCACCAGTTGGTGTTCTGCAAGAATTATTGTCAAACATAGTCTTGTCCATCGCAGATGGCATTGCTGTGGTTAGATTATACATAGTTTCGGTCCCTTGGAGTCAGAATCAACTTAAGCAGGGAATGGAAAAGAAAAAGAAGCTTGACTCTTCAAAGTTAGAATGGCATATAACTTAGTTACCTGCGATAAAAGGAACGTTCAACTTTATACCATTGGACACATAAAATGTTGGTATCCGAAGTGGATCAAAGAGATTAAGGCTCCACAGTCTCCAAACCGGTATAGTGCCACCAGCGCCTAACAGCCGCACAAGAGTACAGCTAGTGGCCTTGTCACCGCAAGGGTGGATGGGAGGTCACATTGTGGCTGTGGGGGGTCACATGATGTTCCAAGTGACTAGCGCGGGTCTTGCCTTCTCAAGACAGCGCTCGAAATCCTGCACTCGGTGTCCTGCAAGAGCTGTGTATATGCTCGCAGTGCAGGGTAGTCCAGAATAGATGAAAACAAACGTTCCAACAGGAGGTTAGAACCGTGACTGGATGTTCCATTGTACAGATCAGCTTTGACAGATAACACAAATGATACATGAATAAAACAAATAATGAATAGCAATAAAGCAATTATTTAAATTGCTGGTGGACAATATACATGAACTGGGTAAAATTGGCCACACTCCTACCATGTCACTGTCCATTTCCCTTAAGTCTTTTCTTCTAGTGGCCTTTTTATATACTCCCTTTTCCCTGATTCTATTTGGCTTTGCCACTGCGTATGGACTAGCTTGAGCAAGTACTGTGTGCAATGAACTGGAAAATGTTGGCCAGTGTGGTAAGGACAAAGGCACCTACATAGTGGATATAACCGGCTTAATTTGGAATGGGCAATGGGACTAATCACACATGACTGGATTTTGTCATGAGGGTGGAGGTCCAATGCCCCTCTGCATGTATCAACATACCTGAAGCAATTATATGACATCATAATGTGAAATTAATATAGACAAAGGACTACTAGGTGATTAATGAGCTCTTTGCTGTGGTGGGGGCCAGGAAAGGTATGCTGAAAGGACTAGTGTTCAGTCAGGTGACTAGTAATATATAAAGGTAAGGGGTCTGAAGAGCATTTCAAGTTAGTGAAGTCAGTTTCTATTAGGAGTAGGTTGCTGTCTTCCTTGGCTTGCAAGCTAATCAATGAAGATGTTTCTGTTTGTCCTCTTCCTAAATTGATGCATGAGCT
Source organism: Ambystoma mexicanum (assembly GCF_040938575.1). Lineage (NCBI taxonomy): Eukaryota > Metazoa > Chordata > Amphibia > Caudata > Ambystomatidae > Ambystoma > Ambystoma mexicanum. The sequence continues at coordinate 901,180,000 of NC_090937.1, read as the reverse complement.
TGATTTCTCTGACAGTGTTGATGTCTCGATTAAGACCTGTCATGCAATGCAGGAGCACCACCGGACTTGCAGGCTGCTTCGCACACCAGTCTAAGAGGTATGGAGTCCTGTTTAAGGTTGGCAGTAAGTAATGCATGCGTGTAGGCCCCTCAGGGGCAATGAGTGTTTTTCATGATGACTAAACAAGACACAGATTTGTTTCAGCGTTATTCTAACATCGTTTGGAGATTCTGGGTAGGTTATTTAGTTTTGTTTTTTCATTTTTCCTGGTGTATCATCAAGATATTCACTGTAATATATTAGTTCTGTCCTGATATTTATCTGCCAAAGAACTGCCAGTTTTGATTTTTGTGTTTTGGGAATGGGGAATAAAACCAACAATGGGATAAAAATATCGACAACAGGACAAATTAGCAGTCCATTTAAATAGTGTCAGATGGAGCAAATTCCCCAGTGAGTTCCCCAAACCCTCTCAAGACCACTCAGCAATGTCGATGTAAACGCCTTTGAATTTAGGAAAAGTGAAGTCACAATATGTGTGGATCATGGGTGAATAAGTTTGGAATGAGTGGCACTAAAAAAAGAGATTGATATGGGCATATGGCAGTCAAAGAAGAAGAGCATACACCCTAAAGGCTCATTACATGTTTAGCAACATCAAAAGGACCACATGCTAGTTTCTAAAAGTCTGGAACCATTTGACATCAGAGAATAGCCACTCTCGGTTTCCACTAGAAGGGAATTTCCTTTTTGGGTGTTTGTCAGCTTTTAAAAGAGCGCATTAGAAGCAGGCAAAGAAAAAATAGATCAAGACCACATGATGTGTGGTAGCTATGGTGTTTGACAAGGCTTTTTCTTTTTTTTAAGTTTTATTTTAATTCACACAGGTACATTACATATATAATCACACCTAAGTTACACATCTTGCGTAGCAATGTCGTATCTTCCAGATCAAACATACAGTGTTACAACACAATTGTGTCTTCTTCCTCATTGACTCTATCTGCAAGGTACTGTTTATACCTGTCCCAAATATTTCTGGGCTGTGTTGGAGCATTCATTAATTCGATATACATTTCCTCATTGTCATTTGCCCAGAGCATGTCTTAATCCCAGTCCCTTTTGGCAGGTGGGTTCCTGTTTTTCCACCTCACAAGTATAACACTTTTTGCTAACAGTAGACCTAAGTTTAGTAACTTTCGCCACGTGGGATTCATCTTCCCCGTGGCCCCCAGTAGGCACACCATTGGGGACCTTTCAATAGGTTATTCTGCCATCGCATCTAATACATCACATATATCGGCCCAATATTCTCTCAGGTGCGCGCACGACCAGAACATGTGTAGGGTGTTGGCTTCTTCGATCCCACATCGTGGACATGTACCATCCGTTGTTGGGTATATGCGTTTCAATTTAGCTGGGGTGTAGTGTATCCTGTGTATGATTTTATAGTTTATCAGCTTGTAACGTGAGGTGCTTTGTCAAACCGCAAACTTGTACCCATTGCTTATCAGTGATTGGGTGCCCCAGGTCCTGCTCTCACATCTCCTTGGCTCTATGGAGCACTCTGGTACGGGATGTCATTATAAACTTGAACAGTGTTAAAACCGATACTTTAAGCGTCTCTGCAGTGAACATGTAACCCAATCCTAGGTGTAGCAATGGTTCTGCTGGGAATGCTCTCCCCACCTTTGCGATGGCAGATCTCATGCGCATGTAGAACAGTCTCTGTTTTAGCGTGTCCCCCACTTTTCCTTTAATTGTTTCCCATGTTATAAATTCCTTATCAGGAAAGAGGTCCCCGAGTTGATTAATACCCTTGGCGCTCTAATGTGTAGTGATCTCAGAGTCCAGTGTGGGTGGTATGTAGTGGGCACCCCAGAGTGGTATATTCGGGTGGTACAGCGTTTCCTTCCCTTGTGTGTTGGCTATTTTGGCCTAGGCCATGTGCGGCACTAGTGTCAGGTTTGTGCTGTTGTAGAGTTTGATATGTGCCACAGCAATTCTGTGGAGGAGCACATTCAGTGTCGGGACCGGCATGGTATCTGTTGAGTGCCCAGGAACCAAGATACGCAGTTGCCCATTGTGAAGCATAGTGTGCTTGCGCTGCCATATAGTACATTTCAAAGGCTGGTGCTTTAAGTCTCTCCTGGGAGTATTGGTCAGTGAGTACCCGCCAGCTCAGTCTTGACTGTCCATTTCACACTAATGAGGTGCATGCGCTCTTAATTTTAGAAAAGAATGCTCTACCCGGCCATACCGGGACGGTACTGAACAAACAAGTAGAAGTTTTGGTAGAATGATCATTTGGACGAGAGAAATCTTACCCATCATCGAAAATTGGTATAGATCTCCATCGTTCCATCTTGACACAGAGGACATCTGCTAGTGTTTCATAGTTCAATGTGCGGGACAGTTGCGCCGTTCTGGCTACTTGTACCCCCAGGTATTTAATATGAACAGGACTCCAAAGCAGTCCATGGAGTTCTGTTGGTCAGACAGTGGCGTCAGTAAGGGGAAAGATATATATCAGAATATCATCGGCGTATAGTGTGATAATCTCCACCATACCCGCTAGTTGTAATCTGAATCTGGCATATCTAGTCCTCAGTAGGTCTGCTAATGGCTCTATTACTAGTGCAAACTATAGGGGGGACAATGGGCAGCCTTGACGTGTGCCTCCCATCAGTTCTAACACTGCAGAGAGGGCGCTGTTAAAACCTATTCTAGCATGAGAGCGTGTGTACAGCACCCTGACCCACTTTATGAAATTATTACCAAACCCGTAATTTTGTAAGACTCTAAACAGAAATGGCCAGTAGACCGTATCAAAGGCCTTTTGCATATCCAATGCTATCGCAACCTCCAGTAGATCCCGCAGAACTGTTGCCAGTATGTCGTAACAGCGTTGAATATTTGTCGCTGTGGATCTGCCTGTTATAAAGCCTGCTTGATCTTCATGAACCATATAAGGCATTAGTGGTGTTAGACGTGCATCCAGGATCTTGGCAAAGTTCTTAGCGTCTGTATTTATCAGTGAAAGTGGCCTGTACGAGCCACAATCTTCAGAGGGCTTCCGTGTTTTGAGCAGTACAGTGATGATAGCTTCCCTGGTAGTCTCTGGTAGCTCCCCCCTCTCTTGGGCCTCTATCCAGACAGTGGGCCTCATTACGACCCTGGCGGAAAGTTACCGCCAGGGCCGTGACTTTACCGCCATGGTGCTAACTACGTTAACGCCATGGCGGTAAGGGGATTTACCGCCCCATTCCGACCTTGGCGGGGCGGTAAATCCCCAATCCCCATTTACCCTTCCCCATTCCCATTTTTGCCCCATAGGGCATAATGGGAGTGGGGAAGGCGTTAATTACGCCACCGTAAATTACGGTGGCGTAATTAACACCAAGTTCCCTTACCGCCATGGTTTTTTACACCCGCTAAAAGCAGGTGTAAAAACCGCCATGGCGGAAAGGGAACTCGTGATTGGCGGTAAGGGGTCGGCGCAGCTAACGATGGCGCTAACCCCTTACCGCCAGGGTCGTAATGAGGCCCAGTGTGTAGTTTGGGGGCGAGGGGCCGAGCAAATTATTTGTAAAATTCTGCCCCAAGACCATCAGAACCTGGCACTTTGCCATTGGGCAGAGCCTTAATAGCTTTTGTTATCTCGGTTGTAGTGATTACGCCTTCTAGAGCGTCCCTAGCAGCGGGAGATAGGAGTGTCATTGGTATGCTGGCAAGGTACTGGTCTATATCGAGGTCAGTGTCTGTGCTTTGGAGAGAGCAAAGAGGCCTGTAAAAGTCATAGAATGTTTCCTCAATCTCTGCTTGTTCTGTGGTCACTACCCGTCTGGATGTGTTATGCAGGGTATGCATGTGGGCCCTCGCTCGCCCCTCACCATTGTAGCCAAGAGCCTGCCAGGACGCTCCTGTTCACCATAACACCTTGCAGCGGTGGGCCTGTCAAAGTAGCAGACCTTGCGACCCACTGCTTTCCTGTACTCTTCTACCTGGGTTCTAATGTCGAATCCCAATTGAGTGGACGGGTGTTTAGCATATTGCTCCTACATACTGGCAATTTCCCCTTCTCTCCGATTCAGCTCCCTGCGGATGTCCTTCAATACATCAAATTCTGTAGACATTGCAGAGCCTCTTATACAAACTATGAAAGCCTGCCATAATGCTATTACTGATCGTGCAGCCTGCTCCCCCCTGCAACCGCTCTGCTTCAGTGCACACTCAGCAACACACCGAAATAAGCACACGGGAGACCAGAGGCAGAAGGGTATTTGCATATAATGAAAGCACGTATCCAAAACTGCCTGGGTGGACTGCTCTGCTCCCCCCAGGCCGGTTACATCCTTATACACAGATTGAAGTGGCTGCTCCAATCCTCATTACATTACTCATGTCACAAAGGTTGCCCGTGGGCTACATCTGGGCCCATATACGGCATGTAGGTATGTAAGACTTGAAGGAGCAATCAGAGGGCAAGCGATAAAAGTGTCAAAGTTCTTATAATGGATGTTCTTCCTGCGCATGGGTCAGTGTGGCCTTGGGTTCTGGTTACAACTTGTTAGGCATGAGCAGCGTGTACTTCTCGCAGAAATGGTTTCCCATAGCTGGAGGCATGTTTCATCACGCATTCCACAGCCGCTGTGACCTTAATGGCGCCAGCTCATAACCCCTCCTGTGCAGGGCCTCTGAGAAAATAGATAAACGCATAATTAGATCACGTAACAAATGCTGCCTGACTTGACACCATACCCTCATTGTTTTAGAAGTATTCCTTAATGTAATGGGATAATGCAGTTTTGTTCACCTGATCTGCCAGCGCTGCAGGCTTGAATCCCCATGGTGGTTTGCGTATCTTCATCTCTGGGACCCGTAGCGTTATTTGGATAGGGAAGTGACCATAGAATGTCCTAGGATGTATCAGTGCTTCGGTGACCCAGCTCAGTGCACTATTAGATAGTAGCCAAATGTCTATTCTGGAGTGCATGTTGTGCACCGAGGAATAGAATGTGTATGTCCGTTTCATGCCATTCAGGGAGCGCAAGGCATCGCGCAGGCCCAGGTGGGTTAGTATCATATGGGCAGCTTTGGTAAGAGCCCAAGGTTGATCTGATGTGCGGTCTAGGTGTGTATCAAGAATGGTGTTAATGTCGCCTCCACAGATTAAATGGGCCGTGGGGTATCTAGCCAGTTTACCAAATAGTGTTGAGTAGAAATTGGGGTCGTCCACATTGGGGCCATATATGTTCTTGAGTAGTACCTCCTCTTCTCTGAGTTTGCCATGTATCAGGACATAGCAGCCTTCCTGATCGCTCTCTGTGCTGTGACATGCAAAGGGGATGGATCTATGTATTAGAGTTAACACTCCCCAAGCCCGGCTTGAATATGATGTGTAGTGCCGTTGGGGTCCCTAATTGGGGGCCAATCTTTTTGCCTGGTGGTCTAGTAAATGAGTTTCCTGAAGCAAAACATTTCTGGGGCCTAGCCTGTTAAAGTAGGCCATGATTTTCCTTCTCTTTATTGGGGATCCCAGTCCACGGACATTCCAGCTCAACAATGTGATGTTGTCCTTGTCTCCCCTAGCCATAGTCGTGTATTCTCCTCAGGAGATGTGCAATATGTCTGTGTCCAGGTGTGATTCCATACTTCACTATTGTCAGTACCTGTGTTTTTTTAACTTTAACTCCCATCTTAGCCCCGCAGCCCCTTGCCCCGCCCTCATAGTTCCCCGAACTTCAACTATGCTACCCCTTTTACCACCCTCCCATTCCATATCCTATAGTGTGCGTCTGCAACAGGGGGTGCCTTCCACGATGGCCTAGGCCTGCTGCTTTCAATCTCTTCCTGCTTGTCTCATAGCTATTTGTTACTCGCACACATATTAAACAGTCGGCAGTACGGAAACCTTGCATATATCTGACATCATATCATTTAAACAATTGTGATCAGGGTATTGCCTTCTCGATGTCTGTCATCGTCTTCCGTTTCCACATTACCATATCACACGATAGATTTGTCACAGTGTTCCGTTTGTTGAGTTGTCGGTGCCACTCCTCGGCTGCTGTGAAGGTAGAGGGATGTTGGCCTCCACAAAGCTAACTGCCTCCTCGGAGAACATGAAGAAGTATGTCTTATTGTTGTCTTGCAAATGCAACCAAGCAGGGTATAGCATCCCATAGGGGATAAGGCGGTCTCGTAATAGTTTTTTGACACCTGCGAATGAGCGCCTCTCTTGCTGGACTGCTATCGTATAGTCTGTAAATATACGGATAGTACTGGCTTTCCACCTCAATTCCTGCTTGTCCCTTGCCACTCTCAATACTAGGTCTCTATCTCTGTAGTTCATCATTCGTGCAATGATGGGTGTAGGGTAGGCTCTGGGTTTGGGTCGTGGTGCCAGAGTTCTGTGCACTCTTTCTACAATGAACACGGGTGACCAGCCGGGGTCGTCTAGTAGATCTCTCAACATTTTTTCCACTGCAAGCTCCATGGGGCCTTTAAGAGCTTCCTCCGGGACGCCAATTATATGAATGTTGTTGCAGCGTGAACTAGCTTCTAAATCTTCACATTTTAGTTTCACTGTTCTAAATCTCTCGCCATAGGCGACACTGTGTTGCGTAGTGCTTCCAATGCGTCCTCCGTGGTGCTAATATGGGTCTCAGCCTCTGTGATGCGGCCAGCCCCTTTTTCCAGCTGATTTTTAATGGTCATCGTGATCCCATCCAGTTTTTCATTGAGGGCCGAAAAACCTTGTTGCATGGCCTTAAGAACTGCTTGGGGGTCCATGGTCAGTGTCGGGGTGGGGGCCCAGCTTGTGGTGCCTGTTCTGAGGCCATACATGCCGTAGTTCCTTTTCTCACCGCTGTAGTAAACTTATATATTGTTCCCTTACCCTTCTTTGGGCCTGCTCCTCTGGTCATCGTCCACTGTCCCATTTAGATAGTGTTGCAGCCCTCACAGCTCAGTGTGTAGTCAGCTGGACGGTGTGGAATGCTGGCAACCGTATTTAGCCTTTCTGTGCTAACTGAAGCGGTGTAGTGTTGGCAGTCCAGTACTTTCTATGCCAGCACCACAGAGGAGGTATAAATATTGCCCCTGGCTCGGTGACTGAGTGTGACTCGATGGTGTTTCCTACCTGCAGTTATCCCTGCCCTCCTGCGTCGTTGAATGAAATGAGAGCGAGGATTAATGCTGGATCTCCTAGGTGTCCGATTTGCGGTTCTTTCGATGAGATGCCTTCGCCAGTGAGAGGGTGTCTGCTGCTTTGTTACATTCCCCCTATAGGCGTTGCTGGTGCCGTGTGTCGACACTGTGAGTGCCCTCAAGGAGTTATTGGGTAGTTATACCCTGTGACCCATCCTATGTATGTAACTAAACAATTACTGTTTGCAGCAGTGGTCGAGAGTTCACAGTTGAGGACCATATGGTGTCTGCCCGCTGCTTAGTTTGTCTTTGTGAGGAACTTTGTACAAAGTCGTCATTGATGTAGTGCAGTTTCCACAAGTCCTCCTGCTTAACAATTTAGGCCGTTCCCCTGGGTGCCATGTAATTGTAGACAGCCTTGCACCGTGGCCATATGCTCCCTCAATGCTCGCAGTGGTCTGAGACGTGAGCGCGGCTATGCCTCCCCTCAGGGGATCTTATAATTGCTGTGCATTTCACAACTGGGATCCTTGGCGAGTTTGTCCTGTTGCCCTGCACCTCGCTGTAAGTTTAATCAGCACCTTTATCACGTGGCATCCGGTTCTTTGCTAAACATCAAGCCTAAGTGTCAGCACCACTTATGGTACGATTGTTCAGTGCCACTTTATCTATATTTGGGCCTGTGTGCTGGGATCCTGTGGGTATTTCCGTTATCCACGTATGAGTCCCAATTGTATTTGGAGGGTTTCTACTGCCAGAACATTGAGGCCAGAGGGTCCCCCCGTTTTAGCGCCATCCCTGGTGGCCTTGGTTCAGCAGGCGACTATATAACGAAAAGAGCTGATGGTGACGCGCGGTTGTCGATGAGACAAGGTTTGCAGAAGCGCTGGGGTTGCAGCCGATACCCAGGCGGCCGGGGGAACCAGGGAGCTAGCCCGCTGCCAAGCTGTCGTGCCCGTGCCTTCTGCCGCCGCCAGTATGCACTGCCGCCCGCCAGAACATCTTACCGTTCTAGCAGATCCCTGAGTCACCAACTTGGCAAGGGGGACATCTAAGATTGTCAGCAGGCGCTCGACGGAGAACCGGAGCGCCTGTGATCATTACGGGTAATTATGCCAGTACCTCGCCTCCCGCATACGCTCATGTGCCGGTGGCAAGAGCATGCTGGCCTGGAGCCCTCGTCAGGCATGTTCATTACAGTGCGCTCAAACAATTAGACATTTCTCTGGCGTTCCGCAGTGGAACTTTTTAATTTTTTCTCAGCATGTTGGGCAAAGTATCAGACATATCTTGTCCAAAATTCGTACTAAACTGGGAAGTAATAGTGGATTTATTGATCCAACGGTCCAAAACATTGCAGGAGCTCACACGGCAGGATGCATCTAGCCACGTGCATAACAGCGCCCTCATGTCGTTTGACAAAGCTTTTGACCGACAGAATATTTCAAAGCTCAGAGGGCTGTGTGATTCTAATGAGTGACAAAAATGCCAAATGAAGTATCTGAGAAGTCAGGGAATGACTGATACTGCTAAGACTTCATAATTGATCTGTGTACAGATTGTAAATGACAAATTGGCATAATATTTGATAGACTTGTTCTCTAATTTGCACACACCATAACTGGGAGTCCACTGGCCCTGCTCCAGCAGCTGCTCATGTTCTGACTCTTTTTCATCAGTCGGCTCAGGTATGACGGATGTTTAAACATGTAGTAAGTGCTTACAAGCCTGTCTCCCATATAGCGATAGTGGCTGCACAACCAGTGATTCATACAGATACCTATTTCACCACCCATATATACTAAGTGGTGCACCAGATATGGACAAGATATTTCGGTTTTCCAGGTGCCACTCAGACAGGTCCCAGTGGTAGGGAAGATGACAATCATCTGGTCAATGACCATGTACCATGGACTCCTGGAGATCTAAGAAGCTTAGCCAAACAATTTCGAAAATGATGAAAATATCCAAGCATTTATTTTATCGAGGAGCTCCAAATGATTATTCAATGCTATAACCCTGACTGGACTGGCATGAACTGTCTCATGAGCATGTCTATACCTCTGAAGGCTAGTGTAGCATACAAATTACCTAACCTATGATCCTGGTATGTGAGATGGATTGGATGAAGCTCTGAACTAAGTATAGCTTCTATCCAAGAAGTGTTCCCCAGAAACACTGATTGGAGTATGATGTGTAAATGCAGGCAGAATAAGGGAGTATCCTCAGTGGACTATCTGGGCGATTTGAAACCCAACATTTAGTCATCACTGAGCATAATGAGACCCCTAAAGAGGCAAACACCAATACTTTCATCTCTGCTCTCCAATCAACAATGCATGCATAGTTTAAGGCTATCTGTATAGGATGGCAAAATAAATCATTGTCTGAACTAGTTACGCTGGTTTTGCGTGTCAGGAACAGAAGAAAAATAATAATGTGTCATGTAACATTACTCTTGACTCTTACCATCCATTGAGAGATGACAAGCAGGGGAAGGGGTCTCAGCAGCAAGATGCCTTGATGTCTCTGGGAGTTGCACAATCAGGTATGTTGTTACACCGGACTATTTATTATTATTATTATTATTATTATTATTATTATTATTGAAAGGACTGACTAATATGTCTTATTATTCATCAGTAATATTTCAAATTTCTTAATTTGAACCAAATGAATTCGAATTATAGGTGAATACCCTGATGGACCCTGAGATTTACATTGCAATGTAGGGGATACTTAATGGCTTCTCTGTGTTGGCCCACTTCCATGACACCTGAGTTACTTTGTAAAACAGGGAGAGAATAGAAAATGTTTGATAAGAAGTTTGTTTTGATGACTTGGGGTTGCAAACTAGTGCAAAATGGGAGAGGACTGATGGAGAAAATCAAAAACAAATAAAATGGTGAACACAAGTAAAGCTAATTAAGTTGCAGATGGACAATACACCAACAATAATATGAACATCCACCTCTTACATCACTGCCCATTCCCCTCAAGGTTTTTCTTTCCAGCTGACCTTTTACATACTCCCTACCCCCCATTCAATTGGGCTTTGCCTAACGCTTATTTCTATATTGGCTCACATGAGCACATCCTCTCTGGCCTGAACTGGAAAATATATTTCCATTTGGGTTAGTGTGATAAGGACAGAGGCACCCGCATGGTGGATGGATCCTAAACTGGAATGGACAATTGGACTGCTCATAAGCGACCCAAAGTCATTATGGTGGTGGAGGTCCAATGGCACCCGGGAGGCATCGTCAGACTGGAAGTCATCATATGAAGTAATAACTAGAAATTAACACTAAGGAAGAACTACAAGGGGATGGATGAGTTCATTAAATTGACAGGAGGGATTATAAGTGTGTCCCGGAATGCCTAGTAGTATGATCTCAAATGTTCTTAAGTTTCTATTCTGTTAAGTGGCCGTGACTGGTAAAGGTAAGGCATCTGGAGGATTTGTCAAGAGAGCAGGGCAGACATACCTTGTCCACATCCTTTTCCATCTTCATGACAAACATGAGTTCCTTACCATCAACATAGATTTTAATGCTGCCGGTAATGGTATGGATTCCTATGTGTGACAAATGACTGCTCCTATGCAGAGGTAGAAGAATGAGTAGTGACTTAACGACCTTTGCAACCCCCACACTTCTACAAACCAATAGAGATCTGTGATGAGGAAATTGTTTACTAGGGAACAGGAATATGCCACCATCGAGCTGGAAACCCTAGCCATTGAGTGGGCACTTGTAATTCTTGAATACTATATGTTGGGGAGGAAGTTCTGACTGGTGACAGACCATGCACCCCTAACTTGGATGAGTCTCAGGAAATATTCTAGTGCCCGGGTTATGAGGCCGTTTTTGGAACTACAACCTTTGTGTTTGTTTGTGGAACATTTTAAAGGAAAAGAACAAGGAAATGAAGATGTCTTAGCCATTTTCCCCTTACTCCTGAAGAGGGGGGGTGCATCACACTTAACAGAAAGGGGTAGGTAAGGAAGTCATGGTATCAAAGTAAGACAGACACGAGTGATCACAGTTCAAGGGTGTTTATTGAACTTTATCAGGGGTGTAATAAATGCCTACATAAACCTAATTCTAAGACGGGAGCAAGCTACGACCATCAAATAATAATAATACAGTCCTAGTGGAGTCTTAGGCAAATTAAAAAGGGCCTATACTACAAATAAACTATTGCCATTCCTCTCTGCTATGCTACAAAATAGTGTGGGATAATGTTCACAAAAAGAACAAAGTGTTCACAAAATGCTAAGGAGGCATTTTTAGGCCGTTGGCCTCCCTTCCCCATGTTTTTATCATGGGACAATGCAAGTCACTGTAGCAGATCACACTCTTGGGATTCTGTCGCCAAGTCTCTTTAGTTCAAAGTCTCTTGCTTCAGAGGGACTGATGTACCAGAAACAACAAAGAAAAGTTCCTTTCCAAATATTCAAGTTGGTCGATTTACTCTTCGTCCTGGATCCCCCTCGGCCAGGCTCAGATCCTTCTTTCACTATTAGCCTCCCTCTGTCGGGTTCAGACAAATTTTAAGTCGCACGTATTCCTCAGTCTGGTTCACATTTGCCACAACAATATCTTTGCAGGTGAGTTTTACTGTTCACCCCAGATCCCCCTCTTCTGGTCTCAGATCCCCTTTTCAACAATTAGTCCCTCTCTTCCGGGCTCAGATCAATTTCAGTTTGTAGATATCCGCCAGTCGGTTTCACATATGCCACGACAATATCTTGGTGGGTGAGTTTTGTTGCTCAACCCGGATCCCGTCCTTTTTGGCTCAGACCAATTTCAGTTTGTAGGCAATCAAAGACTTTTGATTGTGTACATGATTCAACTTAACCCGCTGCAGGACTGCTTTGATTTCACCGCTCAATTTTTACACGCTCTGGGGGTTCCAAACAGAGACCTTCAAGAGGGCACCCACGTGGCGCCAGACCACTCTGTATCTGGTGCCTATCTTCATTCATAAAGTTCACTCGCACACAAGTTCTTTGTGGAGACAATGTTGCTGCTTGCATCCTTGAGCATAACACAGTCCTACCTGCTCTCAGTTTATCCCGACTCACTGCCTGTGCTGAACTCATTGGTGTTGCTTTGCTGTTGGAGTCAAGGACAGTAGTACCATGGTGGCAATCGCTCCCCCCGCCTTAGCTATCAATGTGGGAGGGCCCTGTGTACCTTTGACTCACGCTATACACCATTATTGAACTCTAATTCCTGGTCTTATGTTTCTTTTCCTTGAGGCTTCTTGAAAGTTGCAATCCTTTTGTGAAAAGGGCAAGCTTAACTCTGTCTTTGTTGTCCTCTCTAGTCTCGCCACCTTTCTCCTCAGTTTAAACTGCCATCCCTGAATAGCTGCTTCCTCAAACATTTGGGCTTGCTCAGAGTGTGCTTTCATGCTCTGCCTTTTATCTGTGTGGCGAAGTGTGATGTAAGTCAGGTGTGTGTAGTTATCAGTAATTGCCCGGCTCTGCCTGAGCACTGTGTTGGGACATGTCAGGCAGACAGCTTTGGTGATAGTCTGTTGTAGCTCATGATGAACTGCCTGCAAGAAGGTTTTTGTGTCGGAAAGGGGGTTGGGGGGTTGATTTTCTAGGTATTGTAACTGGTAGGATGGGGAAAAGATGTCATAAGGAAGGGGATATCGCGTCTCAACCCCCAGTGTCCCATTTCCACTCTCCGAAGACCCACCATTGAGGTGATCCTCCACAGTGGTCCACCCTCAGGAACTGGATCCAATAGTGATGGCTGTGTCCTGGCCACCTGGATGGCAAATCCTTGGGGATTAGCGGGTGAGACAACTGCAGGTTTCTCACAGGTATGTGACAAATCTCGAGACTGTGTCCCTTCTTACCTGGGTGGAGCCAACCTCTTTGAGGCTAGGGAGGTGAGCTGCTCAGCAAAACCCACCCTAGGGGTTTGGGAATGTGGGACATCACTGGTGTGACTCCCCTCTATGGTTTCAAGGACTTCCATTCACATGGGTAACTCCCTATACCTAAGGTATTCTCTGCCTACACAGGAGTAAGACATACTGACATTAACTCTATACGGTTGGTACCAGGTAGTGCTGAAATTCCAACATGCTTGATAACCTGTGATGAACAATATGCCCCTTTTGGATAATGGAGCAAACATAAAGGGCCAACATCCCTTGAAAGGAGGAGGAGATACGCAACACTGAGTCGAGACTCAGGCGTGAGAACGTTGGCAACAGGGCAGACAGTGCAGTCAACGGGCTGCTGCAGAGAAGGACATGGACGTTTAAGGGAGACTCTGTCCACCAGACAAGAAGCACATAGGGCATGAGAGGCAGAGGCCACGCAAAGGAAACCAGGAGGTGTGCTCACATACAGGACGTGGTGGACCCGAAGCCTGCAAACAGCTGCCAAATCCAGGGATGAATGGAGGACTGGGTCAGCACTCAGACCAAGAGCCAACAAGAGAGAGATAGAGCTGAGACGAGCAGAGCACAAAGACTACTAGCATCCAACATGAAAGCAAACCATTTAGAATGCTGCTGTTGAGGATGTTACAGACCCTCACTGGAGCAAACACCACAACACAACCAGTTATGCAGGTTGCCCACAAGGAGAAAGGGGTCATAGGAACCCTAAAGAACTACTTGAGACATTGAGTCAATGGTGCTCAAAGTAGCCATCGGGGTACAATAGACAGAGTGAAAAGCAGATATCACAGGAACACAGAGTGACCCGAAAGTTGGTTGAAGTCTGGTGAGAATGACCAAGTTGGTGGAAATATCCCTCCACCAAAAGAATTTTTGAATTTCTAAACATTGGATCCAGACCCAGGTGGGATTCCGGGGACAACCAGAGACACCTTTGGGGAAAACCAACAGTGGAGGCTACTCCACCTATTTTCTTTTATTTTTTGCTAAGTGGAAAGGCCAGTTTAGTGAAGTGGTTTGGACCGAGGTCTACCTTTGACCATAGAGGTACAGCTTAGTTTAGTTTTGTTAGGAAGGGAACTCCCTTTTAGTAGTAGGGTCAGGGAGGTGTTTTATTATAATTTAATTAAAAACTACATACAAACATGTAATCTATGGCCAGAGAAGAAGAACCTCACATTATGCTATGAACGAGTGCATAAGACTGGTGTTTGCATCAACCACAGTTTTTCTTTCTTAGTCAAGAGAATTCTAACCTCATTATTCAAATAGGATATGTGTTCACTATTGTGTATATCTGAAATATATTTTGGTTTATTCTTCAAGAGAAAAATGAGAACTGGTTAGGGCAGGGATATGACTGTCGCACATGATCTCCTTAAAGAAATTATCGAAACTCTTTTCTCAAAGTCACATTGGATCTGATGTGGATTAAGTGAGTCCCTGACCCCTGCTTACCTTATCCATGAAACATGTGTCACTACGAGAGCCACTCTAGCGATCTAATAGTGGCGTCAAAGGGACACGCATTTAGCTTATTCACATAGCATAGCCATCCAGTCTCCTGGCAGTTGGGAAGGTTAGGCTGTCTGGATAAAATTCACATAACACTGCCAAGGCTGAGCTGGACTCACATTGTGACACTTGGATTAAATTGAATTGCCTGAAATAAGATACTAGTCCTCATACCTTAAACTCAGGAATGGCTTATATTAAAAGTTTACAACTGCCACCAGGATCGTAATTCTCACAATGATGTGGTTTGAGAACACAAGTGCATACCTTAAATACAGCCCCTGCACTCCAGTGACTTGGCTTTCATTGCAGCTGTCAAGAAAGCCATTGGATCTGAACCTGTTTTGTGTGACGGGTCAGCAGACACTTTAAAATAGGATACTGATTCAGCAGGGTAAAGCTGTACACTGTATTTTTGGCATGGAATCTGCTGGAAAGGGGACTTGTTATTCAAGCCAGCTTTTCTGACATAGAATTACCCCAATAATGTTATTATTAATACAAATTTAAAAAATGATCGGCTTCTACACACTTGCCAGATGTCGATCCTTCACACTATGGAATCCACCTGAAATTAACACCTAGTAAAAGTAGATAGATTCCAGATGAATCCATTGTAAATGCCTCTTGCAAACAATAGTTGTGGGGGACATTTACACTTTGTCACAAGAGTATTAAAAAGGTGATGTTTAAAGGGGATTTTGGCTATGTTTTGCACCTCACATTTCCGTACATGGGGGAGATAATGAACTTTGGATGGAGGGGACCTTTTGCACTTAAGTGCAAAGGGAGGATGTAAAGGCTGTCTGGACCACAAAATAATCATTCAAAGAGCAAGGGATCAGTATAATGTATAAACTGAGGCAAGGGTTGTGAGTTGTGCCCCGGCTTGGCTCCTTGATTCTATATGTTTGCCTATGTATTAATAGTGTAAGTGATTCACTCCATCTATGACCAGGTTGAAGTGCTCATCCAAGAAACATAGACCCAATTATTCTTGTGCCTGTGTAAGGCGCTTATACAATAAGAAATTGTGTTTCATAGCGCAAACAGGGCAGGGGAGGGAACATGGGACAAGGCAATCGAATACAATAATGAACAGGATAGATGTGGACCTACTAGACCTTGGGAGCATTCGGACCATGCAAGTTGAGAGAGACAGAAGGGACAGGGGAAGGGGGGTAAGAGCTAGGAAATTTCCCAGAGGGGGGAGTGCTAGGGAGTAAGTTGTGAGAAAACCGGTAAGTGCTTGGCAGAGGTCACATATAAAGAGTGGTTGTCTGCCAATACAAAAAGTTTAGTCATGTGAGGGGACACAGGCCAGTGTGTATCCGAGAGCAAGTTCTGGGAGGGGCTGAAGGTGATTGAGATGAAGGCCAGGATCCAGAAGGACACATAAGGGCCAATGCAACCAATCTCAGCAAATGAGGGGTAAGCATGGCAGGGGGAAGGAGGAGGTGAAGAGGAAAGTTTTGAGGCACTTAAAGAATTTTAGGAGACCCAGCTCAAGATGGAGAGTGAGGGGGAGGCTGTTTCAGTGGAGGGAGACAGCCAAGAAACGAGAACAGCCTCCAGCTCGCTGTTTAGAGAAGCGCTTGACACACAAAGAGTCAGAGCCAGAGGAGCAGAAAGATCTGGAGGGGGCGTATTTGTTGAGAGCAAGTTGTAGATAGTGTGGTCCCTTGGCCCAGACAGCTTTATGGATGATTCAGATGGATTTGAATTTGATCCTTGCAGCAACCAGGAGCCAGTGGAGAGTTTTTAGGGCTGGAGAGATACAGTCCCTGGGCTTGAGACCAAGGATAAGACTTGCAGCCCTATTTTGGATAAGCTGGAGGAGGCAGAGAGCGGAAGAGGGTAGAAAAGGAAGAGGCTGTTGCAGGAGTCCAGCCTAGTACCAGGGCTCTAGTGAGTTTAGGGGGAAAGGCGAAGACAGGGAAGATGCCTCTGAGGAGGTGGAGTTGGAAGTGGGCTTTCTTGGCAAGGTCCATGATGTGGAGGAAGAAAGAAAGAGATGGGTTGAAAATGACTCTGAGGCTTCTAGCTACAGATGAAGAAGGGGGGCCATAGATAGGGAGGAAAATAGAAGCAGGAATCCTGATAGGAAGGATTGCAGTCTTGCTGGCATTGAGGCAGAGATCGTTAGAGGCAAACCAGAACTCGATAGCTGAAAGGCAGTTTGAAATGGTAGAGGGAGAAGCAAGAGGGTCTGTAGGAGTGTTTAGCGTGTTTTGGGAGCACAGAGTACAGCACCACTGCACAGGATCAATGTATAGCATGTTTTTTTTTTGAAGTGCAGCGCCACTGCATGGGCTTGGTGCATTGATATAATGTGGTACAGCAAGACATGTGTTATTGAGCATTTTTATGCGGCGCCACTGCATGGGTTTGGTGCATTGCTATGATGCAGTTGTTTCAAGCTATGTGTTGCCAGTGTAACATGGACATATAAGTAAGGGCAGGTTATTCAGTCAAAAACGATTTTTACATATAAAATGCAAATACATTTTTCACAGTTAAAAGCACACATCTGTACCTTCAAAATCCACACCATTTCTCACCTGGAATGCCTATGTTGCAAGAGACACATTTGGTAATTAACAAACTAATCTCACTAACAAGACTAATAATTATAACTCATTAATAAAAGAATGTGTCTTCACTGCAAAAAGAGGCAGACTCTGAAAATCAGTTTTAAACACACATTCACGTTTTTTTTTTCTTTGCCTTTCTGTGCTCTGTCCACAGTAACTGCAGGAAGCAAAGACTTTGAATAAGCAGGAAATCAGCTTGTTACAGTTGCAACTGTACAAGAAGAACCATTGTTAAAAGTAGTAGGATAGAACATGATTGATTCTGATTGGAGCATGTCACATCAAGCATCATGTTAGAGGCTGTGACTAGTGCTTTGCTGCAGAATCTGGGGGAAGAAAGGGAGAGACATCTTGACACAGCTCGAAGAAGGACGGGGTTGACAGCTGGGGATGCCTGATTCCTAAAGCAGATTCAACTTGGTTGCAGAGACTGGCTTTTCCAGTCAACAAGTCCCAGTTCGAGTGACAGCAGATGCTTGTCCTTGCTGGGTGAACCCCTCCAGAAGGCGAACAGCCAAAGAAGTTACATGCTGAATAAGCCTGGTAAATATCTCGCTGAGGTGTGGGGGCTGAGTGTGTACGAGAATATTCAGTCAGTGTAGGAAAGGAGATTCCTGTGCTTTACTCACGTGTTTAATGTTGCAAATTGAGTTCTTGTCTCCACCACTCTCTTTTCAGTGTATCACAGATAATGCTGTTACTGTGCTATTTCATTTAGTTCTGTAAAGAGTGAGATCGTGTTTAAATGCAACTTTTATAATACACAAAAATATCTGAAAGCAGACGGGTGGTGTGTTTTATATTTACCAATACCGTGCTGATGATGTGGGGAGATGTTTAGACAGTGCAATTGTCATTTTCAAGGTAGCTAAACATAAGATTTGGCTGCAGCTGTGTGCTCAATGTTATTCAGTATGAGCAATTATAACTAACTGTGTGTGTTGTAGTCTGCCAGAGGTCTATGAGTCGGCAGAAAGGGAGGCCCGGGACATAGTTCACTACCGTATATAAGATAGTGAAAAATACCACATGATAGCTCGCTGCCGTAGATAAGACAGAGAGAAATTGCCCATGGTGGCACACTAAAAATGAAAATGTGGTGTTCCTGAAATGCAAGCCTGAGGTCTCTCTAGTGATTACACGAAAAATCTAAACAAAAATAAGGGGTTCTGGATATTGGGGCCACAAATAAAACAAAGGAATTATGCTCACCAAAATACCACCAATCACGCATACCAACCACGCATACCAACCACGCATACCAACCACGCACGTCTGTGTGCTGAAATAATGCATGTCCACTGTATTATTGTTGTACATGGCCCAATCTGAATACAAGGAGTGATTGTTGCTAAATTATTTTTCGGCGGTAAGAAAATACCGTCAGGCCCCAAATCTCCACAAAAATACCTAACATATTTATGGTGCGTTGCAGGCCGAGAAAGTGATCACAGAGCACCTACTGGGCGTGGCAAGTGTGTCTCATACTGCCATTGGTACATTAAAGGGGAACCCATTTCATAATAGCAGTGTGTCACTAAAAACGAAACCACATTTTCAGACCTAGTGCAATATTTAGAGGCAAAGTTGTTTGCACATGGGACGTGGTCGTCGAACAGTACCTTAGAATGGCATGACCGCATTCAGGGTGAGGTGCAGAAAGAAAAACTAGACAATATTTTTGCAGAAGGCAGCATAATTCAGGGCTGCCTTACAAGATTATTGAATGCAGCCGATAAAAGTGCAGAGAAAGACTGTTTAATACGGCTATGCAGCAAAATATGGTTTATTTTGAATAGGTCCCTGCGAATGCAGGAAAATGATACCCAGCTAATTAACAGGTTAAAGACTGAATTAGATGGGGCAAGTAAAAATCAGGAAATGTTAAGAGCAGAATTGAATGTATGCCAAAAAGACATGCAATTAAAATGCAGAGACTTTGATGCTCAGTTATCCAAAAGCAAGAAACAATTTGAGGATAGTGAGCAAGAATTGGTACACTTAAAAGCCTTAGTGGACCACATTAGACAGGATAAAGATGAGGTTGTTTCAGAAATGCAGATTTTACAAAAAGAACATTGTGAAAAAGAATGTGATCTCCAGAGTGCAGAACAAGAAATGATTAAAATGACTCAAGAAAGAGACAAGAGAAATAAAGAGTTCAATGAATGCCAAATGCAAATGTGCGACATGCAGGAGGTGATTAATAAGATGAGTGATGAAAACAACTATTTGCAAAATGAAGCAAACAGATTCCTTAAAAAGTGTAAGGACTTAGAACAGCAAATGTGCATTCCCAGGTCCCAGGAGAGGTGGCAGGGTACCACATTCAATGGAGTGGAGGTGAATTCTAGTTCTGCCCAAAGAGCTAGTGCTCCAGTGACTGGGCCGGTGACTGAACTTGGTTGCAGCGCCCTTAGGGGATTTGATACTCCCATTGGGGGCAGCCACCAATCTCATACACCTGAAAACAGGATTGAATCACAAAGTAGTGCAATTCCATGCATTGCAACAAGTAGCCCCATAAAAATAATGAAATCCATTAAAGCCCTGATCAAACCATTTAAAAAGGGAGGTGAATGCTGCATTGAGGATCACTTAGAAGCGGTGCATGACATTTTTAAAGCACTCCAGATACCTAAGGAACAGTACAGACAATATTTTCATTTAACTTTAGATGCCCCGACAGCCAGCATCATAAGGGGATTAAATGAACAGCAGAATATGACCTGGGTGGAGTTTGAAAAAGAAATTAGGCATCATTTTTCTCCTTTTCAGTCATTGCAGGAGGCAAAGAAATTTGTTTACACAATCACTGCTGGGCCTAATACATCCCCTCGCCAATTTTTACAAGATTTAAAAAGAGCATTTTCCCGCTTTGATGTATCTTTTGACCCAAATTCCAATGAGTTTAAAACTGCATACTTCTATGGGCTACAGAAAGACATCATATCCCAATTGGTCCGTGAATTTGACTGTGACAAGTCCCTTGAATGGATTGTACATCAAAGCACAAAACTATATATATAATCAACAAAGATCGCCCTTTCCTGTACCAATGTTCCAATCACATGATCTTAGTAATAGGGAGAGCTACATCAGCCCTAGGTATTTAGGGGACAGACCCCGGGTAGGATATCGGCCTGATATGGCAGGTATGAACAATAACCAGAGACAAAATCAAGATCAAAGAAATGATGGTCCCTACCAGTCATTGGGGACACAGAGCAGATTTGATCCCAACACCATGATATATGGTGATCAGGATAGAGCCCGATATGTGGATCGATTTACTGATAATGGAAATCAACATAGGGGCCAGTACCCACAATCTGAGAGACAGGACATGAGGCAAAACATGAACTACAATCCATGTCAGTACAATGATTCCCCACCAGGGGGCTATAATCAAAGGATGGGTGCACCCCGCTCCCCTCCACAAATGAATCAAGAGTTCAGAAACCATCCCAAAAGACATCAATCACCTGAGAGGTATCAGAATAGATCCAATCAGAGGGAAAACAACCAATATCGACCTAGGCCACAGAAAGAGGATTCTAGAGAGATGGAAAGGTTCCAGTGCCTTGAGGCCCAAGTGAAAATGTTAGCTGAGCAAATAGGAAAGCTCTATACAGCACAAAAACAACCATCTAAAGAGGGGGCTGATGGCCCTAGCAATGACCGGGGGCTTCTGAGAAGTGACTAAGTACTTATGACACCTGCAGTGCCAAAAAGACAGATTGCCCTGATGTAATTTTGCATAATGACTCTGAGATGCCTAATGATTTAAAAGTGAAAGCACCAATAAATGAACATGTAACAGAAAATGCAAATACTTCTAAAAAAGAGGTACGGTTTAACCTAGAACTAAATCTAACATTGAAGCTTTGTGCAAATAAAAAAGAAACACCTGGAATTCCAAAAGAACAAAGAGACAGATTTAAGAAAAATGACTCATGCATGAGGAATACCAGTGAACAGGGAGTAAGTGGGGATGGTATAGCTCCTTCCCTGGGCAAGCAAAACAATGACCAAACACAGGTAGAAAAAGGAAATACTCAAAAGGAGGGTACGGGTCAATCACCTGAAGAATTCTTTGAGCCACATATTTTTGAAGAGGCTGAAAGGGCTGGTATCACATTAAATGATAACAAATGCACAGAATTAAAAAATGACAAATTGCTGAATGATGTTGTTACACATGTTCAGTTGGAAGGTTGTAATGTGGTCTCTGATGTTACCCAGATGGATGGGCGAACAGTGGCCACACTCCAAAAAACCTCTGATCATGGAGAAATGAATAAAGTCTCTCGCGCAGAAATGGGTAAAAAGGATGGAAAAATGTCTTTCCATTTACCAATGTGCTTAGCCAAAAGTGAAAAAGGCCTGAGAAAGGTGAGCCCTGAAATCAGTAAGAATTCACACTTCTTATGTGTATTAGAGGAAGTTGAGGACAGATATTATGCACCCATCACTGTAGAAGAAAAATGCCACACATTTGCTATGATTGACACTGGCGCACAGGCCACAATTATGTCCAAGGAGCTGGTAAAGAGTATCAATGAAGGGAGACCCCCACAGAGTCAGATCACGGTGAAGGAAAATCAAGGTCCAGTGCATAACTCTAATGGGGAGGAGGTGCCCATCATAGGTGTAACTGAGGTTGACATAAAAATAGGAAAGCACAGAATGAAACAAGAGGTATTGATCACATCTATTTGTGAAATTCCATTTTTGATGGGGACAGATTGCCTGAAAAGATTGTCTCCTCTCATAGATGGGGTGAATGGAGTGCTGTGGTCCCTAACCAAAAAACCATTGAGGCCTAAGAAACTAAAATCACAAAACAGCAACATAAATGAATGTCACACCGTTGCCAAAACAAATGATGTTGTGGAGGTATATCTCCAGAATAGTTGCATACCTAGTGTCACTGTTATATTAATGTGTCAAGACAAAATGCAGAGCGACAATGAAGGACTACCTGTACAAATCTACTTGGACCCAAGGAAAAATTGGCAGACTGCCATAGATGAGCACACATTATGTTTTTATTTAAAAGAGAAAACAATCAAACAGAGTATTGCTTCTAAAACAGATTCAGAAAAACACATTACCACTCTTGCTGAAATACAAATGGAAGATGAGCAACCATGGGTTCATGTTGGTATAAATTACTGTTTTGAAACAATAAAAGCCACTTTAGCACTTGAACAGGAGAGGAGCTTCATTAATGAGAAATTGTTGCAAAAAATAATGGAGAGGGAGGAAATCCCGAAATTTAGGAATAAAAACCAATATGTTTCTGGGTTTGACAGTCCAGACTTTGAAAACCGAATTGCAGGCAGATGCATGCTTAAAATTAGCATTGGGCAGAAAACAATTTACCATAATGTATGGATAGTGAGTGGAGCACAAAATGAATTTTACATGGGCAATGACATCATGCACAGAATGTGTATGGTGTTAGATTTCCTTAATCAAAAAATATGGTCACGCCTAGGTGGCCCGGCACCTGAATTTGAAGACAAAAGAAGGGCTTATCATTGTGCACAACTGGTTCCTTATGCAATCGAATTACAAATGAGGAAAGATACTATTATTCTTGCATTTACAAAACAGTTTGCAATAACACTGAAATGCAAAAATGGACAGCAGATGAAAGATTCTGATGCATTTGTATGCCTGAATGAATCCGTAAAACAGCAAGGCCTGGATTATGAATACACTCCATTGGTAGATATTGGTGAAGGATCTGTAAAAATTATGGTAAATAAAAAAGGTTGTCAGGATATTCATTTAGAGGAAAACTCCCCATTAGGAATGGCCATACAAAAATCACATTATACGGCAGATTTAAATAACATGGTGATTGGAAATATTCCTGAAAAGTATGTAGATGCCAAGGGTGAGTTGCCAGAACATTTGGACTCTCAGCCCAAAGGAATATTTAAAATTCATTCTGTGTATCATTATGATTCAAATGAGACAGTGTGCTGCCATCAAGAGGATTGCATAATATTTAATTTAAATGAAAATGAAACAGAAAATCATCCCATTGAAGTGGAAGCTGATATGCCAAAATATTTAAAAGTGGCAGCTTTACAAAAAGACACAGCCACACAGTTAGAGGAAAGCGCCGATATTCCATTACCAGAAGATTTTCCAGAATTTTCCAAAATGGTAGAAGAGCAGATATCCTTAGCAGATGCGTGTGACAGCAATGATGATAGAAACAATCTGAGGGAGATATTTATGGAGTTTAAGGATGTATTTGCAAAAGATGCTTATGATTGTGGTTTAACTGATTTACATGTGACCACACTACCAGAAGGGTGTAGCAGAAGTCCAGTGTTTGTACGCCAGTATAGACTACCGCTGGCATGTTTAGAATCATTGGCAGAGATTATTAAAAATTTGGAATCGCGGGGAATCATCAGGCCCATTCATAGCACATCCAATACACCTATTTAGGTGTGTTAAAGCCAAATGGTCAATGGCGGCTATGTGCAGACTTGAGAGAGTTAAATAAAAGAGTACCAGTGTCCATATGGCCATTGCCATTCATTGATCAGGGCTTAGCTCAGGTACATGGTTCAAAAGTGTTTACCACATTAGATCTCACCTCTGGATATTGGTGCGTGCCATTGGCAGAGGAGATACAGAATTTATTTTCCTTTACATTTGACAGGACTCAATACGCCTGGCTTAGAACGCCGTTCGGGTACATCAATAGTGGGAGTGAATTTGGCATATTTTTGAGAAAGGCCATGCCTGATACAGCGGAAAGAGGAACCATAGTTTACGTGGATGATGTCTTGATAAAAAATGAAGGCCTGAAAAGCCATTTTGATGAAATAAGACATGTGCTTGGCCAATTGCAGAAAGCAGGCGCCAAAGTATCTTTGCAAAAAGCACAATGGTGCAAGAAAAAAGTGAACTTTCTAGGCCATGAAGTGACTGAACATGGGCTAAATCCACAAAAGAAGAAGATAGAGGCCATACAAAGATTAAAAGATCCTAAGAATGTGAAAGGAGTAGAAAGTTTGTTAGGAATGACAGGGTATAACAGAAAATTCATTGAAAATTATGCTGAAATCACTCAACCATTGACTAAACTGCTTAAACTGAATACTCCCTGGAAATGGGAAAAAGATCAGTCTGAGGCAGTGGCTAAACTGAAGGAATGTCTGGTAAAGGCACCATGTTTAGCATATCCCATAAAAGGTAGGGATTTCTTTATAGAAATAGGTTTTTCTGAACATTGTATGTCAGCAGTGTTATCACAAAAACATGATTTGAATCACAAAACAATTGCCTATGCAAGTAAGGCATTTTCCCAAGTTGAAATGAAATTTAATGAATGTGAAAAGGCCCTATTAACCACTGTGTGGGCGCTACAACATTTCCGCCCCATTGTTCAGGGAGAAAAGGTGATTATTGAAACAAATCATCAACCTTTGCAATTTTTAGAGAGTAAAAGAATTAGGTCAGGTAATCTAGCGCAGTCCAGAATCACTTCATGGACGCTGGCATTACAAGGTTTTCCTGTAGAAGTGATATATGGACAAAATAAAAAGAGCCCAATTGCTCGAGGGTTAGCTGACTTACATGACTGTGCAGCTGAACAATTATCAAATGAAATGGAAGTGGAACATAATTGGCAGGAATTTGAACAATCACCACACAAATCTTTTGATGAAAAAACATGCAAGGATTTGCTAACTGTATATGTGGATGGTTGTGCTTTTCACATTGGAAATGACAGTAATAAACAATTAGTGTCAGGAATAGGAAATGTCTGGTTGAAATGTGAAGGAGTCCCCAGTATAGGGATGAGGATTGGAGCTAGGAGCAGTCAAGTGGCGGAATTGGCAGCCATTTATAAAGCAATTACTACTGCAGTTGATAGAAAGTTCAGTGAAATTGTCCTGGTGACTGATTCTGACTATGCATGGAATAGTTTTGTGGAATATTTACCTGGCTGGAAAGCAAGAGGAATGATTACATACAACAAAAAGCCACTTAAACATGGACAAATGATACAAGCCATAGACAAATTGGTGTCAGAGAATGATCTAACAATATACTGGAGAAAAATTCGTGGGCATTTAAAAACACCAGGAGAGGATAAGGAGGGAAATGATAAGGCAGACCACCTGGCTAAAATTGGGGCTGTGATGGGAGAATTGCTACCTACTGATGATTTACTGGGTGAAATACAGATTGATGCAGTAACACGTTCTAAAGCACCAAAGGAGGTAGATCAACCAGTGGTGCAATGGGGCCATGACACGCCAGACCAAGATTTGATTGAGGCACAAAAGACTGATCGCATTTTGGGGATCTATTATAATCATTTGATAGATCCTGAACAAAACCCTTTAACAGAAAATGATTGTATGGGAAAAGAAGAGTTGAGGGTACTATTAAAGAATAAAAAATGAATTAGATTACAAGATGGACTCATGATTAGAGAGTCCATAACAGGACAGATACAGTGGGTGGTACCCCTTTCATTCAGAGGGCTAATGCTACAACATGCACATGATGCAATAACTGCAGGCCACAGAGGTTCACAAAAAACATTGGAAATACTGAAAGATTATGCTGACTGGCCACATATGTCCCATGATGTGGAATTATATACTAGAGGATGTCTAGTATGCGGCCAATTTAAACCTGCTTCACCAATGCATAGAGCACCATTGATGAAAAGAGGCCTAACTCTCCCATGGTCAGATTTGCAAATAGACTATGTAGGCCCTTAAAAAAGGTCGAGCAGAGGACACTGTTACATTTTAAGTGTGATATGTTTGATGTCGAAGTGGATTGAATGTATTCCTGCACCAGATTGTAGTGCGCAAACAGCAGCCACATTGCTGGTGAACCATGTGTTCTCAAGGTTTGGGTTGCCACAAAGAATTGAGTCAGACAGAGGAAGTCATTTCACAAGTGCACTAATGAGTAAGGTATGGCAAATACTGGGTGTGAAAAGGAAACTACATATCGCATATCGGGCAGCCTCTTCAGGTGGAGTTGAACGGTGCAATAGGTCTGTTATGGATATTTTAAAGAAATTTGTGGCAGAAGCAGGTTCCAGCTGGGATTTACATTTACCGTTGGTTTTGATGGCAATCAGATCAACTCCTGCCAAAGCAACAGGTGTTAGCCCCCATGAGGTCTTGACAGGTAGGAAAATGGTGTTACCACAACACCTGTTATACAAAACACATGAGCAGACACTTGTGAGTGCATCCACAGTTCATGAGTACATTGATGAACTGAGGAAGCATAAATGTGCAGAGAAATCTGGAAAGGGCTGCTGGCAGTGCTAAGACATACTATGATAAAAGAACATCAGTGAGAGAATACAGTGTTGGGCATCAGGTGTACAAGTTTCATTTTGGAAAAAGTAAACATAAAAATTCTAAATTTCTAGCAGCCTGGTAGGGGCCATTTCGAATTATAGATAAGATCTCTCCTGTAGTGTATAAAATTTTGAAGAATGAAGGTGAAACAGCGATAGAGCAGTTTGTTCACGTAAATCAGATCAAGCCATGCCATCCCAGACATGAGATCAGGCAGCTTGAGCATGTAGAAACAGATAAAGTCCCTTAAACACAAAAAGATAAAATAAATGGGTACAGTCAGGAGGCAGTGACAGAGAAGTTAAAAAGCTGATTGTTATAATTGCACATAAACACTGTAATATATATATATATATATACATATATATATATATATATATATATATATATATATAAAATATAGATAATGCAAACACAGTATATTAAAAAATAAATAAATAAATAAACATTTAAAAAAAGGAGTTGATGGGATTAGTATGCAGAATGAAAATTGATTGAATGTTAAATGTTGTTTTATGTATGCTTGTTTTTTTTTTTAACTTGTGTTTAATTTCAGAAAAAAAAAAATAAGCGAAACGTTTTACCAAGCATGTTTTATTTTTGGAAAAAGGGTGGTTAGTATTGTGCTATATACTTAATCTGTTTCTTTTCTATTTTGGTTTAGAACATTAACTATTTATACCGGAGGTCGTGGGAGACAGTGGAATATGGAGTCCCCTGGATGAAGACCAAAAGATGCCTGCCTCCGGGTGGAGGTGAAGACAAAATAGCCGGAATGCCAAAGAAAAGGTGACTTCTATAGAGAAGAATCCAAGAGTACCAAGATGAAAGAGTACCCGAATGAACCAAAAGAGGCAGACAAGAGTCCTGACATATGGAGTTCCACGTATTTATCATTTTAATTAATTGTTTTAATCTGTTATGTTAATTATTTGTTTTAGTTAGTTGTTTTATTTTATTATTTTCAATTGACTTCAAGTATACATTTGAAATACTGGACTGGACACTTCCATTGGGAAGGCAAATGTAGAACATTTTATAAGAATTGATAAATTCAGTTGAATTTTAATATTATATTGATTGAACAGCGACTTTCAATTTTCATCTTCACGACAAGGATGTTAATTGCATTGGATTGTTACATTTTTGAAAGAAGGAAAGGAACAAGTTGGATTTTTTCCAATTGTGGCTCGGATTAGCCAAATTCCAAAAAAAAGGAGGGTATATGTAGGAGTGTTTAGCGTGTTTTGGGAGCACAGAGTACAGCACCACTGCATAGGATCAATGTATAGCATGTTTTTTTTTTTTTTAAGTGCAGCGCCACTGCATGGGTTTGGTGCATTGATATAATGTGGTACAGCAAGACATGTGTTATTGAGCATTTTTATGCAGCGCCACTGCCTGGTTTTGGTGCATTGCTATGATGCAGTTGTTTCAAGCTATGTGTTGCCAGTGTAACATGGACATATAAGTAAGGGCAGGTTATTCAGTCAGAAACGATTTTTACATATAAAATGCAAATACATTTTTCACAGTTAAAAGCACACATCTGTACCTTCAAAATGCACACCATTTCTCACCTGAAATGCCTATGTTGCAAGAGACACATTTGGTAATTAACAAACTAATCTCAATAACAAGACTAATAATTATAACTCATTAATAAAAGAATGTGTCTTCACTGCAAAAAGAGGCAGACTCTGAAAATGAGTTTTAAACACACATTCAAGTTTTTTTTTTTTCTTTGCCTTTCTGTGCTCTGTCCACAGTAACTGCAGGAAGCAAAGACTTTGAATAAGCAGGAAATCAGCTTGTTACAGTTGCAACTGTACAAGAAGAACCATTGTTAAAAGTAGGAGGATAGAACATGATTGATTCTGATTGGAGCACGTCACATCAAGCATCATGTTAGAGGCTGTGACTAGTGCTTTGCTGCAGAATCTGGGGAAAGAAAGGGAGAGACATCTTGACACAGCTCGAAGAAGGACGGGGTTGACAGCTGGGGATGCCTGATTCCTAAAGCAGATTCAACTTGGTTGCAGAGACTGGCTTTTCCAGTCAGCAAGTCCCAGTTCGAGTGACAGCAGATGCGTGTCCTTGCTGGGAGAACCCCTCAGGAAGGCGAACAGCCAAAGAAGTTACATGCTGAGTAAGCCTGGTAATTATCTCGCTGAGGTGTGGGGGCTGAGTGTGTACGAGAATATTCAGTCAGTGTAGGAAAGGAGATTTCTGTGCTTTACTCACGTGTTTAATGTTGCAAATTGAGTTCTTGTCTCCGCCACTCTCTTTTTAGTGTATCACAGATAATGCTGTTACTGTGCTATTTCATTTATTTCTGTAAAGAGTGAGATTGTGTTTAAATGCAACTTTTATAATACACAAAAATATCTGAAAGCAGACGGGTGGTGTGTTTTATATTTACCAATACAGTGCTGATGATGTGGGGAGATGTTTAGACAGTGCAATTGTCATTTTCAAGGTAGCTAAACATAAGATTTGGCTGCAGCTGTGTGCACAATGTTATTCAGTATGAGCAATTATAACTAACTGTGTGTGTTGTAGTCTGCCGGAGGTCTATGAGTCGGCAGAAAGGGAGGCCCGGGACATAGTTCACACCGTATATAAGATAGTGAAAAATAACACATGATAGCTCGCTGCCGTAGATAAGACAGAGAGAAATTGCCCATGGTGGCACACTAAAAATGAAAATGTGGTGTTCCTGAAATGCAAGCCTGAGGTCTCTCTAGTGATTACACGAAAAATCTAAACAAAAATAAGGGGTTCTGGATATTGGGGCCACAAATAAAACAAAGGAATTATGCTCACCAAAATACCACCAATCACGCATACCAACCACGCATACCAACCACGCATGTCTGTGTGCTGAAATAATGCATGTCCACTGTATTATTGTTGTACATGGCCCAATCTGAATTCAAGGAGTGATTGTTGCAAAATTATTTTTCGGCGGTAAGAAAATACCATCAGGCCCCAAATCTCCACAAAAATACCCAACAGGTCAGAGGGAAGTTTGAAGAAGAGTTGGGTGTC
This sequence comes from Ambystoma mexicanum, assembly GCF_040938575.1. Lineage (NCBI taxonomy): Eukaryota > Metazoa > Chordata > Amphibia > Caudata > Ambystomatidae > Ambystoma > Ambystoma mexicanum. Next base: position 901,150,386 of record NC_090937.1, on the reverse strand, counting down.
ATCTTCATAACACTGGCAGTGGGGGAGAAAGTGGAAAAAAGGTGACCAAGTGGGGCGAGAGAGAGGTTAAAGAGCAAGGGTGAGAGGTTGGTGCCCTGGGGGATGCCACAGGTAGAGATAGAGGTGGGAGAGGAGAAAGATCCCAAGATAACCTGGGGGGGGGCAGTCGGTGAGGAAGGAGGTCAGCAAGTCGAGTTCCTGCTCTGCTATACCAAGGGTATCATGGAGCTGTTTTATGAGGATGGAGTGCTTGACTGTACGGAATGCAGAGGAGAGATTGAGTAGAATGAGAACAGCGGGAGAGTTAGATTTCCAATGCAAGCTGTTCTTCATGGATGTTCAGGAGAGCAGTTTCCGTGCCTCTGGATGGTTGCAATCCAGATTGCTGGTCGTGTAGGCAACCAACTAGCTCAGTGTGCTGAGTCAGTTGTGGGAGGACCAATTTCTCCAGGAGTTTACCAAGGAAGGGGGTGATAGAGATAGGGTGATAGTTAACTTGGCTTGAGGGGTATTGGCAGAAGTTTTTTTAGGAGGGGGTTGCACATGTGAGTGCTTCAGGGAAGAGGGGAAAGACCCAGTAGCAAGGGTGTGATTGCAGAAATCAGCAAGCGCAGGGGCAAGTTTTGATTGACTTAACTGTTTCTATTACCATCATAGGAAATTGATAAAATATATTTGAATGCATTGCATACTTATAGCAAAAATAGGACTGTGTTCAACCATGATATATGGACATATATTTGTGATACTAAATATAGCATGAGAAAATAAAGCTTTTGTATTCTCCGATTTTTTATGTGCTATTATAGATGAAATAGTTCTGATACATTTGAGCACTGAAAGTACTAGATTCTGTTCTAAATGCCATTGGTATTTTTTAAATAAAGAATGTGGCTTGTTATGAGGCCTATCTAATCTAAAGCAATGTAAATGAGGCAAAGACAGAGTAAAACAAATAAGTATGCTTCAAATAACATCCTGTTGGAATTAGAACATTCATAGATATTGAGCATGTCTGGATTTCTCAAAATAAGGGATGTACCATGTATTTCCTCAACATGAATAAAAATGTTTTTGGGCATCAGAAGATGTACATCACAGGTTGGAGAAGACAAAGTGGATGCCAAGAGTAGACAGTACAATTTTCGACTGCTTGAACGAGTTACTACTGCATGGACATAATATTGACAATCCTTTCTGCTCGGTTTAGTAGGTTTGGCAACGTAAATGGGAGTGCAAGGGAGGTTCAACCTGCTAGATGCTGTGTAGATGATCAATTGTCCATCCACACAAGCATACCTCGAGTCCATCGCATAGCCACAAAATATTTTTAGTAATACCTAATATTGGCTCTCAAACTACCTTCATGTAAACAGCTTGCTGCTGGCAGAAATTAATAGTTAATGGTCTATGATTTCTAAGCCTATGTTTCTATTTCTTATCCTCTGGCTGAGAGGTAAACATTTGTATCTCTTGTCTATGCCTAAAAGGATCTGCGTTCTGCAACCTCAATATATGGTTGGGACAGTTTATGTCATTCTACCCCTCAGGGTGTCACCATTAACTTTTTCAATCTTGTGGAACTATCCCATCGCCTGCACACCCTGTTGTTGTTGTAAAGACAATCAAACGGTTTCTAGTATGCTTTAAACATATTCAATATGTTAAAATTTGAAAGAGCAACCACTACAGAGATTCATCAAAGTAATTCTTTATAATATATATATATATATATATATTCAGTAAAAAAAACTTTGTTAAAGGGACGTTATGGTTAAATTGTGCTACTAAAAACCATAAAAAATATCAAGTGCTAATCAGTGCATTAAGATATGCATTGATATAAATAACATTCTATTATTAACTTCAACCCAGTATACTAAGGTACTCATGTAGAAACATAGGCATTGTGTGCAGCATACATGATGGAGGTGCAATATTCATAAGCTTGCTATGTTGAATAGTGAAATGATAACTGTTTTCATATTAGAGTTTTACGTACAGTGAAACTTGTTATAAGTAGGTAATAAAACCCACTTACTACATAATTGCATTATTATAGACAAATCACAAAAAGACAACACCACATACAAATATGAATATATACAAGGGAATTGAAGTAAGAAAAAAAAACCAGCAATAGTAGCAGAAAGTGTTCATAACCTGATTACATTTATGTAGAGAAATGATTGCTCTGTTTCAAAGCTGTTACTTACCCTATCTATATATATCACATGATGTGTCTGGACCCTAAGGAAAATAGTGTGTGTACAACATATAAAAATATGAGCATATACAGGGAAAGTACAGTAAAAAAAAACATCAAAACTATAAGTGCTGATAACTCTACTGATAATTTTAATGCACAGAAAGGATTGCTGTCTTTCAAGCTTGTGTCTTCCCCTATGTATATGTTTCATATGATATGACTGGACCCTAAGGGAATTATTGTAAGAATATACTTGAAGGATAAGTCTACAAATATACTACCTTTTCCACTTTTAATTCCTGACTGTTACTGAAGAAAATCATGTGCACTAGATATGTCAGTAAAGGAAAAAATGGGGAGCCAGACATGTGATGTCATCAGTGATGTCATCAATGACATTTGTGATGTCATCTTTGATGTCCTGGGTGTTAGTCTTAGCAGTGCACGGTGGTGGCGCGAATTATGGTTGCTTAGCTTACCATAACTAGCGAATTTCAGGGGGTTTTCGGTTTTACTTGGAACCAAAATGTCCCTTTAACAAAGTTTTTTTACTGAATCTGATAGGTTTTTAGTAGCGCAACTTAACCATAACGTCCCTTTAACAAAGTTTTTTTTACTGAATTTAATAGGTTTTTAGTAGCGCAACTTAACCATAATGTCCCGTTAACAAAGTTTTCTTACTGAATTTCATAGGTTTTTAGTAGCGGAACTTAACCATAACGTCCCTTTAACAAAGTTTTTTTACAGAATTTTTCGTAGTTTTTTAGTAGCACAACTTAACAATAATAACTTTGACTTTATGTACATGTAATCGGGAACATACTGAACCCTTTCTACTGAATTTGACGGTCCACGGACATGTTCGGACAACAGTACCACCACCTAAAAACTCTGGGGGGGTATGTGTAATTGTATATCATAACATAGGAACATTTAACAAATTCACAAAGCAGCACACATACAAAGTATATGTAGTAATACTTAAGAAATGTAACCCATATATTTAACACACTAACCATTCATTTAAATACAATATGTTTTAAAATGGAATATACCAAAAGAAGATAAAGTGGCTTCCAACATAATTACCTCACAGACACTCCACAACTAACAGCAAGACCAGACGTATAGACTACTGATTACATATCTTACCAGAAATAGTAAGTGCACTTCATTTTACTCATATATTTATAAACTTTCTATATTAGAAAAAAAAAACATATTACTTTTTTGTTTTCTCACAGAAATGTGTAGTACTCTGGACTGGCTAGAAGAGCATTTCCCATGAGACGAAATGTTAGAAGATAGTCCACCTAATGGTACACACTTTACTATATAAAGCAATTAATAAATATTATTTTGTATACATTCAACATATACATTTTTTTTTACAGACCATACAAAAATTGCAACTTCCAAAGAAAAAAAAGCGGTGGATAACACTCTTGAACACATTACCCACAAAATGGACCAATTTATGGCAAATTCTACAGATTTAAAGAACTTTGGGGAAGATCATCTAAAACCACCAACAACATACCATTGTCCCACCTGTACTTGTCCCCCCTCACCATATCCCATTCATTTAACCCCAAACTCTCTCCATGGACCACACGTTTGATGAGATTTCCATCCCTTCTTCACCTGATCCCACTTATATTGAAAACCCTAATTCTCCTGTTTTTGTTTCCGTTTCTGCCCCAACTTCTCAGTCATAAATTGTTTATATATGTTAAATAAAGTTACTTTTTTATATTGTGTTGTAATTACTTTCAGTCCTTTGTGGTAAAACCAATTTAGGTGTCCACGGACAGCGCGGTTGTTCGGAAATGTTCGTAAATAAACGAAAATGTAAGTGTCCTGAGGACACTATGGGGTCGATTCATGGAGCAAACGTGCGCCGAAAATCCCAGCGCAAGCAGGCGCAAGGTGGCGCAAGCATGAGAAACGCAGCGCACGCGCACGCATGCGATTCAAGGAAGACGCTGCGCGTGTTTCCCGCTGTCCGTGCGCTCAATCCTGCCATGTCGCACGCGGGCACACACGGCGTGCACTACGCACACAGCAAAAGCACACATAGTGCGGCGCACACAACCAAAGTGTGCGGAACAGTGGGCGTAACACGCGGAATGGGAAATAACGCGTGAAAAAGAAGGCGTAACTGGGGAAGTACTGCAGGGAACTACACGGAACGCCCACACGCACGCCAACAACCCGTATTCATGGATTTGAATACGGGAAACCCGCGCACGGCAAAAGATGCACACAGGCGTCAACGCGTCCGCCACACGAAGGCAGGCGGAAGCGTCCCCGCGCACAGTATTAAAGTGCGCGCAAACAACAAACACGTATATACAGCTACGATGAATGCCCCATTTGTCGCAGCACTGATCGTGGGACAACGCAGGAGGAGGAGAATAGCCAGGGCAAGCATTTTCGCACCACGGACAAGCCTTTTTGGGATGCCTGACGACCAGGTCTACGGCAGGTATAGGTTTCCACCCCATATCATCCTAGACCTGGTCAGGGAGTGGGAAGATGACCTTACATCCCCCACCCTTTGCTCCCAAGCATTGAGCCCCTTGGAGAAGGTGCTCAATGTCCTGCATTTTTTGGCCACTGGGTCATTTCAGCGGACTACTGCCATAGTGGGGGGGGTCTCAAAGGCCACGCAGTCACGCTGCCTACACCAGGTACTGGCAATCATGACAGCGCGCCCCTCAGTCCGCAGGCACATATACATTCCCAGAACACCCGCAGAAAGGCAGGGCGTTGTCCTGGATTTTTTCAGGGTGGCACACTTCCCCAAAGTGCTTGGTGCCATAGATTGCACCAATGTGGCCCTACGTCCACCTAGGGCCACTCAGCGCATCTACCGAAACCGCAAGCACTGGCATTCCATCAATGTACAGGTGGTATGCAATGCAAAGGGAATCATCACCTCTGTCTATGCAAACTACCCTGGCTCCACCCATGACAGTTTCATATACAGAATGTCCGCCCTGAGCCGGGCCCTGGAAGCTGGGCAGCATGGCGACACCTGGCTCCTAGGTGAGTACAAATGCCCTTGCACATGCATGCATGTCACACACACACACACAAATACACAAACCCCAATAATCACAACCATTTACACCTCCCCAGGGGACAGTGCCTACCCTCTGAGCAACCACATGATGACGCCAATCCGGAACCCCACCACACCACCCCAGGTAAGATACAACGCCGCCCATATTGCAACCAGGGCCATAGTGGAGCGCACATTCGGTGTGCTCAAGTCACGTTTCCGCTCCCTTGACCGCTCTGGTGGGCAACTACTCTATGCACCACCAGTAGTGTGCAGGATCATTGTGGCAGCATGTGTCCTGCACAATGTTGCAACACGGCAGGCGTACCGGTGGACATGGTGGTGCCCCCACATCCCCAACCACAGACACAGACGCTGCCCATGGGAGGGGACAGGGCACGTGGCGAGGAAGCCCAGACCCAGCTTGTGGCCACATTTTTCACCTAAACTCCCACCCCTGCGGAGTGCACACAGGCCTGGCACATACCAGGTGACAATCGATGATGACAAAGAGACAGTCAACTGTCACAACCCTACCACCCTGAGATAGTTGCCATGGAAGTGCCACATTGTCTGCATCCCTAGCTACTTAAACACAAGCTATCCTGTGTGACCAAAAAGCACACATATGACATGACATGATATGGCCTATACACAAGTATTTCAAGGTGCGATGAGGCAGGGAGGGGGGAACAAGGGAAGACAGACAACGATACTACTAGGCCAGGTGTCATTTAGATTGTGCAAGTGCAGGTGTAGGGGGAAGGGAAAAGTGCAAGGGGAAGGGGAGGGGGCGAGTGCAGTACAGGGTAAGTAGACTAAAAAACAAATAAATAGGCCAGCTGGTGGCAACTGCAAAGGTAAGTGCAGACAAGTGCTGGGAAGGGGGGGCTGTAGGGATAGAGAGACAGTCCCGCAGTGCAGGGGTTGCCAGGGAGGCAGTGCAAGTGGAGAGTGGCTGGGCCAGGGACCGAGGTCGGTGAGAGTGGCCCAGTTGCAGATCCAGTGCAGTTCCAGTGAAGAATTTTGCAAGGGAGAGGCAGAGAGAAAGCAGAAGCAAAGAGGAAGGTCTTGAGGTGCTTCCGGAACCGGAGATGGTTCTCCTCAAGTTCCAGTGAGGCAGGAAGGCTGTTCCAGAGGGAGGACCCTGCCGCGGAGAGAGATCTACCCCCAGCTAGTTGCTTTGAGAAGCGGATGACCCTGACATGCAAGGTGTGAATCACACACACCTGCAAAACAGGCCATGGCCTTCACTGTTATGTCACTCAAACCCTCCCAAACCACAACATGACATGGCAAACAATACCCATACACCAACACAGTAACAATAAGGTACACATTGCCATGTCAAAAATGTACAGTGGCATCAGACAATGATGCCTGACATGGAATCAGATGAAATGACTGACCAACAACCTCCCACCCAAAATAAGTCATTTCCAAATGCATTACAAGAGTTGTAGACGTGACATAACAATGAATGCCTGTCTACATGCACATTGTGCATTGCTAAATCAACACTGCAGCTTCCGTGTGCTGTGTCCAACTCCTGCAACACACTGCTCAGCGCACAGCACAGTGAACAGCCATTGTGTGTGATGCACACCCTGAGCATCACCTCTAAGCGACAGACCACATCAAAAAGCAAATTAGGCATGTACAGGATCCATAATTGGTCACAGAACATGTGCTGCAGGGACAACGTGGGCACCAGAAGGCAAACAGTGTACACGTGGATATGCAAGGGTGGTTGTACATGTAGTGCATCAGAGTGCAAGTGTGTGAGTCAGTAAGGACATGCACTCAACATATGCATGTGCAATCAAGTGACCATCAGTGTCCTCTACACATCACATGTGAACATTCACCATGTGTACACCACAGCATGTCAAACCACAACTATCCCCTCACACCTGAAAGGTAAACACAACACATGAACAGGCATTGGTCAGCAGAACACAACATGTACATAGGATACCACCATAACAATGTCAAGGTTCACATCACACTTCAGGGCAAGGCAACTATCAACAACAACCCCCCCCCTCCCTCACAAATGACCATGACCCACTGAACAACTGCACCTGGGTCATGGAGCCTTCAGCCCTCAATTCCACCTGGCCAAAGGATCACCTTTCCCCTTTGTCACCATCTCCCACCTTGTGTGTAAAAAGGTGCCTGCACCCTCAGAGTCCACCCTCATTTGCAAAATCACAAAATCGAAGCCAGAAAAACGAACCAGAACACCCTCCAGTAGATGACTTGACGTAGCAGTACCTCACAAAGGCCAAGTACTACCACAATGATGTAACAACCAAGGTAGCACAGTCAAACAATGTCACACCAGGATGTGAACCATGTGTGGTACATAACATAGAATGATGCACCATGAACGGATGTGTACTGTCACAGGTCCCGTGTACAGGCGCGGGAGTGTCACGAAACAACCACCCCCACCGTGTCCCGGGTGCCTGCAAGGTCAAACTCACACAGGCCTCTGAGACCAAGGTTGGGAATGAGGGTCAGGGATATGCAGTCGGGACAGGTGTTGGCACACTGGATAACTGGAATGGGTGGCAGGAGAGGGGAGGAGGAATGACACATGAAAGTAGGGAATGCACGAAAATGTACCACCTGCATGAACACATACACAATCCAAACAAACTTGGACATCATTGTCATGGCCTTCTGTAGTCCAGGCTTAGGAGTGGCACGAACCAACCACCCCCTCTAGGGTTTTGGCGCCTGCAAGTTTGGGGCTTACCCAGGCATCCGCAACCCCAGCGGGGAAAGAGGGTTATGGAACGTTGCTTGGATAGGTACGGGAAGCAGGAACACCGGGTAGAGGGTACAGGGTTTAAAATTGGATAGGACTTTGGTGATTAAGGGAAAAAAAACATACCAAATTGAATTACACATTCATCCATGCATTAGTGCACCCCCCAGCACGCCTATGCAGAGCAGTTTGAAAGAAAAACAACAAGACACTTAGCTCTGGTTTTGAGTGCTGGCCTCCTGCCTGCGCACTCTCAGGTCCGGTTACAGGAGCACTGCAATGCTGCAAAGAGAGCCACAGTCAATAACCTGTACATGCCCATTACACAAAAACACACCACCAAACATGCCCCATAGCAACAAACTACTCTACAAACAGACAATCTAGTGTAGATGCTTAGTACCCATATATAACATTACCCCTGTGATGGGTCATAAACAGTCAATGCAGCAAGTCAGCCGCCGGTGGGTGCGTGGCAAATGGAACACCAATGTGTCACAATTCACACAACATGCAATGTTCCCTGGGTAAGCAGACAGACCCATATAGCAAGGCATGACTTCAGAACAAGTTGTGTTCCACCAGGACCGAAACAAAGTTGCCAGTGCATGTATCAAAATCTACATGGAAATGAAATGTACTGCACCCGAGTATGTCCCTTGCTGTATGTCCCTGTGAGCTGCCCCTTTCCATGTCTTGGAAGGCTACATGGTTGATACAAGTGCCTCAATGGACCTTGGTGTACCAGAGGGTATGTGCCACTTCCCCTGCAGGTGTCCCAGACAACTATACAATCAACAGCCATCAGTCCACCAACACATCTGAGCTGCATTGTGTGCTTCAACACCAATATTCGTCCAAGCTCACCCTCAGTGCTGTGACTAAGCCTGCATGTGCAACTCGCCTGGTGCAAGCTTTGCTTTGTTGTGGCCCCCCTGTGCTGCTCACCTTGCCTGGAGTTCCTTGGAACACGTCAGCAGCTCTAGGATGTAGGTCTGCAATCCCTGTGCCTCTGCTTGTGCACACATGTGCATGTGGGCACCAACAAACGTGTCCAGAATTCAGACGTCCAATGGGCCATGTCTGCCTGCAAAGGTGCTCTGGAGGTTCATCCCCCTGCAGAAAGGGCATGAAACACATGATTAATGCTTTAAAGTCATCTGTGTGTGTCTCTTCAGGCATCTCATTACTTGACAATGTCAGAGACTTTCCGTCTTTCACATCCAAAGTGTGGAACACACTACCTACGGCATGAATTGCAACAAGCACGTGTACAGTAAAGATAAGAAACATACTACACAATGCATAGCAATGAATGTACACATTAATCATGAAACACCCCATCTAGCAAAAGCTGAACAGTGGACAATAACACCGAAATCATCCCCACTAGTGGTGTCAACACAAGTCACACAGCACCAGACATGCCACAGATATGACAGTCCAAAGCCCTTGTGTAATAGGTTGTCACACCGAACCATCCTTGCGAGCCCATGGCTAAGGGAGGCAGGAGTGGCATATGTGAGTCAAGGACCCCAAGCAGCAAACACATACACAAGACAAGCCTGAAGGGCCCAGCTGGAACAGACAGTGGATGCCTTCAAAAGCCACAAAGCACTGCACCGTCACATGAAAGCACAATAGACTAGCAATTTTAAACTAAATCAACTATTAACTAATTACACTAACAATGGAAAACCTACATTACCTAATTAAACTAACTATCAAACAGAAACTTAACTAACTAAACTAAAAGAAAAATCAAAAATGGCCACATACGACCCGGGGGGGAGGGGAGGCACCCAGGAGGGGGAGGTACAGGGTGCTGCTCAACATCCACATGCGATGATGCTGAGCCAAAAAAAAAAACCTCCATGGGCTCAACGTCTGCACAGCCCGACCTATGTGGGAAATAGATAGTCGTCCGAGTCTGGCTCATCCTGTAAAGGAGGACGTGGCACAGTAGCCTGGCCACACCTAGCCGCAGCTTGCCCCTCGTCGGCAGCAAATCTGCCGGACGGGTGAGCCTGTTTCTGTGTGGCGATGTGACGTAGGTCTGCATGCAGAACCTCACGTGCTTCCTCTTGCAAGGTAGCACGTGTAACACGGAGTTCCTCCTGCAAGGCCTGGCTGGACAACCGCTGCACCTCCTGGCAAGCCTGTAGCTCAGCCGAGATGGTACGCTCAAGCTGTGCAAACCTCTCCTCTGCTCGCTGCCTCTGGGACATCATAAGGACACCCAGAGTGGATTTGAGGGAAGCATACTCCTCCCTCAGGGCATCCATGTGCGCCTCTGCGTGTGCAGCAATTGCTTGACGCAGAGACGACATTTCAGCCTGGCGTGCCCTGTCTGAGGCCGCCATGCCCAGCCTGAGCGAGCGGGCCGTGGACCGTGCCGCCTGCTGCTGGAGAAGCACCTGCCTAGCATGGGGGAGCACAGATCGGGCCACACGCTCCATGCTCTCAGTGATGTTCTCCATTGCTGCCCCCTGCCGTTCTGAATTGGCAGTCATGTCTTGCTCCCACTCAGTATGCTGCGGTTGCGCGCGGCGACCACGTTGCCGGGCTTGACCCCTGCGGGACCCAAGGACATGGGGTCCTCGCTGTGTTGGCATCGCCCGCGGCTGCACGACTACATGCCCCCGTCGACGTGATGTCCCAGGCACATCAGTGACTGGTGTGGAGGGTGACCCTGCATCCTGATCCACCACAGGCGGAGAAACCAAGACTGTCTGATCCCTCAGTGCAGGTGTCACAGACAGAGGAGTGTCCACATCAGAATCACTCACCCCTGACACATGGACTTGATGCTCATCCAACTGAACATGGACGTCAGAGTCGTCATCAAGGCTGGACTCATAGGCAGCCAGAGACAAGATGGACTGTAGCACTTAGGGGTTACCACCCCATGACCCCCACTTGTGCCGGGTTGATGTAGTGGTAACAACCCTGTGTCTGGCATGACAACACCATCCTCTGCCTCCATTGTGTCATCACCTGAAAAATAGAGAGAAAAAAGGTCACTACACATGTCAGAAGCACACAACACACACACACACACCGACAACAAACGCATCAGGCAGACATGTGACACACAACATATAACCTGGCATGCATGCTGGGTCAACTTTGAATTACTTCTGTGATCAGACCTGTTGAAAGTTGGCAGTTTCCATGGAAGGGGGTCTATGCAGTGCAGAAAATGTGTACGCCACTCACTACCTACATGTACAAGGACTCCATGGTGTGTGCCAGGAAATGTGAAGGCAGTGCAAGGTCAAATTCAGGCATCACGCACATTGTGCATTCAATGTGTACCAAATCTAGAAGCCAAGCACCCCTCCACCCCAGTACCAAAGCAGGGATGCCTAGCATGGTATCAAAAGGCTGACCATACACCTGTGTATTGACAGGCAGTGTTGACTGGCATCAAAAGCTTAATGTGATTCAAGTGACAACACTGCAAATGATGATGGGACAGTAAGCAGGACACATGATGAAAACTCTGGAGGCCGCCCACGTGTGAAGAAGACACAACAACAGTTGGACAGAGTCATTGGCCATTGAACAGGCTGAGGCCTGTGAGCCACACAGATTGTCAGACCCTAAACATGTGTGCAACGCAGTACTGAGCCACAGTTGACATGGGAAGGCTGATGAGATGCCATGCAATGTATGTAACCAAGGACTTGTATTACAGTGATCATCCAGTCAAGGACACATAGGGGCATGCGTGCAATGCACATGGAGCATGAATGGGCACTCATGTCACTGCGGGACATCTGACCTATGCACAGTACAAGTGAGATACCCTACATCAAGTACTAAGGCTGTACCACACAGCATATTTCTGGCAGATTCTACGCTGGAAGTTAGCATCTACACAGGACGCATGAACAGGAAAGTACACATTGGCAAGATTGAAGCAGACCAGTGCAAAGGTGGAATTAGGGTGCAGAGTGGCGGAGGAGGGGCAAGGGAGCATGCCTACATGGAGTTCCCGCATGCAGGCAGAGGAGACATGCATCACGGAAGCATTGCATTACTTACACATCAGAACCATGTACACGTCACATGTAGTGGCAATCATGCACAACACATCCCACAAGTGAAACACACACGTCCTCAACAAACACGCATCAACACTCACTGGGCTGGGCATCAAAGTCCAGCATCTCTCCCACTCCTTCGACCAATTCAGGTGGTATGAACTCGGCAACAAGTGCCTCATGCGGAGTGAGCTCTTCCTCCTCTGGTCACCAGAGTCAAGTTGCAATTAGAGGCACGCTTAGCCTTAGTGCTGCGTTTGATGTCATTCCAATGCTTTTTGCACTCTTGCGTCGTGCGCACCTCATGGCCGAATGAACTGACATGTTCCGCAACATGCTTCCAGTGGGTGTCACGTTGGGCAGCCGTAGTCTGACTATTGGCACCCACTAGCATCTCACGGCTGTGGCCCCGCACGTAGCCCACGAGGAAGTCCAGTTCCTGCTTGCAGAAAGGCTTCTTCCTCGACATGCAGGAGGTCGTGGCTGTGTGTGCGGTCCCAGCCTGTGCTGCAGGTGCAACCTTCCTTCTCTTGGACTGTGGTGCACACCCTGGCTGGCTAATGCCGCCCTGACCAGTATGGCCAGTGGGTTCGGTGGATTGAGCCTAGGGAGTGGCAGGTGGAGGGACGACCAAAAGCCTGACTTGTGTCAGTGGCAGCTGGGTGCCCTCTAATGGACCCTGCGCAGCAACATCAGCTGTGGCAGGGACATTGGCCCTCATTACGACCCTGGCGGAAAGTGACTGACCGGACCGCCACAGCGTAAATAGCGTTTCCGCCATTGCACGAAGGAGCAAAGTGCGGCCCATTCCGACCCATCGGGCACGAGCACCACGGCATGGCGGAAGTGCAAAGTCCGCGATGGCGGAAATGACCCCAAAACGGCCCACACCGCCGCCGTACGGCGCCCTAGGTGCAATACCGCCACCCATCACAGCGGACACCGCAGTGTGCGCCTCCCGGAAAGTACGGTGACCCTAAATATACGGAAACGGAAGTAAAAACATGGGCCCGGAACGGGAAACATCCCGCCGTACACCTATAAAACCACTAAAACCACACAACCACCAAAAACACTACCCTGAGACACACCCCAACCCGTCATCCACCCTAGTGAAACCAAGAAAAATGGGAAAAGTAGCGAAGAAAGCGTGCGACCGCAAGCGGCAGGTCCACTTCTCCCGTGAGGAACTCACCGTGCTAACAGAGACCCTCCAGGAGAATGCAGCCGTCGTCTTCTCCACGCAAATGACCAGGACGGCACTTGCAAACAAGAAGGCCATATGGGCTCTGGTGGCACAGCGGGTAAGTGCGGTGGGGACCGCACCCCGCAACCCACAGCAATGCCGAAAGCGATGGGACGACCTGCGGATACGCGTCCGCAGCATACTCTCTGCCAACCGCAACATTGCCACAGTCACCGGGGGAGGTCCTGAATCACCCATCAAGTTGACCCCCTGGGAAGAAATCTGTGCCTCCACCATCGGAATGGAGAGCATAGAGGGAGTCGGAGGGATGAAGAAAGGAGTGCAGACATCCGAAGATTCAGGTAGGTGGGCCAGATAAAACAATGCCAAATCCACAAAGTCCATCCATGTGAAGTACCATGTGTCCACATAGTGCAACAGAAACACATGTCCAGGAGAACGTCCACACACATCGGCCTGATAGCGCACGTTAAAACCCACAATAAATACATAATTAATTAAAAACCCCTAAAACACGCACTACACGTGCAGCAGGCACACCCTAACTGCAGGCTGCCAAACAACTGCACCCTCACTCCACACACAAATGAAAGCACCTCCAAGGCCCCGACCCAAATCACCCTCAGGTACCACCCCAATGCATGTGATACAATGCCATTCCAATTCCCACAGACCCATCAATAACCCTCGCCCTCCTTTACTCCACCACAGGGTCCGATCCAAACGACGAGCATCAGGACACCCCTACCAGCACACCTGCAAAGAGGGCCAAGACCAACGGCCAAAGACCCTCCACCTCAGCTGCACGCATCAAGACAAGGCAGCAGCACAAATCAGGTGGCAGCACAGAGGAGGGAACATCAACAGGCACCCCAGCAGCCAGCATGCCCACAACACCACCACCACAGGTCCCCCCAACGGATGCCACAGAAGGCACTGCCTCTGGTGGCAGCAGCACCATAGGTGACACCCCATTGATGGCAGCATGCTCCGACACAGAAGACGGGGATGTCGAAGTCAGATCCATCCATGACCTGTCCCAATCCCCCTGTCTGTCCCATCCCGTACAACATGAGGATACCACGCAGGGGCACCCACAAGACGACGACTGGCCATCCCCCACAAGCCCTGTGGCAAGGCAACATGAGGTCAACAGCCCCTCTGTGACACCCCCGCAAATGGCCATGGCCCAGCAGAGGCAACAGTCCCTCGACCAGTTAATCGTGCAACAGCAGCAACTGGCCACGCTCCTCAAGGACCATGCCGATGAATGTGGGGGCACTAAGGCAGACATAGAAACATCAACTGAGACACTTAGGGCAGAAATGGAGAGAGGTACAGAGACACTAAGGGCACAAATGGAGAGAAGCACCGAGAGCCTGAGGGGGGAACTGCATGCGACGTCCAAAGACGTATGTGCCGAACTTGCCGCAGTGCGCCGTGTGCTCACTGAGCTCTCGCAAACCCTTAGGGACATGCATGGACGTGAGCAGGCAGAGACATCATCCGTTGCAAGTTCCGTCCAGGGCAGCCCCCAACGTAGATCTGGGAGGAACCTGCGCTCCACAGGCAGGGGTGCCCCTGATACCCGCAGAGGGGGCTTGCAATAGCGACAGCCCACTGACAATGAGCATCTTTGGACACTGGTGTTCGGGGGGGAGGTAGGAGGGTGGAAGGGGTGTGTTGGGCTCACTTGGGTGGCGGGTCGATAGGGTGTTCAACATGATATCACATATGCCATAAACAGTGCACGATCAACCAATGAGATGTGTGGACATTGATCTTTGTGTACTAGGCCATCATAGGCGTACAGTCCATATTGTGCATGTCCCAGACACACACAGTGCCACGAGTCCCGTGTCCATGTATCAGCCACCAGGCGTGAGTGCTAGAAGCATGCATCAATGAGATGCTGACGAATGTCACGGCCCTCCGGTGCCTCGCAGACTCCTTGAGGTGCTGCCACATCCCCACCCTCATCATGACCATTATCAGGTGCTTGCAGTTCTGCGTCAGGGGGCATGGGCACATTTCTACGTACGCACATGTTGTGGAGCATGACACATGCCATCACCATCTTTGCAACCTTCTCATGGCGGTACAGGAGTGCCCCGCCAGACCTGCTGAGGCAGCGGAAACGACCCTTCAGTAGGCCGAATGCCTGTTCTATGACTACACGGGTACGTGAGTGGGCATGGTTGTAGTCCTCCTCATGCTGGTCCCGTGGGTTCCGGACTGGTGTGAGGAGCCATCTCTTCAGTGGATACCCAGCATCACCTGTATGTGGACGAGAAACGTATGATGTGGAATGCCATTGCTACGTACGCACACCCCCCCCCCCTTCCTGCCAGGTCATTGCCGCATCACATACCCCACATCATCATGCATGAAATGAGACTCACCGAGTAGCCAGGATCTGTTCCCTGCGTGTCGCTCCATGTAGCGTGGTATAGTAGAGTTCCTCAAGACCATAGAATCATGGGTTGATCCAGGGAATCTGGCACAACAATGTGTAATGATCCTGTTGGAGTCACACACCATTTGTACATTCAGGGAATGAAATTGTTTACGGTTGCGGTACTGGGCCTCCATGGCATGTGGGACGACCAATTCCACATGGGTGCAGTCGATGGCACCAATGCAACCCGGTATGCCGGCAAGTGCATGGAATCCCACTTTTGTGTTTGTAATTTCCTGCTCCGAGCGTGGTAGAGAGATGTAGTCGTCTGCGTGCTGCAGGAGGGCATCGAGCACTTGCAATAGTGTCCATGAGAACAGTGGCTGAGAAATGCCATGCAACTGTCCGACTGTGTGCTGGTAGGTGCCTGTGGCCAGGAAGTGGAGTACAGACACCACCTTCAGTAGGGGTGGGATGGCGGTTGGGCTATCTATCATGCTGACAAGGTCAGCCTGTGTCATGTCCACAATGGCGGCTATGGTGTCCCGGTCCAGACGGTAGAGGGTGTGGATCTGCTCATCAGTGAGGTTGAACGGATGTGCTCGGAGGCGTGGGATTGCGGGCTGCCTGCGTGGTGGTAGTGGCTGTGCTGGCGGCCCTTGCTGGCCCTGCCTTGCCCTCCTCCTCCTCCTGCGTCTCGACCGTGCGGCCGGTTGTAGTTGGTGTTCGTCTTCTTCTTGGAGTTGGAGTACTTGCAGTGCTATCAGGTCCCCCAGGGCCAACATCGCGAGTCCTGCCGGTAGCATTTCGGAGTGGGTGTGGTTGTGGGAGGAGACTGGGTGTGCAATTTATGTGTTTTCAGGCTGTATGGCCTCCACCTGTGGTGATTCATTCCACCTGTGCAAACTGCTCTCCCCTTTGGCCGAGCACGTCCCGCACACAACGCTGCAATTCGAGGAATGGCATCTTGCTATTGCAATCATGTATTTGTACCCGATGGCCGTGTAACATTGGTTGATATGTTCATTCTGCTGTGGTCCCATTGTTTCACATACTATCTGTGCAGTCGCGAACAGACTTGTGAAGGGTCAGTGGAACGTAGTACTCGAGTAACGGTGGGCCCTCATGCATCACTGTACCGAGTTGCAACGACGGGCGGGGCGTCCCATTTGTGGGTGAAGGCAGTTGCCATTTTCACACACAGCCGCACTAGATGGATTAATTAGTGATTTCAAACGGCCACAGATGCCTCTTCGACGTGATGTTGCAAATGAGGAATTCGAAGGGCGGCGCTTTCGGTTTTCAGCTAGCGGCGAGGAAATGCCCACAGGTCTGACTGCAAATGTAACGTTCTATTGTTCAATGTCCTTGAGACAGGGGCCATGGCGAGGATGCAATGATTGATATGAATGGTTTGGGATGCGCAATAGCGACGTGGGCGATGAGGCCGGACGTTCCCAAATACATGTTACTTCACTACACTGGAATTACGGGCTGGGGCACTGTGGATTTTGCAGGCTGCATAACGCACAGACTCAATGGATATTTCTAATGTTATGTGAGTAAATATTCAGGCGTTTTAATCCCGGGATGAGGGAATGATGAATGGATGCATGGGCAGGTGATTTGATACAGAGTTTGCCATGTACAGGGCTTCTTGGAATCTATCCGCCTCCCCTGCGCTATGTGATGCAGGGCTGCCATAGTGGGACCATCGTCTATCTGGCCTTGTTGAGCCTTCCCTGTCTCGACGCGCCCTCAGACACTTGTGTCCATGCACGTTACCAATCCCATCTGATGGATTCTGTTTTGACAGACGCATGCACAGGTACACTCGTTTGTGATGGTGTTTACACCTCGATATAGATGGTTATGAGTCGCAAGTGGTTTTGGGGTGGTGATGATCCTTTGGAGTGGGCTAGCATGCATATGGCTGTGGATTTAGTGTGATCATTGAAGTGAGTTGTTCGGATGTAGTTCTGATTGCCATTCTGTTCTTTTTCTTTTCTTTTGGTTGACAGGTATCTCCTCCCCTTTTGCCACTGCCATCTGTATGCCACTCCTGCAGATGGCTTTTACTCCCGACACCTGCTGCTTCGTGTTAATCAGTGGAGCAGCATTACGATCTTATGGGACGATCGCCAATGGGCCACATGCCCTTACGCAGTACTAGTGGCTCGGAGCAACATTTCGGCCTTTCAGCTGGACTAGTGCCTCCCCATTGGGACGGCCCTGCGGTTCTGTGCGCTTCCATGTTGCCTTTTCGTACGTGAATGTGGCTCTGTGTACCATGATGGAACAGGGCGTCACACAAGTAGTGGCTGGTCATTTCTTGCGGATGCAGCCCACAATGGTGAAATGTGTTTTGGAGTTCATGGCCTAATGGCTGTATGGGCTTGGTGATTTTGTTGTGCATTAAATTTCTATTCTGATTTGGCCCGTGTAGCGTTCTTCTTTGCAAGTGATGTGGCATATTCCTATTTGGGGAGCGATGTATTGGGAGGAGATCTGCATTGGGTTCCAGCTTCGGAGTTTAGTTGCGTGGTACTGTACTGGGCGCGTTTGCCTACGAAGCCCAGTGAGGTCAGGGATGGGGGCTGCCAATATGACTGTTTGAATGTTGTCATGCTCAGGGGCAGGGGATTGGGTTTTGTGTAACAGATGCCGGTCAGCCAGGTGGACTGGTGGAATGATGTGATTTTCGGAATATTGCGGGTCACAGGTGCCTGTGTTTGCGTGCGTTTCGGGGGGGGGGGGACTGTGGTCATGTCCATTGGATTGGCTTCTGTATTCGTGCCATCTGTGCCCTGCAGCTCCCATTGGCCCCTCTTGTGTTTCTTTTGTTCGTTGGCATGCATGGGTGACTTGTACATTTCACTGGTTGCATTGTGACTTCATTGCACCTACGGGGAGTTGTACTTTGTGGGCAGGGAGCGGTGTACAGGCACTCAGTGGGGCCGTTTACGGTTGATTCGCGATGCCGTACTTCTCACCATGGCGGAATGGTACATTCCGCCATGCCTGATGGCGTTAGGTACATGTCCGCTAGGGTCGGAATTAGCGTACCCTTGCGCCATGGTGGTGTTTACGGTTTGGCATGGCGCGCGCGCGCGTGCTTGGTGCAGTTAGCGTTGGCGTTCACTACGGTGTCGCTAATGGCTTCGTACTTTGCGGTGACGGGTCATAGTCGCACCGAGCGCTATTCGATGGCGGTATTGCATTTCCGCCATCGTTTTCCGAATTCCGCCAGGGTCGTAATGAGGGCCATTGACCGCAACGGTCCTGCTTGGCAGACTCACAACCGGGGTGTTGTTGGGTGCATCTGCCCCTGCACTTGCCAACACCCGGCTGTTCGGGGCAGCAGATGACATAACTGCCCCAGGGACACGTGTCTTGATCTGAGCAGCCCGGCCTGCCCCTATGGTTTCCCTCCTGAACTGTTGGAAATCTACCAAGGGCTCCTCAAGTGCCAACGCAGCCTGCGCTGGCAGACCCTGAGCCTGGGTGGCGGTGTCCACAGCTGCACCTGCAGCTACCACTACCCTTGGGCCTGTGGCAGTCGATGGAACGGACTGCCGGGCCACACGGGCGCCAGTGCCAGATGTAAGAAGCTGAATCCCCCGTAACCACAGGGGGTGGTGGCATGACTGCACCGACACATGGCACAACATTGTGCTCAAGTGGCCACCCCTGCCTCTTCCCCCTCTGTGGCCACCCTGGACACCCTGGAGTCCCCCTACTCCCTGGTCACCACGGCCACGTCCCCGACCACGCCCGCCACGAGGAGTACGCCCAGCTGAGGCACCCCTCACCTTTGGTGGCCTCCCAACCATGGCACAGATGTAGAGTGCTGGCACAGATGGAGTAGTGCCAATGGGAGGTGTACATCACAATTGACCTGGGCAATTGGGGTGAAGGGGGTGGAAAGCAAGATGTTAACAGCCCCCCTGCACCTGCAAGGCTGTATGTGACCCCGGTGATGTAGTGACGGGTCACACAACGCTCAGGCACCCCAAAACTGCAGTAAAACCGTGCACGCAACCCTGCAGCCTACGTGCGTGGATTCAACCTCCCGCAGTACGTGGTGGCAACCAGTAACACGAATAACGCGTACGCGTGGGACACGCAGGCTACTATGACATCAAAATGGGTGCGACACACAGGGGCACCCGCAGTGGGAAAAAGAGCATGTGCGACTCACCGTCTGACTAGCGCTATGCAGAAAAACATGTGTAGCCAATACCCCCGCCAAAAGAAGAGATACGTCCTTGATAGCTGTGAAGTTGTGATGGCGCGCGAAACAACAGGAAGCAGCAACACACGTCGGTCTCCATGAAAGGCACGTACAGCGAACTGCTGGCCCCGCTCAGCTTTAACCCGTGCTGAGGGAAACGCCTGCGCGCATCACGCCACTTACGAGCATTGGGCCCTTTTCTTGTATTACACGCGGACGTGCAGTTTTTCACGTGCGCTGAAAAGCACATGAACGCCTGCGCACGTCACGTCGCAGGGGTGCTTGCGCTTGAAGGGCCTTCTGTCCAAAGAAATTGCGTATGCGTGCAGACGCGCTTACTCGCTAAGGGCTTTCCTCGAATTATACGCTGACATGCAGAATTTTCACTTGCCAAATCACTCCGTATCAAGCTGGCCACGCGTAAGCACACGGAAGACCACGCTCCTGCCCAGAAGGCCGAATTACTGCCCCCCAGAGCCCCGAGCACGCTCCCACCTACCATCTGCTGCTGCCTGACTGCCTGTTGCCCACGTGCCCTGCCATTTGCTGCCTGCACATCAGCCAGGGGTGCTGTTGCTGTGACCACCCCTGCTGGAACCGAAGACTCCCGACTGGGATTCCATCGCTCCACAGCCCAGCCCCAGGACCCAGTTGCCCACCCATTCCTGCATCTGGGGTTGTCATGTCGGGCACTGCAACATCTGGCACCACTGACAACCCCCGGCCAGAGAGGCAGAGGGGCACCAGCTTCAGTGCCAGGGAAGTTGGTGTCCTGGTGGAGCAAGTCCTGGGGCAATATGATGCCCTCTTCGCGCTAACAAAGAAGGACAGACTCGGATCTGTACGGACATCGTGACTGCCATCAACGCGGAGGGGGTGTCAGTCCGCAACTTCCAACATGTCAAGAAGCGCTGGGAGGACTTCAGGTCCAGGACCCTCAACAAGGCCCGGCGCCTCTTGAAGGCAGCGGATGCTAAGGGGCGCCGGGACCACTTGTCGGAAAATCAGATGAGGGTCCTGGAACGCATATCCCCAGCGCTCCACGTCCAGGTCCTTGAGAGGCAGACCCGTCTGGAGTCGAGCGGTAAGTGTACATGCATCCTGATTGTAAGCTATGCGTGTGGTGATGTTTCAGTAGTGTGCAGGTTGCACACCTGTTTGTATGTGGTCGAGTATGTGTGGGGGTGTACAGGGCCTTGAGGCTAACACATGCGAGGGCTGTCATGTGTGAGTCATGGATGGTGCTTGTGTGTGTAGGCTTGCATGTCAAATGCAGTTGTGTGGGCACACATGTTTGGATGAATGTGTATGTAAGTAGACATGTTCGTGACGTCACACATGTATGTTGTTTTCAGCTGCATGTATCAGCACTGTGTACATGTGCATGTGTGTGTATTTGACAAGGGTGCAACAGTGATGCAACATGGATGCATGTGACAGCGGGATGTGGAAGCCTGATTGGCAGATGTGACATGGATTCCCATCTGAACACTGCGACAGTTGGCAGATGTGTACACATGCATGCAAGTGTGGTGGTGTGTGTACATGTGTAGTGCACTCCCTGTGTTGCATGTGATGTCTGGCTCACCATTGCCTGCTCATGCTGTTGTATGTGTATGGATGGTGCTGGCAGTTGCGATATGGCTGTGGTATGGTTCATGTGTGCAAGTTGAAATGACATGTGTGTTGGGGATTGTGATGGCATGTCTGAGGTTTGCCAATGCCACTCATGTACAACTGTCATGTGTGTATGTGTCCATTGTACAGTGCCCTGATGCCTGTGTTTTATTTCTCCCTGTCTGCAGCGTCAACTGATTAAGAGGGCGGAGAAGGTGCTGTGGAGCACAGCGGCGGGGATCCCACCGCCAGCCGGAGACGCAAGGCCCGGCTCCCCTCCCAGGTTGTGATCTCGTCGGGGAGTGAGGAGTCCGGTGCCGCGTCCCAGGCCGCAGCTGCCGGGGGGAGGTCCAAGAGGCGGAGGTTGGATTTGGACTCCTCGGCAGGAGAAGGGGCAGCTGGGACCTCACAGGGCCCAACGGGGGAATATGGCACGGAGTCATCCAGATTGGTGGGGGGTTTGGTGGAGGAGGGGGCCGTGCAAGCAACAGAGACGGGGTCTGGAGGTGGGGATTCCACTGGTGCTAGTGGTGCAGTGCAGGACCAGGGACAGGAGGCAGCACAGGCCGCCACGGAGGTGCCTGTGTGCAATCCTGTCCCTGCATCATCTTGCACCAGCAGGGATGCCTACGTCCAGACCCGTTTTCAGGCAGGGGATGAGCTCACGACAACTGGCCTTCCTCTGCCTGCGGACGAGGCTATCCGGGTCCGGGTTGTGCCTGTCCTGACTGGTGTGGCGTTGCGTCAACGGGCCATGCGAGGTGACCTGCAGTCTTTTCATGAGGAGACTGCACGTCATCTCGAATGGCTCGTTGACCGCGTCGGCCTTCTGGGACAGGTCACCCAGGCCGGATTCCTCCGTTTGATGGGGCTTGCTACGACCCCCTCCTCAACTGAACCCCCTATGCACCAGTCGTCCTCCGTGCCATCTTCCCACCCATCAGTCACCTGGGTGCCCTGTGGAGCTGCCTCTGACGGTGCGGCCAGGCTGGTGGAGGAGGCATCCCTGCCACAGTCGGGAGTCGGACGTCCAGCAGGGGTGGCCACATCAACAACTGCACCCCAGCCAGCGGAGGATGTGCAGACAGCAGGAGGCAGTGCATGGGCAGAGGCACAGCAGCAGCAGCAACGTGGTGGGAGCCATGATGGCTCGGGGCCTTCGACATCGGAGGGGCAGGCATCGGCCGGAGGGCAGGAGGACCCAGGACGGGAAGTGTCTTCCATGTGGCAGCGGTTGGGCCACGCCATAGATGCGGAGCGGCAGCGGGCGGAAGAGGCACGGCTCACGATGGTCAGGGCGGAGAACTCCATGCGGAAGGCCCTGAGGCGGGCCGAGTGCCTCGAGGCAATCCGCAGGGGGTTGGAGGTGGACACGTCGACGGCCCTGCGGACCCTTGGGGCCATGGAGGAGGACCGCCTCCGGGACATTGAGCAGGAGTTCGATGATGCCCTGGCCGTGGACATCCAAAAGTGAGCCGTCGGACTAGCCCGCTGCCCTTGTAAATAGTTTTGTAGTTAGTGTTAGGTTTTCTTTGGTTTTGCATTTTTTTGGGACCTTTTGGACAATGGGCCACATTTTTGTATATAGTTTTTTTTTATTAGGTAGTGTTATTAGATAGGTTTCATTTCTTCTTTGGGGATCATGGACCCTGGCTTGTTTATCTGTATATAGTTGACTGATGGATTTTCATTTTTTTTTACAATTTACCCATGGAGCAATGGCTTTCAATTTTAATTTTCCATTGGATTTACTTTTGTGGACTGTGACTTTGGACACCTTTCCTTTGTATTATGATTTGTGGTTTTGCATTATTTCACGGACATGCTGCTTTTTATTTTTTTAAATTCCCATTTTTGTTTGTTCATTTTTGATTCAATTTATGTTTCTTTTAATACATATTTTCTGTTCAAACTTCAATGTGTAGTATCATCTCATTGGTTTCATGCATATCATAATATGGGTTTTGAGATTCACTGACACCCATTGGGTGTATGTGAGGGACATGTGTTCATTTCCAAACTTGCAATTGGGGTTCTATCATGTTATTGCCATTTCTAAGTGGGTGGATGCAATACTCGGGTGGGTGTTTGGCATTTGGAGGCTGACCATAGGGGCCAGGGATCTAGATTGTGATGACATGTTGGCTGGGGGACATGAGTGGGGGCATGCTAGCAGGTTCCCCACAGTGCTGGGGGTGGGGGTGCAGGGGGACATGAGTGGGGGCCTGCTGGCAGGTGCCCCACAGTGCTGGGGGGTGGGGGTGCATGGGGGCATGAGTTGGGGCCTGGTGGAGGGTGCCCCACAGTGCTGGGGTGTGGGGGTGCAGGGGGACATGAGTTGGGGCCAGGTGGAGGGTGCCCCACAGTGCTGGGGTGTGGGGGTGCAGGGGGACATGAGTTGGGGGCCTGGTGGAGGGTGCCCCACAGTGCTGGGGGGTGGGGGTGCAGGGGGACATGAGTTGGACATGAGTGGGGGCCTGCTGGCAGGTGCCCCACAGTGCTGGGGGGTGGGGGTGCAGGGGGACATGAGTTGGACATGAGTGGGGGCCTGCTGGCAGGTGCCCCACAGTGCTGGGGGGTGCGGGTGCAGGGGGACAAGAGTTGGGGCCTGGTGGAGGGTGCCCCACAGTGCTGGGGGGTGGGGGTGCAGGGGGACATGAGTTGGGGCCTGGTGGAGGGTGCCCCACAGTGCTGGGGGTGGGGGTGCAGGGTGACATGAGTTGGGGGCCTGGTGGAGGGTGCCCCACAGTGCTGGGGGGTGGGGGTGCAGGGGGACATGAGTTGGACATGAGTGGGGGCCTGCTGGCAGGTGCCCCACAGTGCTGGGGGGTGGGGGTGCAGGGGGAAATGAGTTGGACATGAGTGGGGGCCTGCTGTCAGGTGCCCACAGAGCTGGGGGGTGGGGGTGCAGGGGGACATGAGTTGGACATGAGTGGGGGCCTGCTGGCAGGTGCCCCACAGTGCTGGGGGGTGGGGGTGCTGGGGGACATAAGTGGGGGTGCAGGGTAGTCCCCCGTGGTGTGGGCTGCCTGCAGGGCCCGTGGAGGTTTGGAGCGAACACCTGGGAGGACCCACACGGCCAATTCACGTGTAGTACTCCACGGAACCCCTGAAATACACGTACCCTGCTGATATCGCGTGTGAAACTTCCCGCGCACCCCAAAATACATGTACCCAGGACATTCGCATGTGGAACTTCCAGCGCACCCCTGAAATACACGTACCCTGCTGAATTCACGTGTGTAACTTCCAGTGCACCCCTGATATACACGTACCCTGATGGAATCACGTGTAGAACTTTCCGCGCACCCCTGAAATACACGTACCCTGCTGAATTCACGTGTGTAACTTCCCGCGCACCCCGAAATACACGTACCCAGGACATTCGCGTGTGGAACTTCCAGCGCACCCCTGATATAAACGTACACAGCTGAAATCGCGTGTGAAACTTCCCGCGCACCCCTGAAATACACGTACAATGCTCGCACAGGGCCAATCATGTGTGAAACTTCCCGCGCACCCCAGTAATACACGTACCCTGCTGAATTCACGTGTGTAACTTTCCGTGCACCCCGAAATACACGTACCCAGGACATTCGCGTGTGGAACTTCTGGCGCACCCCTGATATACACGTACCCTGATGGAATTGCGTGTAGAACTTTCCGCGCACCCCTGATGTACACGTACCCTGATGGAATCGCGTGTGGAACTTCCCGCGCACCCCTGAAATACACGTACCCTGCTGAATTCACGTGTGAAACTTCCCGCGCACCCCTGATGTACACGTACCCTGATGGAATCGCGTGTGGAACTTCCCGCGCACCCCTGAAATACACGTACCCAGCTGAAATAGCGTGAGGAACTTCCCGCGTACCCCAGTGATACACGTACCCCGCTTGCCGTGCTGGTACAGGGTTAGCGCAGCCCTTTGCACTGGATTGGGGATTTTGATGGCTTTTCCCTGCGCAAGGGGCGTTCTTGGGGGCGTAACTGGCGCTGCTGCAGGGTCGCTGCGCCACTGTGCGACACGGCTGGTTTTGGTGGCTGGAATCCATGAATACGCTGTGCGCGGAAATGTATTTTGGCGCACGCGGCTGGCGCAGGGATTCGCACACACACACTGTGCGCCAGCCGCGTGCGCCACTTGTGCGCTGAATTCTATGAATTACCCCCTATATCTGTATGTAATGTTCTCATACAAGTTGAAAATGTTCTAAGAACACTTGTAGTGTCCTGAAATGTTTGTAAATAAACGAAAATGGAGGTGTCCTTAAGAACACTATGCCTGTTCATAGTGTTCGTTAGCAAGTTGAAACTGTTCTAAGAACACTCGTGGTGTCCTGAATTGTTCGTAAATAAACAAAAATGGAGGTGTGCTTGAGACGCTATGTCTGTCCGTATTGTGCAAAAGTAAATTAAACTGTGCTAAGAACAAACGGCTGTCCGTAACTGTTCATTTTACGTGTGACGCACTTTTAATTATTTCAGGACCCGAACACTGTCCGTAGAACATCAACACGCATGCGCAAAACAATGTTCGTACATTGGGTGTCCTGCGGACGGCTGCTACCTTAGCGAACATGCTCATGAAACAATCATGTGACCGCGCCCACGCTGATCGCGTGTTCTGAATGCGGACACTGTTCAGGTCCCCGAACACTTTAAAAGTACATTTCCAAGTAATCCACAATATTTCCCATTAAAAACTCAACATCCCACAGATCCCACATACTAATCCTAAGTTTCCACATAGTTTTTGTGACTTTTTTAACCTTTTTTGGTGTTCGATCTGTCTTGCGGACGGCGCGCATGTCCGCGAACCGCGCACAAGCACCCCTATAAAAGACCACATCCTAGAGCTCATTCTCATTGTGTTTCTGGCTATTCCACAGAGCACACTGCATTTTGCTGCATACTTTGCAGATTTTGAGATTTCCATCTCCAAGCCGATGACATCCATGGCTGCACTATTGCCACCCGGTGCTACATCTGTCTCAGCACCACCCCCACCCCCTCCACCACCACCATTTCCCCAAGGGCCTGAAGAGGGGAACAGGAGTGAGGATACAGAGGAGGAAGAAGAGGATGACGAGAATGAGGTAGAGGAAAACCCTACTACCCGCCCTCGGCGTGATTCTTGGGTGTGGCGGTTGTTTACCGTTCATGGGAATGGTCCTAAGGCATGTGCGAACCGTGTCACCTGCAATGAGTGCAAAATGGTACTCAGTCGCGGGAGGCATGGTTCGTATAGCTTTGGGACTACGACCATGAAGCGACACCTGAACTCATTCCACACTGGGGCCATTCGCAAGGTTGTACCTTGCGAAGAGCGTAGTAGGTTGATTGCCTCTACTTCATCTTCCGTTTCTGATCCTGTCACCACAAGGAACACCTCTGTGGGACAGCGTCTTCCTCAAGCTGCCTCACAGGCCATACAGAATTCTGATGACCCTTACCGTTCGAGGGTCACAGTTGTATGTATGCACTGTGACACAGTACTCTGCAGGGGGGAGCGACTTCGCAGTGCTTTTGAGACTATCGTCTCACAGCACGAGAAGACCTGCTCACTACCCAAATAAAACCCACTCTACATCTTCCTCTCTCAGCTCACCCTTTCTTATCCCTGTGGTTGGTGTCCCCCCCTTTACCCTCCTTCCCCCTCCTCTCCTAGTGTGTCGTGTGTAAAAAACCAAAAAAAATACAAAATAACAAAAAATAATAATAAATAAGGCTCTTTTCAGAGCCGCCTTTCACGGTTAAAAAACAGAAGTAAAGATAAATAACACAGGGCCCTTTCTATTTCTTGAAAGTCCGCGGACAGTTCGCAAACATAAAAAAATTTGGATGCTACCCTATTGTAACCATTGCATTTTTCTCTGGGAGAAAGTGGTGGCTCTGAAAAGAGCCTTTGGGAGGTGTTTGTATGTCAACAATTATAAATACTTAACGCCTACTTCAAAATGGATGCTGCATTCTAAAAAAGGTTGCAATGCATTTTGTACATTTCTCAGAAAAATCTGATTGCCAGCATAGGTAAGATGGACTCCATCTCTGCAAAAAATGTATGTACTACAAAACATAATATTTTCATTGTGAAAAGAGGACATGCCAAAATCTCTTAGGAAGGCACAAACAGCCTTATTGACATTACGCCTTGCTTTCTCCATTTGTGGA
The DNA here is from genome assembly GCF_040938575.1 of Ambystoma mexicanum. Classification (NCBI taxonomy): domain Eukaryota; kingdom Metazoa; phylum Chordata; class Amphibia; order Caudata; family Ambystomatidae; genus Ambystoma; species Ambystoma mexicanum. The sequence continues at coordinate 901,122,654 of NC_090937.1, read as the reverse complement.
CCACATGAGAAAGAACAAAGCCACATTTGTCTCTGCGCAATCCATGAAAAAATTACTTTGGAGTTTGGAAACATGTCCATGATCTTCTGAAGTCCTTCTTTCATTGCAAATTGCAAAGAAATTTCAGACACATGTCCTAAACTGTTCCCTCCACAATGAATTACAATTATGTCTGGATGTTCTTCTATCTTCAAAGTTGCACAGAGAGGTAGCAAGTCCAGCCACTTCATTTCACGCACTCCATGCCAGTGCACTTCCACATGTGGGAATCCAAGATCTATAGATACTCCGCAGCTTTCTGCATGCACCTTCAACCAATGTATCCACGAGTCTCCCAAAATCCGTTTTTTAAAACACTCAGCCATAGCTATCTGTTCTTCTCTCAGCAAAAAGAATATCTGAGAAAACCTCTCCTAGCACAACACACTCACTAAACTTTACTGACCATTCCCTTGCTACATTCAATCTCATTTGCATGCCCCCCCCCAAATTCCCCGGATGTAATACGCGGTGTCCTAGAACTACTGCCATGTCCGCGAACATATCGTAACATGGACAGCCCTTCTACCATTTCCACTTCACTCTCTCTGCCATTCCCTCATTGGATGTAGCTAAGAAATCACATGACCATCCACCAATCAAATCCAAGACCTCTACATGTAACTGCATCATCATAGATCAGCATGGCAAATGTACGGTGAATCTCTCGGACTACAAGTCTCATACCATTGGCAAGCACGATCTACGAGAAATACTAGACAAGTCTCCAATATTTCTACTTGCAGCTTCGTCCATATCCATATGCATGAACACAAACTACAGGTATGCATATTTTCTATACAGTACATGAACACATTTTCTAACCGACTTTTACCTTGTATAATCTGTAAAATGAATCTACAATCATTTTTTAATATTCCTAAAATGAACTGTGACTTACAAACCTTTATACCGTTTAATTTCTTCGTACACACATGCAAATAATGTTAAACTAACATTTTTGAAATAAAATATATAGGCCACGATTCATGGAATTAATGTACGCCGAAAATTCCGGCGCAGAAGTGGCAAAACGTGCGAATCGCAGGAAAAGTGCGAACATCGCAGTGCAACTGCGAAAATCGCAGGGAAAGCAGCGCACATCGATTCATGGAAGTCTGTGCGCGAGAAAAATATTGGATGTGCGTTGAAAAAGTGCGCGGCGCACAGGTCATCCAACGGCGTGCGCCACGGCCGCTGCAAAATCGCACATAGCGTGGCACACATAACAAAAGTAGGCGGAACACGGGGCGTAACACTCGGAATGGGGAACAACGTGTGAAAATATGGGCGTCACGGGGGAAGTACAGGAGGCAAGTGTGCGGAACGCCCACACGCTCGCCTACAACTCGTATTCATGGAATCGAATAGGGCAAACCAGCGCACGGGCAAAGACGCGCACAGGGCCAAACAAGTCTGCCACAAGAAAGCAGGCGGTAGCGTCCCTGTGCCTGAAATATATGTGCGCAAAAATGTGCGCTAACAAAAAGCACCTATATACAGCTATGACGAATGATCCATACTGTGGCCCTCTAGGACAAATGAGGTGCAAAGGGGTACCGATAAACACGGACACCCGCTGTGTGAAAAATAGCGCGTGCGTGTATTACGGGGTGCGCGGGAAGTTTCACACGCAATTGGCCTGGGTACGTATATTCCGGGGTGCGCGGGAAGTTTCACACGCGATTTCAGCAGGGTACGTGTATTCCAAGGTGCGCGTGAAGTTCCACACGCGGATTTGCAGGGTATGTGTATTTCAGTGTGCGCGTGAAGTTCCACACGCGATTTCAGCAGGGTACGTGTACTCCGGGTGTGCAGGAAATTCCACACGTGAATCCAGCAGACTACGTGTATTTCGGGGGTGCCGGGGAGTCCTACACATGAATTGATCGTGTGGGTCCTCCCAGCTGTTCCCTCTACACCCTCCACAGCCCCTGCAGGCGGCCCACACCACAGGGGACTACCCTGCACCCCTGCACATGTCCCGCAGGCAGCCCATCCACCATGGCCATGCCCCCCAGCCAACCCACATGTCACCTTGCACTACTGCCCACCAACGCATGTCCCCATGCACCCCCACCCCCCCCGCTGTGCAGGGCACCCTCCACCAGGCCCCCACTCATGTCCCCCGGCACCCCCACCCCCCAGCATCCAGGGGCAGCCTCCACCAGGCCCCCAATCCTGTCTCCCTGCACCCCCACCCCCTAGCACTGTGGGCCACCCTCCACCAGGCCCCCACTCATGTCCCCCTGTACCGCCACCCCCAGCATCCAGGGGCACCCTCCACCAGGCCCCCACTCATGTCCAACTCATGTCTCCCAGCACCCCCACACCCCCCAACAGTCAGGGGCACCCTCCACCAGGCCTCCACTCATGTCCCACTCATGTCCCCCTGCACCCCCACCCCCCAGCACTGTGGGCCACCCTCCACCAGGCCCCCACTCATGTCCCCCTGCACCCCCACCCCCCAGCATCCAGGGGCCCCCTCCACCAGGCCCCCACTCATGTCCCCCTGCACACCCACCCACCACCAGTCAGGGGCACCCTCCACCAGGCCCCCACTCATGTCCAACTCATGTCCCCCTGCACCCCCACCCCCCAGCACTGTGGGCCACCCTCCACCAGGCCCCCACTCATGTGCCCCTGCACCCCCACTCCCCAGCACTGTGGGCCACCATCCACCAGGCCCCCACTCATGTCCCCCTGTACCCCCACCCCCAGCATCCAGGGGCACCCTCCACCAGGCCCCCACTCATGTCCAACTCATGTCTCCCAGCACCCCCACACCCCCAACAGTCAGGGGCACCCTCCACCAGGCCCCCACTCATGTCCCACTCATGTCCCCCTGCACCCCCACCCCCCAGCACTGTGGGCCACCCTCCACCAGGCCCCCACTCATGTCCCCCTGCACCCCCACCCCCCAGCATCCAGGGGCACCCTCCACCAGGCCCCCACTCATGTCCCCCTGCACACCCACCCCCCACCAGTCAGGGGCACCCTCCACCAGGCCCCCACTCATGTCCAACTCATGTCCCCCTGCACCCCCACCCCCCAGCACTGTGGGCCACCCTCCACCAGGCCCCCACTCATGTCCCCCTGCACCCCCACTCCCCAGCACTGTGGGCCACCATCCACCAGGCCCCCACTCATGTCCAACTCATGTCTCCCAGCACCCCCACACCCCCCAACAGTCAGGGGCACCCTCCACCAGGCCCCCACTCATGTCCCACTCATGTCCCCCTACACCCCCACCCCCCAGTACTGTGGGCCACCCTCCACCAGGCCCCCACTCATTTCCCCCTGCACCCCCACCCCCCAGCATCCAGGGGCACCCTGCACCAGGCCCCCACTCATTTCCCCCTGCACACCCACCCCCCACCAGTCAGGGGCACCCTCCACCAGGCCCCCACTCATGTCCAACTCATGTCCCCCTGCACCCCCACCCCCCAGCGGTGTGGGCCACCCTCCACCAGGCCCCCACTCATGTCCCCCTGCACCCCCACTCCCCAGCACTGTGGGGCACCCTCCACCAGGCCCCCACTCCTGTCTCCCAGAACCACCACCCCCCAGCACTGTGGGGCACCCTCCACCAGGCCCCCACTCATGTCCCCCTGCACCCCCACCCCACAGCATCCAGGGGCACCCTCCACCAGGCCCCCACTCCTGTCTCCCTGCACCCCCACCCCCCAGCACAGTGAGCCACCCTCCACCAGGCCCCCACTCATGTCCCCCTGCATCCCAACCCCCAGCACTGTGGGGCACCCTCCTCCAGGCCCCCACTCCTGTCTCCCACCCCCACCCCCCAGCAGTGCGATTTGGCTGGGTACGTGTATTACGGGGTTCGCGTGAAGTTCCACACGCGATTGTCCGTGGTGCGTGTATTTCGGGGTGCGCGTGAAGTTTCACACGTGACTGGGCCTGTGAGAGTGGGGTACGTGTATTCCTGGGGTGGGCGGGAATATTTACTCGCGACTGGGCCTTGGAGAGCGTGTCAAGTGTATTCCTGGGGTGGGCGGGAATATTTACTCGCGACTGGGCCTGGGAGAGCGTATCACCTGTATTCCTGGGGTGGGCGGAAAAATTTACACGGTCGCCTACAACGCTCCAAAAAAAAAGGTCCAATCCGGAAACACAGTGCACGTCCCGCGCAGCATAAAAGAGTGCGCAAATAACAAACAAGCTCAGACGCCAGGATGAACATACCGTTCCTAGCAGCATTGGATGTGGGATACCGCAGGAGGAGGAGGAGGATAGTCAGGGCCAGAATCTTCACACCCAGAACCCGCCTATTTGGTATGCCTGATGACCAGGTGTATGGGAGGTACAGGTTTCCATCACACATAATACTCGACCTGGTCAGTGAGTGGGAGGATGACCTCACATCACCTACCCTGTGCTCCCAAGCACTCAGCCCCCTGGAGAAGGTCCTCAATGTACTGCACTTCTTGGCTACCGGATCATTTCTGCGGACAAGTGCCATAGTGGGGGAGGGGTGTCACAGGCCACGCAGTCACGATGCCTACACCAGGTGTTGGCCATCATCACTGCACGCCCATCAGTCCGCAGGCACATATACCTGCTCAGAACACCTGCAGAAAGGCAGGCTGTCAGCCAGGATTTCTACAGGGTGGCACAATTCCCCAAAGTGCTAGGTGCCATTGATTGCACCCATGTGGCTCTACGTCCCCCCAGGGCATCTGAGCACATCTATAGAAACCGCAAACGCTGGCATTCCATCAACGTCCAGGTAGTATGTGATGCCAAGGGAATCATCACCTCAGTATATGCCAACTATCCAGGGTCCACCCACGACAGCTTCATTTACAGGATGTCAACCCTAAACCGGGACATGGAAGCTGGGCGGCATGGCGATGCATGGCTGCTTGGTGAGTATAAATGCCACAGCACACGCATGCATGACAGATACAGAGTAATGTCACTACCCCACTAATGATCCCCATCACCACCTCCCCAGGGGACAGTGCCTACCCTCTGAGCACCCACATGATGACGCCAATTCGGAACCCCATCACGCCTCCCGAGGTAAGATACAACACAGCCCATATTGCAACCCGGGGCATAGTGGAGCGCACATTCGGAGTGCTCAAGTCACGCTTTCGCTCCCTTGACCGTTCTGGCGGGCAGCTGTTATACGCTCCCCCAGTAGTGTGCAGGATCATAGTGGCAGCATGTGTCCTGCACAATGTTGCAACACGCCGGGGCCTGGCTGTGGACATGGTGGTGCCCCCACATCCCCAACCACATGCACGCCCGCTGTGCATGGGAGGGGAAAGGGCACGGGGTAAGGCAGCCCATACACAGCTGGTGGCTAATTACTTCACATAGAAATCACACCCCTGTGGAGTGCACACAGCCCTGGCACATACCATCTGACAATCAATGATGACTCAATCTGACAATTCTGATGAATTAAGGGACAGTAAACTGTCAGAACCATAGCAGCCTGAGATTGTTCAACTGGAAGTGTCACAATGTGTGCATCCCTACCTACACAAACACCACCAATGCAGTGTCATCAAAAGACACACTTCTATGCAGCAAAAATGAATATCCACTTGCAAAATACAACATGAGAACAGTGACATGTCACCCAACCCCTCCCCGGCACCGCCACACAACACACCATGGCATGTCACGCTATGTGAGAGCAAACAAATTAATCCCCACATAATGACACAAGTGTCACGAACTACAGTGTCCCTAATGGAAACTGGCCACATGAAATACTCACAGTAATGCAGGACCAACAACACAGATTACCAAATACTTACCAATAATACTAATCACCTACACAACCTCCAACCTACCATAAACATGACAGTACGGACTTAAAAAATTGGTAGCCTCACTACCTGATAATGCCAGCACTTCAAACACTTCCAACTATACAGTGTTAGCGCCAAGCAAAGTAGGTGCACTCCTTACAACATGGACTCCAGTTCCAAAGTAGACCGCCTTGTGAAGACATGAGAAATGGACCTGCAAATTAGGAGGATGAGATGGATGCAGAGGCACATATCAATACACCATGCAGTGTACAATACAACAACAATATGCACTAGGAATGTATACACAGTATTGACTACAGACTGCCCACACATCAAATGGGAGTCCAACGTCACCGTGTAAGTCAATGTCACTTGGGCACTCCCTTTGCAAGCCCATGGAAACGGGAAGCAGGAGGGGTGTGTGTCACACAAACCCAAGCATCTGACCCAAATTCAGGACAAGCCTGCATGTGCCCAGCCACAATACAGCGCATGCCCACGGGTGCCACACAAGGCAACACACTGTCCAAAAAATCAAGAATCAAAAATCAAAAAAAAAAAGAAAAAAAAATCAAAAATCAATAATCAAAAATGGCCATTAATGGGCCCTGGGGGGTGGGGGAGGCCACCCAGGAGGTCCGAGGACAGGGTGCACACCAAAACCCACCTGTGTGGATCTTGCGAAAAAAATACACCTCCATGGGCTCATGGCCTGCACGGCTACCCTATTGTGGGAGAATCGCTGCTGTCGCTCTCCTCACCCTCTGCAGCTGCATCAGGAGGTGATGGCACTATGGGAGGTAGCCTACGCAAAGCCCTAGTCTGGTCCTCCATGGCAGCAAGCATGCAGGTGTGGAAGGTCTGGTTCTGGAGGATAAATGCAACAACTCACGGGATGCCCGGACCTCCTCCCTAGTTGCCTGCATCTCAGCTGAGAGTGTATGTGTGAGCCGCTCCAGCTGCTGTTCTGTCCTCGTGTTAGCGGAAGCCTCAAGCTCAAACAGAGTTGCCCTGAGCTGACGGAGTTCCACCCTCAGGGCTTCCCTGTGGCCCTGGGACTCAATAGAAATGGCTTCCCGCAGAGTCTCCAGTGCCGCCTGCCTGTCCCTGTTGGACGCCAACATGTCCTCCCTGTGTGACTGGCTAATGGAGTCTGTTGCCTGCTGTAGTTGTTCAATCAGCCTTTCTTGGGGGACAATGGAAGTGGCCACCCTATCCATGGCCTGAGCCATCATAGTTGATGCTGCCTGTTGGTTTGCCATACCGTATATGGACTGCTCCCATGCGGTATTGCCAGGTGGCGTAAGGCCACCGGGTCGGCGGGCACCACACCTGCCTGGGGCAAGGCGAACTGCGCCTTGCTGTGCCGGCACTGCCTGAGGCTGCAGGACTGCATTCCCCCTCTGATCTGCTGGCCCAGGAACAGGATCAGATGTAGCGGAGTGTGACCCTGCATCCGTAACCAACAAAGCCAGACCTACCAACACTGACATCCCCATTGAGGGTTCTACCCCTGGTGCAGGTGGGTTGGACAGTACAGAATCCCTCCCAGAAACACTTACCTGCGACGGCACATAGGTCTCATCATCCGAATCGACACCTGAATAGAGCTCGGGGGAGGTGCACCCAGAGACACCCATTGAGATGACGGTCTGCAGCAAGTGTGGGTTCTCACCCACCACCACACCACATCCCTCACTGGTGCCCGGTCGGGCCTGAGACCCCTCCTGGGTCTGCACCATCTCCACAACCCCAGCAGTATCAAGTGCGTCACCCCCTGCAAAGACATGAAAAAAAAGAAATGGGAACAGGCATTAGCACCATGGAACACAATAAGGGCTGAGAAGCAACAAAAACAGTACTTCATTGACACATGTCCCACATGACTATAACCCTCCCATTCATGCACTGTCGCTGTGAATGAAGGGGAGGCAAATGGCACACATTCATGACACCAAGGTGGAAGACCAACAAATTTGCTGCATGCTGCCTAGCAGTGCCATCACACATTGGCCTGTGATTGGCATGTCCAATACACATACATGACATATGTCATCACACAGATGGCATGTACCCTAGCCATGTCACACATGTGACAATAAGACTGAGACATGCCTAGTGAAAGTGGTGGAATGCAGACAATCAACCTGAATGAACACAGAATAATATGCAACTATGTTGTGGCAAGATGACACTTCAAGGGCAACTGGTGTGGGGTTGAGCTGAATGTCTACTGTTGCCAGAAGCGATACTGCAACACCCAAATCCTGGTGCGCAGAATGTATTGGATGAAGCACATGGGTGACCCAAACCATTCAGGCACACACCCCCTCACCTGGCACTCAATCAGAAGCACTCACACACACACCATGCACATGGATGACACACACATGCATGTGCACTCACCGGACAATGCCTCGTAATCTGGCAGGTCTCCCACGCCTTGGATCTGTTACTCCGTGATGTAGGTCCCAGCAACAAACTCATGTGGAGTGAGTTCTATGTCCTCTGCCGGAGACCCACCTCCAGTCACTAGAGTTGCGGCATGACTTGAGGCCAGCTTTTTCTTTGCCCTGCGCTTAAGGTCATTCCAGCGCTTGTAGCAATCATTAGCTGTGCGCCTCACGAATCCAAGGGCACTTATGAGTTGGGTGTGGTCTTGCATCCTGCAGTAATCACCATTTCGCTGTCATGTGCGGACACATACTCCACAAGTGCATCAAGTTCGGCCTGATTGAAGCTGGGCTTCCTTGGTGGGCCGGACTGTGTAGCCGTGTCTTGGGCATCAGCCTGTACTGGATGAGCACTCTTCCTCTTCCGCTTGGAAGGTGGTGGTGATACTGAGTGTCCTACGCCGCTCTGGACACTAGGGGCAGTGGACTAGGAGTGTGGGAATGAACACTCACCATGGGACTTGGTGCAGGCATTAGCTGAAGTGTGATGTAGTCAGGGGGAACGTCAGCAGGATGGACAGGGACCAACACTGTCCTGGCTGGGAGACTCAGAGCTGGGGTGTATAGAGCGGCAGCTGCAGCCTCCCCACACTCCCTACTCAGGGCAGCAGATGACATAGCTGGCCCTGATCCACGTGGGCTGGTGACATCAACGTGCACCGCCACACGTGGCCTAGACCTGCTGACCTGGAAGTCAGCCATGGAGTCACCCTGTGCCAGGTCTGGTACCACAATGGGCTGGTCCAGCAAGGGCTGAGCAGGGATGGTGTCAGCCACGTTACCCTCAACCAGGGGGGGGGGCATGGGTGTCCCTGACTGGTCACCCACACATGGGGGGCTAGGAGCACCCTGCAAGTCCTGGCCACGTCCCCTACCGTATCCACCACGGCCACCTCTTGTGGCTCGTCCACCTTTGCCACCCTTACCGCGTGCTCGCCTCCCAATCATGGCACTGATGTTGTTGTGCGTATGGGAGTTGCAGTAAACTATTGTCCTGGGCAATTGGGGGTGAAAGGGGTAGGGTACTAGATGGAATTCGTACCCTAGTGCTCTAGCAAGGCTGTATGTGACCCCTGGGGGAAGATGACGGGTCACGCAACGCCCAGGCACACCGGAAAAGGGAGATAATGTGCACGCAACCCCTCCTAGACCACGTGCGTGGAAAAAAAAACCTGCACTACGCTGTGGCACCCAGAAACACAAAAATGAACGTATGCGTGTCACACGCAGCCTAGACTGACCTCTGAAGGGGTAGGCAACACAAGGGGCAAGCACAGATGTCAAATACGTGCGCGACTCACCGTCTGCCAGGAAAAATCGTGTGAAAAATACACGCGTGTGCGCGTTGGCAACACCCCCGTCAAAAGAAGAATTGTATGCTGTCTGAGGAGACAGGACAACAGGAGAAGTGAATGCTGTTTGAGGAAACAGGCCGAGGAAAAAGACAAGAAGAGAAAAAGCTGTCAGAGGTAACAGGGAGTACGAACTTGGAACGCTATGAAGTAAATCGCGTGTGAACCGACAAGAAGTACAGATTTCACCCACTCGCTCTCCACGAAAAGCACGCACAAGAAAATGGTGTTCTACACGTACCTTTTAAACATGCCCACACGTCCAGCGTCACTTCCGCGTGTAGGCGCTAAGGCCCCATCCGCCAATTACACGAGCTGACACTCTGACGTGCAGTCATTGGATGTGTAACATGCACCCATGTACAGGGAAACGACCGTGCACACATGTCACAGATGCGCATACGTGCTGGTGGCCTTTGGGCCAATGAATTCGCGTACTTGTGCTGACGCGCTTACGCGCTAAGGCCCTTTCCTCGGATTAGAAGCAGACGTGCTGGATTTTCACGTGCCAAATCACTCCGTATCAAGCTGGCCACGCGTAAGCATACGGAAGACCACGCTCCTGCCCAGAAGGCCAAATTACTGCCCCCCAGAGCCCCGAGCACGCTCCCACCTGCCATCTGCTGCTGCCTGATTGCCTGCTGCCCACATGCCCTGTCATTTGCTGCCTGCACATCAGCCAGGGGTGCTGTTGCTGTGACCACCCCTGCTGGAACCGAAGACTCCCGACTGGGATTCCATCGCTCCACAGCCCAGCCCCAGGACCCAGTTGCCCACCCACTCCTACCTCTGGGGTTGTCATATCGGCCACTGCAACATCTGGCACCACTGACAACCCCCGGCCAGAGATGCAGAGGGGCACCAGCTTCACGGCCACCGAAGTTGGTGTCCTGGTGGATCAAGTCCTGGGGCAGTATGATGCCCTCTTCGGAAGTTTGCGCGCCGACAAGGAAGGACAGACTCGGATCTGGACGGACATCGTGACTGCCATCAATGCGGAGGGGGTGGCAGTCTGACTATTCCATCATGTCAAGAAGCGCTGGGAGGACTTCAGGTCCAGGACCCTCAACAAGGCCCGGCGCCTCTTCAAGGCAGCGGATGCTAAGGGGCGCCGGGGCCACTTGTCGGACGATCAGATGAGGGTCCTGGAACGCATATCCCCAGCGCTCCACGTGCAGGTCCTTGAGAGGCAGACCCGTCTGGAGTCGAGCGGTAAGTGTACATGCATCATTATTGTAAGCTGTGCGTGTGGTGATGTGCCAGTAGTGTGCAGGCTGCACATGTGTTTTTATGGGGCCAAGTATGGGTGGGGGTGTACAGGGCCGTGAGGCTAACACATGAAAGGGCTCTCATGTGTGAGACATGGATGGTGCATCTGTGTGTAGGCTTGCATGCCAAATGCAGTTGTGTGGGCACACATGTTTGGATGAATGTGTATGTAAGTAGGCATGTTCGTGATGTCACACATGGATGTTGTTTTCAGCTGCATGTATCAGCACTATGTACATGTGCATGTGTGTGTATTTGACAAGGGTGCAACAGTGATGCAACATGGATGCATGTGACAGCAGGATGTGGAAGCCTGATTGGCAGATGTGACATGGATGCCGATCTGAACACTGCGACAGTTGGCAGAGGTGTACACATGCATGCAAGTTTGGTGGTGTGTGTGCATGTGTAGTGCACTCCCTGTGATGCATGTGATGTCTGGCTCACCTTTGCCTGCTCATGCTGTTGTATGTGTATGGATGGTGCTGGCTGTTGCGATATGGCTGTGGTATGGCTCATGTGTGCGAGTTGAAATTACATGTGTGTTGGCCATTGTGATGCCATGTCTGAGGTTTGCCAATGCCACTCATGTACAACTGTCATGTGTGTATGTGTCCATTGTACAGTGCCCTGATGCCTGTGTTTTATTTCTCCCTGTCTGCAGCGTCAACTGATGAAAAGGGTGGAGAAGGTGCTGTGGAGCACAGCGGCGGGGATCGCACCGCCAGCCGGAGACGCAAGGCCCGGCTCCCCTCCCAGGTTGTGATCTCGTCGGGGAGTGAGGAGTCCGGTGCCGCGTCCCAGGCCGCAGCTGCCGGGGGGTGGTCCAAGAGGCGGAGGTCAGAGTTGGACTCCTCGGCAGCAGAAGGGGCAGCTGGGACCCCACAGGGCCCAACGGGGGAAGATGGCACGGAGTCATCCAGGTTGGTGGGGGGTTTGGTGGAGGAGGAGGCCGTGCAAGCAACAGAGACGGGGTCTGGAGGTGGGGAGTCCACTGGTGCTAGTGGTGCAGTGCAGGACCAGGGACAGGAGGCAGCACAGGCTGCCGCGGAGGTGCCTGTGTGCAATCCTGTCCCTGATCCTGTCACTGCATCATCTTGCACCAGCAGGGATGCCTACGTCGAGACCCGTTTTCAGGCAGGGAATGAGCTCACAACAACTGGCCTTCCTCTGCCTGCGGACGTGGCTATCCAGGTCCGGGTTGAGCCTGTCCTGACTGGTGTGGCGTTGCGTTAACGGGCCATGCGAGGTGACCTGCAGTCTTTTCATGAGGAGACTGCACGTCATCTTGAATGGCTCGTTGACTGCGTCGGCCTACTGGGACAGGTCACCCAGGCCGGATTCCTCCGTTTGATGGGGCTTGCTCCGACACCCTCCTCAACTGAACCCCCTATGCGCCAGTCGTCCTCCGTGCCATCTTCCCACCCATTAGTCACCTGGGTGCCCTGTGGAGCTGCCTCTGACGGTGCGGCCAGGCTGTTGGAGGAGGCATCCCTGCCACAGTCATGAGTCGGACGTCCAGCAGGGGTGGCCACATCAATGACTGCACCCCAGGCGGTGGAGGATGTGCAGGCAGCAGGAGCCAGGGCACGGGCACAGGCACAGCAGCAGCAGCAACGAGGTGGGAGCCATGATGGCTCAGGGCCTTCGACATCGAAGGGGCAGGCATCGGCTGGAGGGCAGGAGGACCCAGGACGGGAAGTGTCTTCCGTGTGGCAGCGGTTGGGCCATGCCATAGATGTGGAGCGGCAGCGGGCGGAAGAGGCACGGCTCACGATGCTCATGGCGGAGAACTCCAAGCGGAGGGCCCTGAGGCGGGCCGAGTGCCTCGAGTCAATCCGCAGGGAGTTGGAGGTGAACATGTCGACGGCCCTGCAGACCCTCGGGGCCAAAGAGGAGGACCGCCTTCGGGACATTGAGCAGGAGTTCTATGATGCCCTGGCCCAGAACATCCTGAAGTGAGCCGTCGGACTGGCCTGCTGCCCTTGTAAATAGTTCTGCAGTTAGTTTATTAGGTAGTGTTATTAGATAGGTTTCATTTCTTCTGTTGGGATCATGGACCCTGGATTGTTTATCTGTATAAAGTTGACTGTTGTATTTTCTTTTTTTTTTTTTAATAATTAACCCATGGAGCAATGGTTTTCGATTTTAATTTTCCATTGGATTTACTTTTGTGAACTGTGACTTTGGACACCTTTCCTTTGGATTATGATTTGTGGTTTTACATTATTTTACGGACATGCTGCTTTCTTTTTTTTAATTCCCATTTTCGTTTGTTTATTTTTGATTCAATTTATGTTGCTTTTAATACATATTTTTTCTTCAAACTTCAATGTGTAGTATCATCTCATTGGTTTCATGCATATCATGATATGGGTTTTGACATTCACTGACACCCATTGTGTGAATGTGAGGGACATGTGTTCATTTACAAACTTGCCATTGGGGTTGTATCATGTAATTACCATTTCTAAGTGGGTGGATGCAATACTTGGATGGGTGTTTGGCATTTGGAGGCTGCCCATAAGGCCCAGGGATCTAGATTGTGATGATGTGTTGGCTGGGGGACATGTGTGGGGGCCTGCTGGCAGGTGCCCCTGAATGCAGGGGGGTGGGTGTGCAGGGAGACATGAGTTGGACATGAGTGGGGGCCTGGTGGAGGGTGCCCCACAGTGCTGGGGGGTGGGGGTGCTGGGAGGCATGTATGGGGGTTTGGTGGATGGAGCCCCTGGATGCTGGGGGGTGGGGGTGCTGGGAGACATGTGTGGGGGCCTGGTGGAGGGTGCCCTGCACTGCGAGGGGTGGGGGTGCAGGGGACATGAGTTGGACATGAGTGGGGGCCTGGTGGAGGGTGCCCCTGGATGCTGGGGGGTGGGGGTTCAGGGGGACATGAGTTGGACATGAGTGGGGGCCTGGTGGAGGGTGCCCCACAGTGCTGGGGGGTGGGGGTGCAAGGGGACATGAGTGGGGGCCTGGTGGAGGGTAGCCCACAGTGCTGGGGGGTGGGGGTGCAGGGGGACATGAGTGGGGGCCTGGTGGAGGGTGCCCCTGGATGCTGGGGGGTGGGGGTGCAGGGGGACATGAGTTGGACATGAGTGGGTGCCTGGTGGAGGGTGCCCCACAGTGCTGGGGAGTGCGGGTGCAGGGGGACATGAGTGGGGGCCTGGTGGAGGGTGGCCCACAGTGCTGGGGCGTGGGGATGCAGTGGGACATGAGTGGGGGCCTGGTGGAGGGTGCCCCTGGATGCTGGGGGGTGGGGGTGCAGGGGGACATGCGTTGGTTGCCAGTTGTGCAAGGTGACATGTGGGTTGGCTGGGGGGCATGGGCATGGTGGATGGGCTGCCTGCAGGACATGTGAAGGGTAGTCCCCTGTGGTGTGGGCCACCTGCAGGGGCCGTGGAGGGTGTCGAGTGAACAGCTGGGAGGACCCACACGGCCGAATTCACGTGTAGGACTGCCCGGCACCCCCGGAATACACGTAGGCTGCTGGATTCGCGTGTGGAATTTCCAGCACACCTTGGAATACACGTACCCTGCTGAAATCGCATGTGAAACCTCACGCGCAACCCGAAATACACGCACCACGGACAATCGCGTGTGGAACTTCCCGCGAACCCCATAATACACGTACCCTGATGAATTTGCGTGTCAGACTACACGCGCAACCCTGAAATACACGTACACAGGCGGATCGCACTGCTGGGGGGTGGGGGGGTGGTAGACATGAGTGGGGGCCTGGTGGAGGGTGCCCCTGGATGCAGGGGGGTGGGGGTGCAGGGGGACATGAGTTGGACATGAGTGGGGGCCTGCTGGCAGGTGCCCCTGACTTGTGGGGGGTGGGGGTGCTGGGAGACATGAATTGGACATGAGTGGGGGCCTGGTGGAGGGTGCCCCACAGTGCTGGGGGGTGGGGGTGCTGGGAGATATGTGTGGGGGCCTGGTGGAGCGTGCCCCACAGTGCTGGGGGATGGGGGTGCAGGGGGACATGAGTTGGACATGAGTGGGGGCCTGGTGGAGCGTGCCCCTGACTGGTGGGGGGTGGGGGTGCTGGGAGTCATGAGTTGGACATGAGTGGGGGCCTGGTGGAGGGTGCCCCACAGTGCTGGGGGGTGGGGGTGCAGGGGGACAGGAGTTGGACATGAGTGGGGGCCTGGTGGAGGGTGCCCCATAGTGCTGGGGGGTGGGGGTGCAGGGGGACATGAGTGGGGGCCTGGTGGAGGGTGCCCCTGGATGCTGGGGGGTGGGGGTGCAGGGGGACATGCGTTGGTGGGCAGTAGTGCAAGGTGACATGCGGTTTGGCTGGGGGGCATGGGCATGGTGGATGGGCTACCTGCGGGACATGTGCAGGGTAGTCCCCTGTGGTGTGGGCCGCCCTCAGGGGCCGTGGAGGGTGTCGAGTGAACAGCTGGGAGGACCCATATGGCCGATTCACGTGTAGGACTGCCCGGCACCGCCGGAATACGCGTAGGCTGCTGGATTCGCATGTGGAATTTCCCTCGCACCTTGGAATACACATACCCTGCTGAAATCGCGTGTGAAACTTCACATGCAACCCAAAATACATGCACCATGGACAATCGCGTGTGGAACTTCCCGCGCACCCCGAAATACACGTGCCCAGGGCAATCGCGTGTGGAACTTCAGGCGCACCTTGGAATACACGTACCCTGCTGAAATCGCATGTGGAACTTCCCGCGCACCCTGAAATACACGTGCCCAGGGCAATCGCGTGTGGAACTTCCCGCACACCTTGGAATACACGTACCCTGCTGAAATTGCATGTGGAACTTCCCGCGCAACCCGAAATACACGTGCCCAGGGCAATCGCGTGTGGAACTTCCCGCGCACCTTGGAATATACGTACCCTGCTGAAATCGCGTATGGAATTTCCCGTGCACACCGAAATACTCGTACCCAGGGCAATCGCGTGTGGAACTTCCCGCGCTCCTTGGAATACACGTACCCTGCTGAAATTGCGTATGGAACTTCCCGCGAACCCCGTAATACACGTACCCTGCTGATATCACGTGTGGAAGTTAACGCGGACCCATAATAAACGTACCATGATGAATTTACGTGTCAGACTACACGCGCAAAACTGATATACACGTACACAGGCGAAGCGCACTGCTGCGGGGTAGCGGGTGGTAGAAAGGAGTGTGGGCCTGGTGGAGGGTGCCCCACAGTGCTGGGGGGTGAGGGTGCTGGGAGACATGCGTTGTTGATCAGTAATGCAAGGTGACATGTGGCTTGGCTGGGGGGCATGGCCATGGTGGATGGGCTGCCTGCGGGACATGAGCAGGGGTGCAGGGTAGTCCCCTTGTGGTGTGGGCTGGCTGCAGGGGCCATGGAGGGTGTAGAGGGAACACCTGGGAGGACCCACACGGCCAATTCACGTGTAGTGCTCCCCACGCACCCCTGAAATACACGTGCCCTGATGGAATTGCGTGTGATACTTCCTGCGCACCCCTGAAATACACGTACCCTGCTGATTTTGCGTGTGTTACTTCACGCGCACCCCTGATGTACACGTACCCAGGACAATCACGTGTGAAACTTCCCACGAACCACTGAAATACACGTTCCCCGCTTGGCGTTTGCTGTTTGGCAGCCCTGTGAACTGGTCCAGGGTTAGCGCAGCCCTTTGCGATGAATTGGGAATTTTGATGGCTTTTCCTTGTGCGAGGGCGTTCTTGTGGGCGTAACTGGCGCTGCTGCAGGGTCGCTGCGCCACTCTGCGCCACGGCTGGTTTTGGAGGCTAAAATCCATGAATACGCTGTGCGATGAAATGGATTTTATCGCACGCGACTGGCGCAGTGTTTCGCACGGGGACACTGTGCGCCAGCCGCGTGCGCCAGTCACGTGCGCCACTTTTGTGCGAAATTCTATGAATTACCCTGATAGACTACAAATGATCAAACAAAATTATGTGCACACTCTATCATCAAATCTCAAAGAATAATATTTGTACAAACACATACTTGGTTTTAATTTTTTTAGTTTATATAATTACTTACATTTATATAAGACAAGCAGGCTATGATATTGACTACCTCTTACGTGGAAAAGCAGGCTATCACATGGACTCACTATTACGTGGAAAAGCTTAGTTACAGGAATAATGGTATACAGTGGTACATTATGATTTTGACAAGCCATAGTAAAGATATTTTCTTTCCTACAGTTAGTCATAACATAGTTTTAATGGTTTTGAGGACGGCGCTGAGCATTTCAAGTTAAAAAATATATGTCTAAATTAAAAACAGTGCTATATACAAACCAAATTACTAATTTCTTTCTTTTACAATTGCAGTGAAGACTCCTGAAAATAAGCAGCTGAATTTGAATTACAAAGAACAACTAAGAAGCAAACTGCTCATTTTAGAACAAAAGTAAGTAGATTGTTACCATAATATTTGAATTATTACTCAAACACACTCTAAGCTTAATGCATGCTACTTCTGTGCCTAAAAATAGAGATTCTGCACCATTCTGACCAAAAATCCTCCCGTCTTAAACAGTGATTTACTGGCAGAATGGCCCACAAATTCCTATTTTTCGCCACACAAATTACCCAACTCAGCCGTTACAATTTAGATGTTGTAGAAGAAACAACTGTTTTAATTGTACAGCTTTAGATATACTATTTATACTTCTGCACACCACTGGCTTGCTTTTTTCTGTCATCTGAACCCCAGTTTAGTAACACATTAGTTCAAGAATACCCATCCCGAGTAGTTGTACTTCCGAATGCACTATCACACACCATTACATACATCTTTATCATCTCACTCAAACACTCATGCACACAACACACATGCATTGCAGAACACCCCAACCCATACCTTCTGTATTTTTTTCAACAGACCCAAAAGCATGCCTACCAAAAAGCAACTCCGTAGAAAGGAACGCAGAAGTAGAGCAACTGAAAAGAAAAGTCTCCAACATAAACATCCATCTACAGCAGAATGTGTAAAAAAAAGTTGAAACACAACAGCTAATACAGTCATGTAGTGAAACAGAAGAAGTTTCTAGTACAAAAACTTTGCCTCCTCTATCAAAAAGTAAAACAACCCAAAAAAAAAATGTACAGAAAATCAACTATCACTACAAATAAAACTTCTTCTATAAATCTTGATATAGTACAAAGTAAGCATACCAACAAAAGTATTTTAGCCAAAATGTTCCGTCACAAAGTCCTTCAAAATCTTATAAAAACAGGAGAGAAACCAGGTTCAACACTTCAAACCTATTCTAGGAATGTAATCTTAGAAGCGTTGATAGACAGTGCACTTTTTCTCAAAAGAAAGTTATTTATTTTAGTGTTAAACAGAATGAAACCACTAACAAAACGAATAACGAAATTACAAAAAAGACTTCTCAATAAACGAAATGTCAACAGAAATAACTTCTTAAATATCTGTGGAGGTGAATGGAGTCACACTACAAGCACAAAACCATACTTTAATGAAGAAGCCTACAAACAAAAGCAAACAAATACAATTGCCATACATAGCAGTGGTCGAGGTTATGAAAAAGTTAATAATACCATAATGGAACAAGAAGTACTCCTTACAAAAATATGCCCTGAAAACGTAGATTTACCCCTCCATTCAACTGAATCAGAACATCTAGTGTACAAATGGCCATGCACGTCAATGTGTAACATTCCAAAAAAATGTTCAAGTCTTTACGCCAATTCCTCAATCAATATGTGAAAAGCAAAGACAAAATCAAAATTAAACTACTGCAAAATAGGGATGCTTGTCCAGTACGCAAGTACACAGGACTACAAGGACATTCATTGGCCTGCATTACAGGACTTACTTGCAAAACACCCTTCCATGATATCAAAAGGATATCAACACATCATGCAAGTATAAGAAATCTTGTTTATAAACTGTACCATGCTAAAAGTCCTGCTTTAGCACTAGCCAATTTAAATAACATTCTTCTACATGGTACAGCAAAAGACCTACTAGAAGAAATCAACTATATCCAGACCCACTTACAAGATGAATTAGCAGTAAACCAACTTCGAAACAAATCTGCACATGGCGACCTTTCACTACACACATACAAAAAAGAAATACTAAAATTTGAAAGTACTTCAGCTGAAGTACCAAACCACGTGTGTGCATGTTGCCGCAGAACTTTTTATAAAAGTAACACAAAAACTGTAAACCTATCATACAAAGTAGAAGACAATGAAGATTCTAAATGGTTTGAATTAGCTCTCTACCTTATAGCAGAAAACAAATACGAAATAACTGACCCCATAATACTTTGCAGTTACTGCACTACAAGACTTGACAACAACCAAACTTCTTCACGTGCTATCACAAATAACTTGGAATTATATCCACTACCAAAACTTAATTTATATGAGAGCATCATATTTCAAACAGTGCACCCATTTCAAGTAATAATACGCCTTCAACCAAAAACTGCAAAATTGCCTCCCTCTGAATTAGTAAAAGGTATTCGTGGAAAAGTAATGTATTTACCATTAGATCTAAAAGAAAATGTGCACACTCTAGGAGTGCAACGTCCAATGCAGTAATCTTTAATTATCTTGGTAAATGGAGTACCTACAAAAGACAAAACAATTTGGCAACAACTGGTAGATTTACATAAAGTTAGAGAAGCCATGCAATATCTTAAAGAGAATAATGAATATTACAAAGACATTAATAATGAAGAAAACTTGAAAGATGCAACTGAAATAATTCAAGAGACACAAGAAGCTGGTCAATTTAAGCTCCTAGATCCTGCAACAATATCAAACACTTTAGACCATTATACAATTCATCCATTGCACTCTAATGACACCATAGAAGATGCACTGGAAACGTACCAAATGCGTCAAACAAAAGGATCACCAATCAGCATATGGGAAAAAAGTATAGAAGCACAAGCTTTTCCACTACTCTTTCCTACTGGCAAAGGAGGAAGATACGATGATAGACCTATTCCAATATCAGCATCAGAATATTGCTCATTACGAATGTATTCTGAAAATCCCAGATTTCGACAAAATGTGGAATACATATTCCACCTACTCTTTGAAAGTGAACTAGCAACTTTATGTTACGGAGTTGCACACATATTAAAATCAGGATCACACTTTCAAAATATTACAGCTTCACAATTATTACAAAAAGTTCAACAAAAAGATGACGTTTTACAAGCAAATCTTACAAATCTATTAGCAAATATGCGTGGTACTAAAGAGTACTGGTTTCTACGTCATGGAGATGTACGTTGTATGATCAGAAACCTTGGCCCACCAACTTGGTTTGTTACATTAAGTTGTGCAGAATATGCATGGGAAGATTTACATGCTTTCCTACGCATATCAAATGAAAACAAAACAAACATAGATATACTAACACCTGGAGAACTTTGTTCACAGGATCCTGTTAATGTTTCAAGATATTTCATCATTGCTTCATTGCTATGCTACATTTTATTTGTAACAAAACTGTTCCTCCCCTTGGAGAAGTGCAACACTTCTTTTGGAGAATAGAATACCAAGCCAGAGGAGCACCACATATCCACATGCTTTTATGGATGCTCCTAAATTTGGTCAAGACAGTGATGCCAGGGTTTTACAGTTTATTGAAAAATATGTCACTTGTGAAATTCCATCAGAATCCGCAAATAGTGATCTTCATGCAAACATTTTACAATTCCAAAAACACAAATGTGGCAAATATTGTCGTCGCGAATACAAAAACAAAGGGAAATACTACACCAAATGCCGATTTGGTTTCCCAAGACCAGTTAGAAATACAGGTCAAGTGAATAACCTCATGTCTTCAGTTAGACATAGTGTTAAAGGTAAGTCACCTAAAAATTCATATTGCATAAAAAGAAAAGAAGAAGAAAAATATATCAATGATTACAATGCAATCATTGCCCACTTATGGAATGCAAACATCGACATGCATTACATTTCAGACAATTCTACTGCAGTTGCACGATATGTCACAGCATACTTAAGCAAATCAGAAAAAGACAGAGCTCCAAGACCTCTGGAATGACTTGTCATCAGATAAAACAGTGTCTCAGAAATTATACAGCTTGGGCATACAAATGCTGTCCCATAGAGAATGTGGATACTATGAAGCAGCTGATCGATTAACTGGTATTGCATTGTATGGTGAATCTGCAAATATAGTATGGCTAAGTCTTGGTCCAGCTAAATCTAGAAAAAGAGTTCTAAAATCATACGAAGATATAGAAACAATAGCCAAACATGATCCCAACAGCCAAGACATTTTAAAAAACTATTTATTGGACACATACTACCCAAACAGGAGTACCACTTTGGAAACCATGAGTCTATACCACATAGCCCAAAACTACACATACAAAAATAATATAAAACCTTATGAACGAAACCTAAATACAAAGTGACAAACTGTGAAGGCAGCTTAGTAAAACTCACCAAACCAAATTTAAATAATCATATCAATTGTCATTAAAGACTCCTCAACATAAAGAAGTATATTACATGTCTCTGCTACAACTCTTTAAACCATGGAGAAAAGAAGAAGAAATACTAGATAACTATGTCTCATATGAAGACACTTTCAAAGCAAATGAAAGCAGTATAACTGATGTAAACTTTGCACATTACAAAACAATGTTGCACAATGAACAGCAACACGAAGAAGAACTCCAGGCCCAAATAGATAAGGACACTCCTGACAGTAGTCAACCTTCTGTCACAGGAAGCCAAGAACCACTGGGAGACCCACTAATAACAAATGAGGCAGAATTATCTATGATAGAAGTAGAAAACACCATGTGTCAGTATGAAGAAAAAGAAGACTTAACTATACTACAATCAAAGCTAAACAATGAGCAACGTAGCATTTTTCAAGAAGTAACAAAAGAAATTGCACATGGTGTACAACATGAAAACAAAGAATGCACCTGTCAAAATTACAAACCTATACTATTGTATGTCAGTGGTGAAGCTGGTTCTGGCAAAACATTCCTAATCAAAATCATCAGTAAGTTCCTTCAACAATTGACAAACAACAAACTGTCAGCTGTTGTCACTGCCCCCACAGGTTTAGCTGCCTACAACATTGGTGGTGTCACTTTACACCGATTACTACTCCTGCCAGTAGAACTCCAAAACAAATTAGATTATTACAAACTTTCTGCAGAAGCTGCAATGGAACTACACAGAGTATTGAAACAAATGAAAATGTTACTAATAGATGAAGTGAGCATGGTGTCCAACCTAATGTTGACTTTGATTCACCTCAGATTACAAGAAGTACTCAAAACAAACTATGAAGAGCTCTTTGCAGGAAAACACATTATTGTTTTCGGAGATCTTCTTCAATTGACACCAGTAAAAGGTGAACCTATTTTTAAAACATTAGGACACAAACTCTGCCGTAAAACTGTTGCAGCATTGGAAATGTCAACCTTTGGCAACATTTCCAATACAGAGAATTAGCAGAAAACATGCGCCAATCTGCAGATCTCACTTATGCCAACATCTTAAAAAGTATCAGAGTTGGTATACTTTCTAAAGAAGCAGAAGAATTATTGAAAACACGGTACATTCATGCACTTTATGGTGATAATGCATGTGCTACAGATGTTATGCAACAATTAGCCCACCTAAATGTCAATTGTATGGCCTTAATGCCAACTCTTGCAAGCTGTTTCAAATTCAATGAAATAATGTTAAGTAAAGAAATGCAACCAATAATGGAAATTAGCGCCACAGACAAACTAGATGTACATGGAATGACACTACCCATGTGTGACCAAGCCACAACAAGACTAAATAGTTTAGAAAAATCAATCTCAAACACAGCAGGCTTGGAAAAGATATTAAAATGATCCTTAAATTGCAGAGTAATGCTGAAATGTAACCTTGACGTGGACCAAGGACTAGTTAATGGAGCACTGGGTACAGTTGTTGGCTTTCAAACATACCCACATGACAACAAAATTCAGTTTGTCAATATTCTCTTTGACAAACCTTCAGAAGTAAAAAGAATAGGACGCTCAACAGCTCGATTCCTTCTCTTCAAAGACATGTATGTATGCAGAGAACAGATTTCTCTAACTCTTGCATACGCAGTCACCATTCATAAATCACAAGGTCTTACCCTAGACAAAGCAGTGATAGACATTGGTAACACAGTCTTTAAAGAATGCATGAGCTAGGTAGCGCTATCACTCTTACGTACACTTGACGGTCTATTTCTAATCAACTTTGATGCAAGTAAAATAAACGCCGATATTCCTTGCATTTTAGAATACAATAGACTTTGTTCACTATACACTCCCCATCTAAACACATATGCTGTTCCACAAAAAGTAAAACATTAGAAAAGAAAAATAAATCAAACAGAAAAGCAACAGGATGTCACTCCAAATCCTCCAAAGAGAGTAAAAGAAAGTAATACTTCATCAAGTTCCACAAGCAAAAAAGAATCAATTAGGGAAAGTAAACCAGGTACATCTTCAAAGAAGGAAGACAAACTCCAAAAAAAGCATCCAGATACAGAACTACCTGGTCCATTTAAACTCTCAAATATAGTTGGTGTAAGTTGCTACGCAAATGTAGCAATGAATATTCTATTTCAATTACCACCAATTGTTGAGAACATTTACTTACACAGTACAGACCAATTGTGTTTGCAAATGTTAGTACTTCACAGAAATGCAGCAAACAATCCTGACAACACGTATAGTGTTTATGGAATAAGACAACAATTGGACTACTGTGCTGGAATGAGCGCTTTGTGTATATATCAATACCTAATTGTGAATCCGTTCCATTTCAGCAACTTGTACAAAATGCAAACCACGGTAGATTATGTTCGACCTGCAATTCAGATAATCGCTCCACGTTAGTAATACAAACACATAGTAAATACGTAATACTAATGCTTCTACGTTACAATGCAGATGGTACCAAAAAGAACTGCAAGCTGACTGGATTCACACATGGTCAAATATCACTTGGTAGGAAAACCTTCACAACAATAGATATAATCTACCACGCAGGAGCCACAACCAACTCAGGGCACTACACTGCATATATAAAAAAGAAATGTGGATGGTTTAATGTAATGATAGTACCGTTACTCTAAAGCAGAGATTACCAGCAAATCTTACAAACGCTTATTTAATGTTCTTAAAACCAAAATTTGATAACTTAACTGTACTTAAACCTTAAGTACACTTGTAGTAAAAAAATATAAACTGTCACAATATTCCAAAAGCTATCTAACTGCCCAAAGATGCTACAACTAATCAGATAAATTAATACCACTCAAATAGAGCAAAAAATAGACAGTTAGAATACCCAATTGGTATCTAACTGTCCCAAAATTTAGAAATATCCAAATAGATAAAGCATTACCACGAAATGATATAAAAAAATAAACAGTTAGAATACGCCTACTGGTATCTAATTGCTCCAAAATTTTACAATATCCAAACAAATACCTAATATCTTACTGCTCCCAAAAACTGGAACAATCCAATGTATAAAGCATTAGCCAGAAACAACAAGTAAACACTGAAAACAAACAAACAAATAAACTGTAGCATAACATAAAAAGGTTTTTTTTTAATCCAACATGGATTTTTTTTCTCCCACAGACCCAATGATTTTAGCAACAAACACAGAAACTGAGCAAATTGCACAGTACTCTGGTTTGTCATCTACTAAATATGAGGGTCAAAAAAAAGAAAAAATTGTGATTGTACAATGTAATAAGTCTTTATAAAATACTAATACTAACATGCTATTTTCTTTTATCACAGAAATGAACAAGAAAAACATGGACTCCCGTTACTAAACCAAATAGTAAGTATAACATGATAAATACAACCATCGCAGCATATCACACCCATACTGGCTTATAACATTGTTCCGTATAAATTTGTTTTTGACGCAAAGTTATAAGCCACTATGAGTGTGATATGCTGCAGTGCTTGTGGCCAGGGCATAGACTCTTGGGTGCATGGCATATGAGTGTGATATGCTGCAGTGGTTGTGCCCAGGGCATAGAGTCTTGGGTGCATGGCCAAATGGCCATGCACCCAACATTCTATACCCTGGCCACAACCACCGCAGCATATCACACCCATAGATTCAAGCATTTCAACCATTTTAATGTCCGCGGACACAAGGAAGTTCCTAGAACACATTCAACTTGCCAGAGGATGATACGGACAGCGTCATCAGGACACCCCCATTTTCTTTATGTACGATCATTTCAGGACACCGCGAGTGTTCTTAGAATACTTTCAGCTTGACAACAAACAATACAGACAACGTCTTCAGGACACCCCCTGCGAACATTCCAGGACTCCACGCGTCTTCTTAAAACACTTTCAACTTGACACTGAATCCATTCTGTTTATTTATGAACATTTCAGAACAGCCTTGTTGTCCACAGACAAATCGAACACAACAAAAGCATCTAGCACATAAAAAATACAACATTGCACCTATCTCATACTCCCCCACCCTCCCCAAACACTCTTACACACCAACACACTCCACTAAATACAATTTTTAAACCAAGTTTCACCTCGCTGTCCGCGGTCATCCGCGAAAGCAAGATGTCGGGCGCCACCAAAAATCTGACGCGCTCCACGCCCCACGCCATCCAATCAGCGAACACGTCGGATGTCTGCGGACATCGCGCAAGCCGCTCGGCCAATCAGGGCACTGTCCGTGGAGCGAACCGGGAAGTCCGTCCGCGAAGCGAACGGAGATATCACTAATTTTTTTGCCTTACATTTTGGTTATTTTTTAAAAAACTACTGGACGGATTTACACCAAATTTGCAAAAGCATGCTTTTGGGACCAAGCCCCCACTCCTGCTGCAAAGTTGGTGTAAATCCGTCCAGCGGTTTGGGCTGTAGGCGTGCGCAAAGTTTATTCCCATTATGTCTAAGGGAAAAAACACAAGTTTTGGGACCCCCCTATAACTTTGCCCCCCCCGGACCAAACCTCTCCAAACTTTGCAAAAAAATTCAGAGTGGACCATATACTTTTTTTGCAAAGATTGGTGAGGATTCGTCCAGAGGAAGCGAAGTTATAAGCCACCCCGAAAATGCTCTTCCTATGGAAACACCAACTTAACCATAACTACATGGACGCCACCACGTCCATGTAATGGAAAAAACACATGATCCTACGCGGTTGTAGCACTTCAAAAAACCACCTAGTGGGCATGTACAAAAACACTGCAGCACACAAGACCTAGCTATTTTAAAATGTCATCTTTATTATCACATAATACAGCACATCACTAAAACAGAGGTGAAATCATTCACTCCTGTGACAGACGTAAGGTTGCAAAAAAGCACTCACTCCACGGGTGGAATAAAGTCACGTGTTCCGCCTGAATGCTAAGGCTTCCTCAGACCTTTGTAATCCAAATGCGCCATTCACATCATAGAGTTTAAAAGGAGGGCAATTGCAGAGCGTCCCAACTCGTGCCTCATCACGTGAATAGCGGTCATATGACCGCATCATGTAAGACGGTTAAAACCAACAAATATAATGACCTCCATATTGGAATGGTCATATACCTATGAATGAGGTATACAATATGGAAAAGTACGTGAATGTATCATACAAAACTCAGCACAATATCTGTAACTCACGCGATGATGGCACGGTCATTGAGACGCTCAGGACTGCCCTTTTTAAAATAACATCATTTAAAAAAAATCGATGTGTAACACAGACGCACAAATGTGCCTATTTGTCATTAAATGACTAAATGCAGCTCAAATAGCCGCTATTAGCCATATGCCCCCTCGATGGGCAAGCGCTTCCAAGCC
Organism: Ambystoma mexicanum; assembly: GCF_040938575.1. Taxonomy (NCBI): domain Eukaryota; kingdom Metazoa; phylum Chordata; class Amphibia; order Caudata; family Ambystomatidae; genus Ambystoma; species Ambystoma mexicanum. The sequence continues at coordinate 901,095,899 of NC_090937.1, read as the reverse complement.
TGGAAAAAAGAACAGAGAACAGCAGCCATTTTATCAGTGGGCAAGTGCCCTATTACTACATATCAACTCAATAGCTTGTAACTTATAAAAGGGCAAGTGCCCTATTTCTGAATGATATTACAATCACATGTGTATTTTCAAGTCATACTACATCATTCATATAGAGTATATACACAATCGGGATAAGTATCAAAGATAAAAACAATACCCTTGTATGATACAACTCCTGTTAATATGCAAATAGCAATTCCTATGTCAAAAATACAGTACCATCGAATAGCAGAAATATTCAAAAATGTGCAACTAAATAGATCACAGTACATGAAAATATGACACATTCACAAAAGTGCAATGTGCATGGTATATATCAGCCAATGTTAGAAAAAATACCCTTCTTGAAACAGTTCAAGGAAACAACATAAATAGACGTAGAATCATTCTGTATATAGAGTTACTCATAAGATATGTGCAAACAGCAATTCATAACTCTTAGATGTAAAAAGTGTTTCAATTGTTACCTCGTAGTTAGAGAAATCATGTTTGTAAAAACACATACATTTCAGCATCTATGTTTAAATCTTTCGGTTTCAGGGTGTCAAACTTACATATGAGTGTGGCTTCTAATTGTCTCAATCCAATTCACGATTGCCGAATCTTTTGTTCGGTGGTATATGGGCCACCCCCGTAAAGGATAGATATCTCACATCACCATTGTGCTTTTCCTGAAAGTGGCTAGTGAGAGGGTAGGTTAAGTCTCCATTCTTGATGGCTCTATAATGCTGGAGAATCCGCATCGTTAGAGGTCCTATCGTCGAGCCTATATAATGAAGGCCACAAGTACATCTAATCACATATACTACATATTTCGTAATGCATGAAATTCTATGTTTATATTTCCAACATTGCCCATTCACACTCAGAAAGGGGACCTTAGACACATGGTTGCACATTTTACAATTAGCACATTTGTAGAAGCCAATTCTACTCATATGATTCATTCTCATATTGTCAGCTGATCTAGTAATTACCATACTGGGTGACAACATAGTTTTGAGAGTGGGAACCTTACGATATGTAATGTTGGGAACATCATCCAAAACTGCCTTGAGATGAGGGGATCAGTGAGCAAAACTTTCCAGTGTTTATTCATAATTCTTTTGATTTCTTTTGCTTGATGGTTAAACGCTGTGATAAGCCTAATTTTATTATCATTCAATTTCTTTTCCCTAGACAGAAGGGAATCTCTAGTAGGTGTTTCAGCTTCCATGTAGCATTTTGAAATAACGTTTTTCCCATAACCAAGTCTGACTTATATCTTTGGCTTCACTCTTGTAGTCCATATCATTACTACATGCTCTTTTGGCTCTCAAAAATTCTCCATAGGGAATAGAGTCTATTAAAGCTCTAGGGTGATGACTTTTGGCGTGGAGAGTTGAATTAGAACTTGTTGGTTTCCTATATAGTTTAGATGTTAGTTTGTCATTTTCTACTTGGAATTGGACATCTAGAAATACCAAATTCTGTTTACTAATCACTGTAGTTAATTCTACATTTAGCATGTTATCATTAAGTATGTTCACATATTCCATGAGTTCCAGTTCAGTCCCATCCCAAATAATAAACAGGTCATCTATAAACCGATACCACATTTTTATATGTTGAGTCCAATGTTCCAATTCTTCTGTCCATGCCTGATGCATCTCCCACCATCCCATATACAAGTTGGCATAGGTGGGGGCCATACATGACCCCATAGCCGTCCCTCGTATTTGCTTGTATAGCTGATTTTCATGGAGAAAGTGATTGTGCTCCAGACAAATATTTGTGGCGCAAGCTGGCGCAAACGTGAAAAAGCTAGCGCATGCGTGCGATTCCGAAATGTGCGATTCATTGAAGGCCCTGCGCGTGTGGGAAAAGCGCACAACTTCTCGTGCATAAACCTAAAAAGGGGTCGGAACACGGGGAATGGGGAACAACGCGTGAAAATGTAGGTGTAAAATGGGAAGTACCGCTACGAAACACACAAGCCCAACGAATGACAACCATTATCACCTTACCAGGGGACAGTGCCTATCCTCTGAGCACCTACATGATTACATCAATACAGAAACCCACCACACCACCCCAGGTAAGATACAACGCAGCCCATATTGCAACCAGGGGCATAGTGGAGCACACATTCGGAGTGCTTAAGTCACGCTTCCGCTCCCTTGACTGCTCTGGCGGACAGCTACTATATGCACCCCCAGTAGTGTGTTGGATCATTGTGGCAGCATGTGTCCTGCACAACGTTGCAACACGGCGGGGCCTACCGGTGGACATGGTGGTGCCTCCACATCTCCAAACACATGCATGGCTGCTGCGCATGGGAGGGGGAACGGCATGTGGTGAGGCACCCCGTACCCAGCTTGTGGCCACATTTTACACCTAAACTCAACCCCTGCGGAGTGCACACAGGCCTGGCACATACCAGGTGACAATCGATGATGAGAAAGGGGCAGTTAACTGTCACAGCCTTACCACCCTCAGAATGTGTCCACAGAAGTGCCACATTGTGTGCATCCCAAGCTACTTAAACACAACCAATCCCATGTGACTAAAAGGAACACATGCAAGGTGCATACCCCCCCTTGCAAAACAGGGCATGAAAGTACTGGTATGCCACCCAAACCCTCCCAACCCCTATGACCCCCGTCTGCCACACCATACCATGGAATGCAACTGCAAAACATCAAACCATATGCACAACATTTTACACAATAGTCATGAAGTGCCACGTGAGAAATGTAAATAGCCACCAGACAATTACACCTAACATGGAATCTGAAGAAATGACTGACCAAAACCTAACACCCTGAAAATGGTGGCACAAATGCATGCCACCAGTGGTGCAAGCAACAAAAGTCAGAATACCTGTTGCCATGCACATTGGACAATAGCAAATTGGCATTACAAACACTGTGTCCTGCGTGTGTGTCCCCTGCAAACACAGTGAGTGTGCATTGCGTTGGGGAAACCCTTTGAGCATCATGAAAAATAAGTACAATCAACCTTGCCCTTGCCCACCGCATCGCCACTCTCTGCCTCAACTTTCAGTGCTATGCGGACGATACCCAGCTCATTTTAAGGCTACCCTCAGCCTCCTCCTCTCCTTCCCTCATCTCTGACTGTCTGTCTGCTATCCAGGAATGGTGTGCCGCCAATGACCTCTGCCTTAATGCCAGTAAGACTGATATTCTACTATCGGCACACCCACTCCCTCCTTCCCTGCAGCTCTCTGGCCGGCCACTCTTGGCCCTCTTCCTGCTCCTACCTGCAAGGCAAAAAACCTTGGGGTTATCTTCGACTCCACACTCTCCTTCTCTCCTCATATATCTGACGTCTCTAAGAAGTCACACTACCAGCTGCACCTCCTCAGAAGTATTCTTCCCTTCCTCTCCATCCCCCAGAAGCTCACTGTCTCACGAGCCCTGGTTCTCTCATAGCTGGGCTACTGTAACAGCCTCTATCTTAATCTGCCTGCCTCCACTCTCCGCCCTCTGCAACTCATCCAGAACAGAACTGCAAGACTTGTCCTTGCCTCAAGCCCAGGGACCGTATCTCTCCAGGTCTGAAGTCTCTACACTGGCTCCCAGTGGCTGCGAGGATAAAGTTCAAAACCCTCTTTATTGTCCACAAGGCCTTCTGGGGCCTGGGGCCTAAATACCTTCAACTCGCTCTTCCTAAATATCTTCCTTCCCGAGCCCTTCACTCATCCGTCTCCAACTCCCTCAGGGTCAGCCGCTTCTCGAAGCAACGAGCTGGGGGTAGATCTCTCTCCGCGGCAGGGGCCTCCCTCTGGAACAGCCTTCCTGCCTCCCTGAAACTTGAGGAGAACCATCTACGGTTCCGGAAGCACCTCAAAACTTTCCTCTTTGCTTCTGCTTTCTCTCTCCCTCTCCCCTGCTAATTCTTCGCTGAATCTGCACTGAATCTGCAACTGGGCCACTCTCGCTGACCTCAGTCCTGGGCCCAGCCACTCTCCACTTGCACTGCCTCCCTGGCAACCCCTGCACTGCGGGACTGTCTCTGTATCCCTACAGCCCCCGTTCCCACTACTTGTCTGCACTTACCTTGCACTTGCCACCAGCTGGCCCTTATTTATTTTATTCTACTTACCTTGTACTGCACTTCCCCCTTCCCCTCCTCTTGCACTTTCTCCCTTCCCCCTACCCCTGCACTTGCGCGATCTGAATGACACCTGGCCTAGTAGGATCATTGTCTGTCTTCCCCTTGTTGCCCCCTCCCTGCCTCGTCGCTCCTTGAAACACTTGAAACACTTGTGTATAGGCGCGTTACAAATGCCATATCATATCATATCATATCAACCAAATAGTACCCTGTCATGCATGTACACGATCAATGAATCGGAAGTGAACATGGATTGTAGGGACACAGCATGCCTGAGAAGGCAATCTGGGTGCATGTGTGTGCATGGTGTCAACGTATTTGGTGTGGGGGGGTGTTGCCTAAGTGTTTGTGTCAGTAGGGACATGCATCGAATAAATGCATGTGAACATTGCACTCAAGGACTGAACAGACAACCTGTAATCAGTGGTGAAGGGACTGATGATAAAAGTAAGTGCCAAAATAAAACTCAAAAAGGTGAAGGTGGGGGGTGGATGGACGGAGGCAGAGGGGGAAGTGTCTGCAAAGAACAAGCGGCTATGTATCACCATGCCTGACAGCAATTGTGGTAGTACCGGAAAAAGGCAGATAGAGGACAAGTAGGAGGGGAAAGGGTAGTCGAAAGGGACACGGAGGAGAGAAGGGATATGGGGGACAAGGTGTAAAGGCAGGAAGGGGGAGAGGGTGAAAGAAAGCACACACAGGGGGCAGAGGGAAAGAAGGGGAGGGGTATGATGGTGAAGGGGGAGACAGAGGGAGACTGACAGGGGGCAGGTGGAGACAGGTGGGGGGCAGGGGAGACAGGCGGGGGGAGGGGAGACAATCAAGGGACCCAGAAGGGTGGTGGACAGGGGTAGACAGGGCCTCCATTGTGGGCCTTTGGGAGTGGTGGCAGGCTCCAGCCTCCTGGTTGGCCGGATTGTCACAAAGGCCAAGTGCAACCAATGGGAGGGGGGCGCAGGTCCAGGCCACAAACATGACAGTCAAGTCAAAAGCAATGCAGACATATTTCCAATGGCACAACAAAACACCAGGCAGGGCTGCAAGATGGCCAAAGCAGGGGAAGTGAGGATATGGGGGTAGTTGAAACACGTGGTGACAAGGATAACTCAGCGTGCAGAGTTCATGTGGCATATCAAAATCACTGTAGGCCAAGTATCCAAATGCAACATTGTCATCACACGGACCCCTCCCACCATCAGTGTGTGTTACACAGTGAAAGGATGCATGGTACCGCCTACAGCAGGAAGTGCATGAACATAGAAAGTCAATTAATAAAAATATCACAAGCAACATGATGAAATGCACAGTCAACAGAATACTCCCCAAAATGAAGTGCAGACATGCATTGGAAAAGCCATCCAGAATACCCACTAGGGGTGTACACACAAGTAGGACTGCAGGCTGGCCACAGATATGACGGAAGCCCAATGCCCCTGTGTGAGATGCTGTCATACACCGAGCCAACCTTCCGAGCCCGTGGAAAGAGGCAGCAGGAGTAGCTGTAACGCTCACCTTGTATCCACGGGGACGCCTCTGGACTGGTCCGAGACACCTCTGGGCTCTCTGCAACTCCTCCAGACGTTCTACTTGGGATTAGTTCTAGAAAAAGGAAGAGGGGTTTAACGACTTCTCCTTGTCTCCCGCAGCACACCTCCCAGTCTTCCCTTGCGATTTCCCCTTAGGACTCCGCTCACCTTGATTTTCGTTATGCTGCACTCTCCATCCTGCCGTGCTCGGCAGGGGCACGTCGTAGTTGGCGTGGTCCGCCGAGTTACTTCACTGGTGTTCACCTGGAGTCCAGACTTGCTGCGACACCTCCTTACAGGTAAGTCTTTTAATGTTTCTTTTGAAAAAAGTCTATGTTGATGAATGTCCCAGCAACCTTCTTCTCTTGTCTTGTAGGGGCTGTTGGAGAATGCCGAGGCTGACTGCAGAGTTCGAGAAGATAAGGATGCGCTAGATGTGGCGCTGAAAGCGTCCTTGCAAATGAGCTGACCTGTGCCTTGTTTCTTTTCAGGTCGCAGAGAATTCCTGGAAGCGACGATGGATTGGGGGACTGAGCGCCAAAGGTGAGGTTCGTAATGGCGGAGGCCTTCCAGGTGAGATGGTAAGTAGCTTCTTGTTCTTGCCTCTCGTAATCCTGAATATGTAGCTGAGGACCGATGGAGATACCCTCAAAGGCTCCTACTGGATGAAGAGTTGGAGCTGAGCAGGTAAGAATAGCTATGTTCTTCCAGGCTGTTCGCCCGAGCGGGCCAGGATACAGAGCAGGACCCGGTGAATGTCACGCTGCAAAGCAGAATAACGTAAAGCATGTGCCTCGGGTCGGTGTGGTTTAAATACCCGGCATGTATCTCAGGTGCCTTAGGGGTGGACCCCATCCAGAAGCTAGCCTGCTTGTTGCAGTTCCCGATAATCCTCATGGGGGCAGCCATATTCCCCCATTGTCCACTGGAAACCATACTTGCCAAGTGCGCCTGGTGCAAACGGCACCAGGATTGTGTCGAAGGCACCTGTAAAGGGCTAGTGTGGGCCTTTCTGGCCTTGGAACGGTACTGTGGTGGAGGCCATGGTCCCCAAGACCCACAGCCAGGGCTCGGGGTCGTGACAGTAGCATATGTGTCAAGGACCCCAAGCAAAACACATACACGAGACAAGCCTGAATGGGCCATGCTGGAACACACAGTGGATGCCTTCAAATGCCACAAAGCACCACACTGTCACATGAATGCACAATAGACAAATAAAAAATATATACTTGCAGGAAACAAAAAAAGAAAAAGAAAATCCAAAAATGGTTAATATGACCTGGGGGGAGGTACAGGGTGCACCTCAACACCCACATGTGTAGATGTTGAGATTTGTAAAAAAAAACCTCACTGGGCTCAGCGCCTGCACAGCCCGACCTATGTTGGAGATAGTTTGTCGTAACCCTCTGGATGGAAATCAGAAGGTGGACGCGCCTTGCCCCTCAGTGGCAGCAAGCATGCGCGTCTGGTAAGCCAGGTCCTGCATGGCAATGACACGTAGGTCTGCATGCATTACCTCACGTGTCACACGTGCTTCCTCCTGCAAGGATTCACATGTAAGATGGAGTTCAGCCTGCATGGATCACATGACATACGGAGTACCTCCCGGCTTGCATGGAGTTCAGCTGAGATTTCTTTCAAGCCGCTCCATCCTGTCTTCTACCCGCCTACTGTAGTCCATCATGAGAGCACCCAGAGTAGATCGGAGGGTTTGGAGTTCGACCATCAGGGCCTCACGGTGTGCCTCTGCCTGAGCAGAAATAACTTGATGCAGAGCCACCATTTAAGCCCAGCGCTACTGTCAGAGGCTGCCATGCCCAACCTGAGTGAGTGGCACATGGACCGCGTAGCCTGCTTCTGGAGCTTCACATGCCTTTCAGGGGGGAGGATAGAACGGGCCACACTTTCCATACCTTGAGCCATCATCTCAACTTCTCCCCCCCTGTTGCTGTGCTTTGGCAATAATGGCATGCCCCCACTCAGTTGACCCAGGTAGTGCACGGCCACCACGTTGCCGGACACGACACGTGCCGGGCCGAAGGTGCCGTGGTCCTTGCTGGGTTGGTGCTGCCAGCGGCTGCAGGACTGCATCCCTCCGTCGACCTGATGCCCCAGGAACATGGCCAACTGGTGTTGAGTGTGACTGTGCAACCATAACCACCACAGGTGGACATTCCAACCCCGCCTGGCCCCCTACTGCATATGTCACGGAGAGAAGATCATCCAACACAGGATCACTTACCGGTGACGACACGTCATGATGCAGATCTGGCTCAGCATAGTGGTCAGAGGATACATCAGAGCCTGACTCAGAGTCCACTCTGGAAACGATGGCCTGGAGCACCAGTGGGTTCTCGTGTGCTGCCACCCCACGACCACCACTGGTTCCTGGATGGTCATATGACCTGACCACGTGTCTGGGATGACATCTTCATCCTCTGCCTCAAGTACTTCATCACCTGCAACATAAACAAAAGAAAGAAGGTACGCATGTCAGTAGCACATACCACACACATACAGATCACAACATTTACAGCCAACACATGAAGCAGACATGTCGCATGCAACTCAAAGCCCAACATGCATCCAGTGGCATTGTAATGCAAGTGTATCCCAAAAACAGAAAAGGATGTGTGCAAAATGTGAAGCCAACACATGTTTTGCATGTGGCCCATCACCTGCATCACACACAAGCTCTAGCAGGCACATATCCAAGGCAGAAATGAGAGATGGCAACAAAGAGATGGCACGTAGCATAAGCATGTGGGAACAAACAAATAGCCACAGCTGGAAATCACACCAAACACACCATGACACATGTAACATGCATGTTCACATGCACACTCAACAACCATTGACTATGCAGAGTACATGTGTCACAGGAGGCACCTACGCTACTGCATTTCGATACAGTGAAAGGAGGGACATGGTTACATACATGGCAGGTCACTATCACACAGCAGTATTGTGTTGGCATGATGAAGGGCTGAACTTGGCACAGGAGTGGGTGTATGCGGTGCAGTGCATGTATACCCCCTGAACTTCCAACATCAACACATATGTAGTGATGTCAATCTCCAAACGTGACGGCAGTGTAAGGGCAATTGCAGCCATCTTGTGCAAATGGCATGCACCATGTAGCATGGATACCGTGCAACACCCACCCTCTGGGCAATAGCAGGGAGGCACTGCATGGCAATGAAAGTTCACCACAGAACTGTGCATTGGCAGACAGTGTTGGCATGCGTCTATTGCATGTCATCAGTCAAATGTCACTACAGCCGATGAGAAGTGGACATGATACAGGACAGATGAGGAACCATCAGTAGTGCACGCATGCATGCAGAAGACACAATACCAGTTGAAAAGAGGCAGTGGACCTGTAACAGGGGGAGCCATATGCACGACACAGATGTGGACACCCTAATGTCAAGCGTGATGACACACAGACCCACAGTGAGCATGAAATGGCTGTCCAAATAACATGACACTTGGATCATCATGGAGACATACTACAATGAGCAGGCGGTCAAGGACACCTAGATGCATACATGGAATGTACATGGAACATGATTGTGCACACATGTGCACGGGGAGCCACTGCCATCAGCACAGTCAGAGTGAGACACACTGCACCAAGGACAAAGGATGTATATGACATGGTATGACATCTCATCAAGATTGCCCTCTTACACAAGTTGTTCAGAGCACAACCAAGCAAAGAGAGGGGAACAAGGGAGAAAAGGAAATGAAAACAATGATCATACTGGGCACAGTGACATTTAGAACATGCAAGTGCATGGAGAAGGGATAAAGGGTTGAAGAACCTGGAAGGGGGAGAAGTGGAACGTGCCAAACAGAGGAGACCAAAGAATGAAAATGAAGTCCAATGATAGAATAGGCATTGAAAATGTGGTAGTGCAGCCAGCAAGTGGCAAGTGCAAGATCATTTGGATAGGGCAAATCTGATGAGTGCAGAAGAAGAGTGGGGACTGTATGGGTACTCATACAGGACCCTATGCAATGGGAGGCCTGGAGGCAGTGCAGCAGGGATGCAGGGTGAGCAGGTACCTGGGCACGAAGGACAGGGGTCCAGGTGCACAGTGCCAAGAGAGGAGACTGTTCAGCTGGGGAGAAAGGGGCTAATGCAGGAGCAAATAGGAAGGTCTTGAGGTGTTTCCAGAAGCAGAGATGTTTCTCCTCAAGTTTCAACGTGGCAGGTAGGCTGTTCAAAAGGGAGGTTGCAGCTGTAGACACAGATCTGCCCCAGCTTGTTTCTTCGATAAATGACTGACCCGGAGGGAGTCTGAGGTAGATGAGCAAAGGACTCAAGAGGGGAGGTATTGGCAGAGGAATAGTTGAAGGTATTTTGGACCCAGGCCCCAGAAATCCTTGTGCACAATGCAGATGGTCTAAATGTTCATCCTTGCATCCATTGGTAGCCAATGCAGGGATTTCCGAGCTGGAAAGATAGGCCAGGGCTTGAGGCCAAGGACAAGTCTTGCAGTCCTGTACTGGATTAGTGGTAGAGGGCGGAGTGTGGAGGCAGGTAGAATTTTGAAAGAGCCTGTCACAGTAGTCCAACCTTGAGACAACCGGAGCTTGAGAGACTGTGAGCTTGTAGGTGAACGAGAGAAAAGGCACAATACCCCTGAGGAGATTTAGCAAGAAGTTAATATATCTCAAGAAACGTCAGAAATGTGTGCTGAAAAGGAATGTGTGGAGTCAAAGGTGACCCTGAGGTTGTTGGTCTTGCAGGTGGGGGTAGGAGTAGGGCCAAGGGGGGCCAGCCAGAGAGTGAGCGGAAAGGATGGTGAAGGTGTACCGATGAGGAGGATGTCATTCTTGCTGGCATTTAGACAGAGATCGATGGCAGTACACCAATTTCAAATGTCAATGAGGAAATCAGAAATGAGGGAGGGAGAAGAGGTGGCCAAGGGCAGCCTGGAAATGAGTTGAGTGCCATCAGCATATCACTGGAAGTTTTATCAGAAAATGAAAATGCAGTAGGCAAGAGCTTCCAGGTGCTGTTTGGAAAGCCAGGCCGAGAGGTCAGACTCCTGGTGAACACCACAGGTAGAGAGGGAGATTGATGAAAGGAAGGAACAAGTTGTAGCTGGGAGGGTCACACACGCCAAACACACATGTCATTGAGTAACACGCATCAATACACACTGGATGATGCATCATAATCCATCCTTTCTCCCACTCCATGGATTTGTTCTTCCAGGATGAACTCTGCAGCGATCTCCTCGTGCTGAGTGAGTTCATCCTCCTCTGGTGCTGGCCCACCAGCAGTCACCAGAGACATGGAACAATTGGAGGCATGCTTTTGTTTTGCACTGCGTTGGAGGTCATTCCAACGCTTGTACCTGTCCTGAGTTGTGCGCACCTGGAATCCCATGGATGTCACACCATCCGCAACATGCTGCCAGTGGACCCAACGCTGGTGATGCGTTGTATGGCACTGTTGGCCCACAAGCATATTGCGTTGCTATGCCAACACGTAGTACACAAGGAAGTCCAGTTCCTGCTTGCCGCAAGGCTTCTTCCTCGGCCTGCCGGAGGCTGGAGCTGTGTCTGGGGTCTCAGCCTCTTGCGCAGGGGCACGCTTCCTCCTTTTGTGCGGTGGTAATGACCCTGAGTGGCCAATGTGGCCCTAATCAGTGAGGGCAGTGGCGCTGGTGGACTGGACCAAGGGAGTGGGTGTTTGAATGAGGACAGAAGGTCTGGCTTGGGTCTGACTCACTGCCTGGGTGGTGTTGGCTGCATCTGCCCATGCAGTTACCACCATCCCGGTTTCTTGGGGTAGCAGATGACATAACTGCCCCAGATATGTGTGCCCCGGTCACAGCAACACTGGACACACGCGACCCGCACCTCCTGACAAGATGGAAATCATCCTGGGAGTCCTCACCATGCAACGCAACATGCGCTGCCCGTCCCCGAGACCGGGTGGTGGTCCCCACAGCTGCACCTGCAGCTACCACCACCGGTGGGCCCATGACAGCAGATGAAAGTTGCTGTTTGGTCATATGGGCCACAGGTTGTGATGCAACAGCTGCATCACCAGGAGCCACAGGGGGGGTGCTGTATGCTGGTCCACTGGCCTTTGCGCCATGTAGGGGATTTGTGCGATGATTTTGGTGCACAGGGCGGGGTTGGGGGCGTAAGTGGCACTGCTGCAGGGTCGCGGCACCCCACTGCGCCACTGCTGGTTATGGATGTTTAAATCCATGAATACGCGGTGCGTCAAAATGGGTTTTGGCGCATGTGGCTGGCGGAAGCTGGCGCACGCTCCTTCTCTGCGCCAGCCACGTGCGCTACTTCAGCGTGGGAATCTATGAATTACTGCCAGAGTGTTTCCACCAAAAATGTATCAGATAGAGGTTAAACATCTGCTATATGCAAATGATTTAATAATAAAAGACTGAACACGGAGAGGCATATGTAGATCCTTGAATGCATTGGAAGAGCATGCTAAGAATAACAATTAGGATTGATGTTACTGGAAGCAATTGTGGACTGGAACAATCTAATGTTGTATGGTAAATGTAAGAACAAAGATAAATATAAATCCACAGTAGTAGATATCATTGCACAAGCCTTTAAAGAATAAGGGAATGACATGATAAACGAGTGGTAAAGAAATTGTAAAGAGATAATGAACAAGGCTGTTGTCAGTAATGATCTCTTATAGCACAATTGCAAATAGGCTAAACGGAAGGTATGGGATTGTGACTGGATAAAAAGATTAATAGAGTGCAAAGAATATCAGATATTTAAAACATGATATTTCAAAACAAAAAAAAGGAAAGAAATACCAAATGATTGTCAGAAGCACCCTGATATAGAATACAGAATAAAGGTAATGAGGTTTAGATTTGACTTATGGCCGACTAAAGCTGGGATAGCGGTATGGAATAAGAACAAAACAGAATCCATGACTTGTAGATATTGTGGAAAAAGTATAGAATAGAAACACTCAGGCACATAACAATTGATTGTGAAGTATTGGAGAATATGAGAAAGGAATATGTCCAGAATTATTTTAACGAATATAGAGTATTAGATAAAGATACCATGTGGATGAAGATGCAGAATACACATAGCATTTCCCTTCATTTGGCAGTGATAAAATACTTTGAGAAAATTGAGCTTGATGGGTAACAACAGAAGCGTAATAAGTATAGAATGCAGGCTAGGATAGAAGGTTTCATGGAATTAATAAGTATATTAAACTTGCAAACAATAGAGCAGAAGGAATGCTTTGTCCATACTAACATGAAATCTCACAGGACAAAATGTGTTTTACTATGTAATAATAGATATGTGGTTTTTAAGACATTTTTAGACGCTGAAAGTACAATTTAAGCGATTTAAAAATGTTTTTTTATTGAATTATATTTGGAAAATTGAATTGCAACTAAATGAAATAAAGAATAAAATAAAGAACAACAATATCAGTGGTGACCATCTGCCACAGTTACCAAGATCCTTTTGGTGGACTTTATTTACCCCTTTCAAAGTTACAGCATTGTTTTCGAGGTCTCCTGAAGGAAATAACCCACCATTCCTCTTTTGATTTACTCAAGAAAGCCACCCCTGAGGAACATTCCTGGAGTTAGTACATTAAGTATCCATTCCACTAACAATCTAGTAATGTGAAAGGTATAATGAGGCATGAGTGAATCCAAGAATTGCAGGATTAGGCTGACTGAAGCAAGCAGCTGCAATTCTTCAATATCCTCAAATTCAACTCCTCCTTCTCAAGTTGCAAATCTGACCAAGGCAGTAACATTCTCCTTTTCTGTAGGGGAGCCCTGTGTGTGAGAGAACTTGACTGAAACTGAGCACATGCAATACACCTCTTTATGTAGAGGTTGGGATCCTGACCCATGTGTGGCCAATATGTGACTTGTGCAAGATGTGGTATGAAACCCCCTATGACCGGCAGTTGCTGCGTCATGGGTGTGACTCAACATCAGGCTTCGGAATGAGGTAGGTACCACCCACTAGTCACATCCAGATAGGGATCTCCATACCAACAATTCGTCTTGAATTCCGAACATTTTGAAAAGCTTCAACAACACCCGGAGATCCTCTTTCCCAATATAATCAGATTCTGTCAGGAACATTCACATGGTCTTCAATATGTTTCTAAAACTTCCCAATAATTGGGTCCTCTTTGTGTGCATTAATCAAATCTGAATCCGGGATTTCTTTATTCCAGTGAGAAGTTGAGAGTTCAGTGTTGGCATGTGTTTGGGACCTGGTGACAGCAGTGACTTGTATTTCCCCCAACAGGTATTCAGTTTCTATAAAATCCCAGTGAATGGCTCTGGTTTTGCCAATTGGTCAGCCAAGTCATTTCCAGTCTTGTCACACTATTTTGGAGTGACCTCTGATCTTTTTAGATGGTCATCTCATTAGAGGTTACCAGAGCATCAATTGATTGGATACATTTCCCATGCTTCAGCAGTTTAATGTTTGCACACAGCATGCCGTGATTTTTCCAGTATTCAGGAGGCAGTAAAAACAGTAGGCATTTGGAAATAGTCTGAGGCCTTATTGGGAAAAGACAACACAAGCGTAATCTTAGAATGGCAGAAAGGCATTATTTGACAAATACAGCATAGTGGTTTATGTGCAATGGCACTGATATATATTGCGACAGCCAGTATGAAAACATTGGGCCTCATTACGAGTGTGGCGGTCTAGAAATAAGGGTGCTGGTAAGCTTACAATGCATCCTTATTTACGGGCTGCCACACTACAAGTCCACCTGCAGGCCCGTCCCACCCGCCAGGTCCGACCTGCTGGACACAATGGCCCCGGTAGGCAGAGATGTCACATAAGCGCTGGCACCATTAACAAAGGTGCTGGTGCTTCCGAGTCCCCTAGCGTACTCCATCGGAATGGGGACTTAATGAATCTGACACATGACTTCCCACGCCGCCGGCACTTGTAATGTCCAGGTGGCACTGGCAAATCAGGCGCCGGAAACGCCATCATGGGGAAACCATAACATTTCAATGCAATAAACAGAAAAACAGAATTGAAAAAAGAGAATAAATACTTCTAAGTCATTTACAATTCTGTTAATTTGTACTTGCAAATGATTAACTTAGGTAACAAATGCATATAGGTCTATCTCAATGAGACCTTTTTGGATTATGAATATACAATGATCATGGAATATGGTTACTTATTTATTGTTCTGATTTTCCTACCAATTTGGTTTTAATTTTTATTTTTATTTCTGTTTTTCTTTGTCTCGCATTCAAATGCTATGGTTTCCCCATGATGGGGTTTGGATTATTTTTAAATAACAATGGCAAACGACTGTTGGGACTTGTAATATGACAAACACAAATCTGGTTGATTGAAAAACATTGTTGTTGCATTCATATTGGTTTTTAATCACGGAATGATCACTGTATATACCTTATTTTATTGGAAACAATGCATGTATTATAATTTCACACATTTTGAACAATGGTTATCATGCACCAATGTGGCGCAATACTAATTTTGAATATCAGTATGAAGTGCATTTGTAGCCTTGAGAACAACCGGAGGTCGAAAACACGTGTCAGCTGATCAAGCGCAATCAATTAATATTGTACATAACATTTGAATATAATATTTGTGCTCATTATAGTTATCTGATTATTCGTGCACTAGCCTAGGGAGACACTAGTTCACATGTTCGTTTAACAGCGATAAGGGGGAAAATCGGTGCTCCTATTGGCTTTGCAGCTGTCAGTTGGTCATAACTAGATATATTGCTATAGAACACAAGACCAAAGATTGCCACACATCCAGTTAGCTACCAAATAAGTTACTGCTTATCAGTAGGGTCTGTTTCTACACAGCCTTTGAAGATCCATTGATGCCTCTGTGAGGCAATATATTGGTCTCAAGATAGACCTAAAAGGTCATTTCTTTTGGCTGGCTTATCTGTCCCTTCCACAATATTCATCTAACTCTTTGTATTTCTTTGCATTTTACCCTTAAAACCAAACCTGTTTTCTTGGTGGGCCGAGCCCAAAGGTCTTGAAGTCAAAGTTTTAGAGGTGCAGACCTTTCAGTTCAGCTGGCAAAACAAGCTGCATCCATAAATCCGAAAGTATAGCATTTTAAATCGACAAAATGGGCCTCATTACGAGTGTGCCGGTCCAGTAACAACGATGCCGGTAAGCTACCGGCACCGTTGTTACCGGACCGGCACACTCCAAGGTGTGTACATGGGTGCCTTTCCATCCGCCAGGTCTGACCTGGCGGCGGATCTGCACCCGCTCGCAGACCTTGACGGATGCACCAGCACCGTTAACAACGGTATTAACAGTGCTGGTCCATCCATCCTCCCTATTCCCACTGAGTCCAATGGGACTCGAATGGGAATGGGGAGTCATATTTTCCAGTGCCCGGCAATAGGGAATTACTGGGCCCGCCGTGGCTGTAATGCGTTAGTAGGTCCCCATTGCCAGGTGCCAGAGTATTTACCGGCACGGCTACCGCCAGACTCATAATGATGCCCAATGTGTTTAACATGTAACATTTTGTATTGCAACTGAGCCTGCTGTCCATGAGTAAAGTGTTTCTTTAATATACTAGCTGAAAAGGCATGAGTGTTCCTTTCTGCCTTGTTCAAACGTAGGCCAAAGTTTACCATCGAAAACCAGTGTTGACCTTTAGACAAGTAGTTTTTTGCTGCATTTAAGTCAATCTAACATGCTGCTATCTGTCTCTTTAAATGAAATCTAGCTTTTCATACTTTATGAAAACAGCAGTTTCAGCCACACATGTCTTTTCCCATGCATTGAGCACATCCAGCAGTTGTAAGTTCTCAGGCATATTTTCCTTCCCTGAGCGCCTCTTCATTTTGGTAAAGTTAAAAGAGACCAATTTTTGTTCATTCACTAGGCCTTATGTTGGAAAACAATGTTTTCAACTGGCATGCTTATTCCAATGGTTCTCAACATCAGCCAGCTTCATTCTCACAATAAGGCTGTGCATGGCCTCTCAGTCTCTATTACTCTGGGGCTGAATTTGCACCCTCACAAAATATTATCTTTTTAATGATCATTCTTACATAATTCTGTTTAGAAGGTCGCTATTATGTATTATTTTCTGCATAAAAGAAGGTTGTGTTATGAACACTACCTGACGTGGATAGTCATACAGGAAGTGTACGGGAAGTGTTGAGCAAGTGTGAGCCCTGGATACTAGGAGAAACACTGCCGGAACATTGGAAACTTGTTGACTCCTAATTTGCCTGTACTACGGTTCTGCCGCTTTAAGGAACGTGAAGTATAAAATTTCCGAGCTACGCGAAGCGTAGCGTAGCGTAGAGGAAGTGGTGAGCAAGTGTTTGGCAACGTGTTTGGTCAATGGTGGGGGCTTGCATCCTGTGTGTTACGTGGAATTTGCAGGATTCACCGGAGTCCCTGGAGTTACTGGACTATTACGACGGTAACGTGGTCGAGTTGGAATTGGAATTAATTTGAATTATTTAGCACTACTTCTAATCCGACGTCTAGTGTGATGGAGAAAAGGCAGGGACTGTTACTTGGTGAATTCAAGACTGCCTTTGATATCTGCCCTTGATATAGTGTGGTTCTCCAGGGTGGGGAGGGGGCAGACTCTGGCCGCTCCTCGAGCTGTTGGGTGTTTCCCGTGCCTGAGAGAGACCATTTGGCTCTGAGATATTGCTGAAGAGTAGCGTAGGTTCACGTTTGCTCAAAGCACGTTTGCTAATCTGCTTTACTGGCATTAGGGACATTTATGGGCTAGGAGCAAGTCCCTCCCTATTTGGTTCCGCTGTCTTGGAATACATATTACGGCAACTGTAATACATTCACTGTTTGTGTCGTCATAGATCGCTTATTGGGGTTGCGAGCAAGTCTCTCCTTATATTTGTTGCCGCTGTTTAGACTGAAAGAGTTATTACGGCAACCGTAATATACATACTGCTTGAGTCGCCAATGAACGCCGACCTGGCTGTTGCACTGTCAGAATATCCTTAAAGCAGTGCTGGCCTGGTTCTTGTCTTTTTAACTAATGCGCAATTGTGTTCCTTGAGTATTTAGAAAACTTGAAACTGAGTACGGGAGATAACGCTTGAAAGTGTTGGTCAGTGGGTGAGGTGCTCTTGACTGGGGTTGCGGGCTTGTCTCCCACCGGTGTTTACACCAGACAAGGATACACTTCGATACCTTTTGAAGGTGCTTTTACAGACTTTTTTTTTCAGATTCATTATTATTTTTTATTTATTTTTTTTATTATTTTTTTTAATTGGGTAGACTTTTTTAATTCTTTTATCTGCAGCGTTCATGGGGAAATCTCTAGAGTGGATTAACTGATAGACCTTACTCTGGGTAACCCCTAGTATTTAGAGGAGCATCCTAGGATTAGGATTTGTGTAAGGTTGTTATAAATGGGAGTTACGCTCAGAAGCATGAGTGGTATCCCAGAGGGGGCCCCGCAGCAGGGAGGTAGGGGCCCACCCCAGGTAGTAATTACTCTCCCGCTATCTCCCCAATTGATTCCAGTGGGCGGGGGAGGTTTATTGCTATCCACTGCAGAGGACATTATTCCGAAAACTCCAGTTAGAGCCTCTAAGTCAGATAAGGAGGTGCTTGAGGATGCTATTCAGGGCCCAATAAAGCAAGTGGACTTGATGGCTGAGGTTGTGGGGAATATAAACTGAGTCCTCTCTAACATTGAATCAAATGTAAATTTTATGGTGGCAGAGGCAGGGATTGTGGAGAGTGACCTCGTCTCAGACAATTCAATTTTGGCCACATTGCTTTCGCATGAGTTAGCCAGAAAGGTCTGTGGATCACTGGATTTCAAAACTAAAGAATGGCTAATCCCGGAATCTCCAGCACGAGAAGCGGGTCTCACAGAGAGCCTACCTCATCCACATTTTAGTTGTAAACAAGGTAAGGATGGTGGATTTGTGGGTTATGGCTTCCCAAGGGCAGATCGGGAAGGCCATGGAGGTATGGGAGTGAAATCAAATGTAAACAGTGCGGGGAAAGGTTTTGATGTTGAGACAATAGGGGTAGAAGGTATAAAAGATGCCCTTCAACAGGAGCAGTTGCCTCCAACTGATGAATTGTCATTTCCAATTCTGTACAGAATTATGGACTCTATGGACAGAGGCTATGATACATTGAATTTTGAAATTCGGGACCTTAGGAAATCAGTGAAGGAAGTTTTGAATAAGGTACATTTACTAGAGGGTTATATAATGGCAGTATCGGTTTTTAACACTATGCATTTAAAAGGGAATGGTACGGCAGGGTTGGTATTTCTGTGGAAGGGGGGTGGAGTTTAAAAACATGGAAGCCCCGGAATGAGGGGTAAGAGGGTTGGGGGGCTGGGCCAATACCAAAAGTAGATCAATCCGAAATATACCCTCCATCTGTGTCATGCTTAGGACTGGCACAAGACCAGGGGAAAAAGCCCTTCAGTAGTAGCCCCAAGGGTAAGATCTTTGACAGTGGGAACAGTTCGGGGCACAAAAAAAAAAAAAAAGAAAATCGCAAGCTCCCCTCTACTCAACAAAATAAGGGGTTCAGGAATTTTTTGCAAAACTTATGGATGGAAGTGGATAAACATATGCAGGTTGACAGGGATGTTTTAGAGTTGAAAAAAAGCGATTTCTTTAAAATTGAGAAAGGAGTAGTTAACAAAGAAAGGGTAGTGATTGCTAAATCTGGCAAGGCTTCACTATCCTCAGACAATATGCAGGAAGAGGATAGTCCCTCCTTCGATTTAAGTAACATCTAATTATACCCTGTGGATAGGGATGGTTCAGTTTGTGAGAAAGATGGAAAAATGTGTTCACTGAGGATTTGTCTAATATTGATTTTGGTGACGGGAAGGGTATGGGGAAGTGTTGTCTACTGAGGGAGGGTCGGGTGACTCCCTTGCATGGCCCTGTAAACGTGTATGCAGGAAAATCTCTTCAAGGGGGCTTAAAGAATCAGCCACCGAAGGTGGAGAAACTTTATGCGATTTTCTCTAAGCCGGTGGTTGTCAAGGATTTACCAGGGGAATAGTGGAAGAAGTAGGTTCGGGTGAACCAAAAAGTATGTTTGCGGAAGTCTTCAGGGGGTCAGTGAGTAGGGAGTGAGTAGGGAGGAGGTACAGAGAAGGTCTCCCAAAAAATTGTTACAACAACAGCAGGCCAATCCTCCACAAAAAGTGGCTGTGGAGGACGATTATGCATTTTCTTGAATCGGCTCTTTGAATAGACACTATATTTTGGCTTTAGTGCATGAAATTCCTAATTTGAGATTGTTGTCTTCAGGGGACATTAAAACGGTTAAATTTGTGCATGATGACTGTTTGGATATGTTAAAGCTCCATCTGAGGTCCCTTTTAACAAAGGAAATTATCATGGCTGAGAAAGAGCGCTTCCTGGCATTAGGTTTCGAGGTAACTGATACAGGGCCCTCGATATTGCCAAATTTGGCGCCAATTTATCAAGATAAGAAGGGCAAGATGCAAGAATTAAGAGATATTTGCAATAAGGAGATCTATAACTCAAGAGGCTATACTCAAGACCCAATTAGAAGGAGAGAGAAGGGCCCATGGGAGGGGGGAAGACAGTCACAATATACATGATGGTCTAACTGGTCACTTATCACGTGAAACACTAGATGCTACAAGAACATAATAGATGGCTTTGAATTTGCACACATTAAGGCTCGCTGGGGAGTAAAGGGAAGACCGTATGGGGTATTAATAATGGCCATTAAACGGTCTTTGGGAGCTACCATGCAAAGATTAAAACAGACAGGCCAGACATTTTGGTGGTGCTGTTATAATGGCTAGAGAATGAGGGGGGGGTCCAGCTGACAGCTGTGTCTTTTACATTATTGGGTGAGTTTCCCACTGACAGGGCCTCTGTGATAACCGTTGGAGACTTTCATGCTGAATGTTTAGAGGAAAAGTGGTATTTGGATCAAAATAGGAAAGCTGTGGGATAGGGGCAGAGGAATTACACAAGAATTTGAGGCATGGAATTTAGTCATTGTGAATGGTAATATACAAATGGACATTCCTCCCGCTTTTACATGGCAGAATGGGCTATGGAAGAAGACACTGGTTTACGTCTTTGTCTCACAAGATTTAGTTGCAAGAGGGGATACTCTGGAAGTAACACCCCTGACCTGGAGTGATCACTCTCTGCTTGTATACAGACTGTTTGGTCTAGTTAGGACGAGGAAGCCCAACTCTTTGACAGTGGCAATAAGCTCAGGGAAGAATGAGGTAAAATGGGTCCCAAGAATAGCAAATGCCTTTTTTAGAGAGGTAGTAAATCTCTATGTAGATAGGATAGCTTTTTTATATACAGCAGAGGGATTCTCAGTGACAGTTAGGGAGTTGTTGGGTGGGATAACCACAGATAGAGGCTTAAACCAGGGGACAAAAAGAATGAATGGTATTCACTCCTT
Organism: Ambystoma mexicanum; assembly: GCF_040938575.1. Taxonomy (NCBI): domain Eukaryota; kingdom Metazoa; phylum Chordata; class Amphibia; order Caudata; family Ambystomatidae; genus Ambystoma; species Ambystoma mexicanum. The sequence continues at coordinate 901,074,724 of NC_090937.1, read as the reverse complement.
TGCTTTAGAGATCCAGGTACATAGAAAACAATTGCACCAAGAGGTAAAGTACCTTAAGAGGTCTTTATCTGTTGGTTATAAGGACGAGGTGCAGAGACTAAGACAAACATACAGGAATTGGGTGAAAGGAAGGCAATTTGTGATGCATATTAAAGACGCTGAGAGAATGTTGTCACGTATGACAGGAAATATGACTTACAAATTCTGGGAATTAATAAAAACCCACAGGAACTCAGGATTTCCTACAAGCACAGGCGGTTAGCGATATAGCCTGGGTCAAGTACTTCTCTGACTTGTATAGGGTAGAGGGGTTGGAAAGGCCAGTGATCTGGTCCAAGGCGAAGTGGAACAGGGCCATGGTCTGGGACCTGGAGGACGTTACTTACTTGATAAAGAGAAGTAAGCCATATAACGTGCCAGGGCCAGACGATCTATCAAATTTGACTTATAAAGATAACCTGTCAGTTTGGGCAAAAGTTCTTTCCTAATTATTTAGTAGCATTCTTGCAAAGAAATTGTTTTCCTGTACTTGGTCCGCGGCCACTATAATTCAGATTTTTAAAGGTGGAGATAGATCTTCACCCCTATATAATAGACCAATATCCCTGCTGGATGCTTTCAATAAAATGTTTGCGAAAATGTTACTGAAAGTTCTGCAAAAATGGGCATTGGAATCAGATTCTCTTGATGTTTTTCAGTCAGGCTTCCGCCAAGGTTTGAATACTGCTTCAAATTGTTTTGTTTTAGATTTATTAGCACATCAAGCAAAGACCCAAGCTAGGCCTGTTTTTGTAGCTTTTCTGGATATTAGTAAGGCCTTTGATCTGGTGAATAGGTCTCTTCTGTGGACAAAGTTACATAATTGTGGTTGCCCGGCTGCTTTGTTGGGTATCCTGGAGGCCTTACACAAAGACACAAGGATCAGGGTTAGGCTTGACGCCTTTGGAAGTTATTCACCTTGGATACAGACTAATAGGGGCTTGCGGCATGGTTGTATACTGGCCCCCTTGCTTTTTGCTTCTATTTGTTGGGACTGGGAGGTCATTTAGGAACATTTAATACCTTCCCCCTAGATTGGGATCCCTGGTTATCCAATATTTATTGTATGAGGACAACATCGTTCTATGAGACTTAACAGCTATTGGTTTACAGAGAGCATTAACCGCAGTGGAGGGATTTCTCGGGAGTGTGGATTTATTATTAAACACAACTAAATCAAAGGTGTTTGTCTTAAAGAGGGGGGAAAAAGTTGCAAAACATTAACCTGGCATTTGGAAAGTGTTAAGTTAGAAGTAGTGAATATTTTTGTTCACCTAGGCCTTTCAGTTTACGATAAGGTCACAGGGCCATAGCCTGAGGAAGATCTTCATGCTAAATTCCTAGGGGCACTTGTGAAGTTGCGAGTATTTGATGGTTAATTTGCCAGATTTTCACTTTTACCAGTTTTGAAACTATATAAACAGCAATTAGTTCCTAAATTAATTTACGGTGCCCAAACTAGGAGTCAGACTGTAGATTGGACAAAATTAGAGGGCGCAGTGTGGAGAGGTTTTTTGCATTTGTCACAGTTAGTACCTCTTTGAGGGATCTTGTTTGAGCTGAGACAGCTCCCTATCCATACAATGGTGGACTTTGGGAAACTCCAGCTATTCACAAATATTTTGAAGCCTCCAATGGCTTTGGTTTTTGAGCATCTAAACCTTGTGAGGACACAGGGTGGCGGTAGGATCCTCTCAGATTGGGTTACGCGTTGTGAATCAATGCTTTAATGTGCAGACATATCAGTCGAAGAGTTGGGCCTTACACCAAAAGTAGCTAAGTTAAGATGGTGTAGATATGTCTGGACAAATGTGAGAAGAACGATAATGGATTCTAAATGCTTTGGCGATCATTTTATGTGGACTTGTAAAAGCTTCAATGTACCAGCTCCTTATTTGAAAAAACATCCATCAAGAAGCTTTAGGTCTCAATTACTAAGAGTTAGGCTGAACTTGGTCCTAACCAATGAAATACGGGAACGGCGGCATAACATCCCACGGGACCAGAGATTGTGTCGTCATTGCAAGACCCAGATTGAGACTTTAAAGCATCTATGTGTTGGGTGCCCCAATCTGGAAATCTTAAGAACTCAAACTTTATCTGGGATGGGTTACTCCTCTGAAGACGAGCTGTGGAGGAGGATATTAAATTGTAATGAATTGAGCCTGAGTATCCATGTCGTACAGTTTTTAAAGAACGCTGCAGTATCTTTTTAGTAGAATGGGGTATGTTTTAATTTTAGTATGAATTCTAAGACTGTAAATTTGTTGATTTTATTGCTGTTGAAGTTTGAATTGTATCGAAATGTGAATCTGAAATTACACTGGATTTGTCAAGTTTATTTTCCTTTGATTGTATTACGGTTTTTAAACACTGTGTTAAAAGTAGATTTGTACTGTGGGGCACAATAAAATAAAAACAAATTTAAATAAAAATAGTCATGCAGTATGAGGGACAGAGCTGCTCAATGAAATGACGAGAAAGGAAGCAACCAACATAACTGAAAGGCTGAGCCGCCCATCTGTGGCAGGCCCACCAGCCTCGAGGAGGCAAGTTGACAGTTCCCGACAATTACTCCTACAATTTCCCTCCTTAATGGCCCTCCCTACTTAGTCGTGTGTGACCCTCCTCGGCAAGGCCACTCACTCTATCTACATGGCTGTCTCCCTGTGACCCTCACTTTCTCGTCATGTTGTACCATGTTGGGAGCCATGGTGACCTGTGCCTGCTTTCAGTTATGGTGTCTGTGGGGATAGTGAGAGCTGAGCTGTGTTCCACTGCCCCAGAGCAGGCCTTGATAACGCACTCAAATGATGTGTGCGTGTTTCTCTTGGTGAGCTTAGACTGCCTCTGGTCATGCTGAGGGTGAGAGGGAGAAGCCAGGTGTGTGAGAGGGGAACATGGATTTCAGTAATAGCTCTGCCCTCTCGCCACCCGGTAAAAATGCTGTGTGCCTTCTGGGGTGAACGCCCTCGTTTTGAAACCTGCGCAACGTGAGCTGGTACCCCCGAAATCAATAGACAGCTCAAAGACTCTCTGTAAATAACAACGTTACGATTTCAAATTCCAATGGATAATACACTGCATGCAAATTGTCAATATTGGTATTGGCGTGGGAAAGCAGTTTACTGAAGTAGACGCGCCCTTCAGAAAACATCAACTTTCTAACTGCGCTGTGCCTGCTTCTGTCTATTATCCTCCCCGGTACCCAAACGCTGACACCAGTTTTATGCTGCGTCTAAAATGGTTTTTAATTCTGAAAACAGAATACAGCTGTTACCACTACTTTATTAAATAAGCTTTCGTTTTGAGCTGACTGCAGAGCGGAATCTAGGTCAGAAGCACATAAGGGCTAACCAGTATACCAAATGATACCAAGGCGTGTTTTAAGGACAAGTACAGTTTATGTGGCGAAACAGCTGATTTTACTGCTCGCGAACAAATTAAGGGTTGTGATTGTCACCCAGCTTCTCAACACACTCGCCAGTGTGAAGTTGTCCATTCAGACACATTTAACCTGAGTGGAGCAAGACAGCTCTGCCATAATCAACAAATGCATGGAATGATATGATATGATATGGCATTTGTAACGCGCCTATACACAGGTGTTTCAAGGCGCGACGAGGCGGGGAGGGGAGGAACAAGGGGAGACAGACAACGATCCTACTAGGCCAGGTGTCATTCAGATCGCGCAAGTATAGGGGTGGGGGAGGGGGAAAAGTGCAAGGGGAGGGGGGAAGTGCAGTACAAGGTAAGTGGCGTAAAGTAATAAATAAATAGGGCCAGCTGGTGGCAAGTGCAAGGTAAGTGCAGAACAAGTGCTGGGAAAGGGGGGGGGGCTGTAGGGATACAGAGACAGTCCCGCAGTGCAGAGGGGTTCCAGGGCATCAGTGCAAGTGGAGAGTGGCTGGGCCCAGGACCGAGGCCGTTAAGAGTGGTCCAGCTGCAGAATCAGTGCAGTTTCAGTGAAGAATATTAGCTGTTCAGCAGGGGAGAGAAAGCAGAAGCAAAGAGGAAGGTTTTGAGGTGCTTCCGGAACCGGAGATGGTTCTCCTCGAGTTTCAGGGAGGCGGGAAAGCTGTTCCAGAGGGAGGCCCCTGCCGCGGAGAGAGATCTACCCCCAGCTTGTTGCTTCGAGAAGCGGCTGACCCTGAGGGAGTTGGAGGCGGATGAGCGAAGGGCTCGGGAAGGAAGATATTTGGGAAGAGAGAGTTGAAGGTATTTAGGACCCAGGCCCCAGAAGGCCTTGTGGACAATGCAGAGGGTTTTGAACTTTATCCTCGCAGCCACTGGGAGCCAGTGTAGAGATTTCAGTCCTGGAGAGATACGGTCCCTGGGCTTGAGGCCAAGGACAAGTCTCGCAGTTCTGTTCTGGATGAGTTGCAGAGGGCGGAGAGTGGAGGCAGGCAGATTAAGATAGAGGCTGTTACAGTAATCCAGCTTCGAGAGAACCAGGGCTCGGGAGACAGTGAGCTTCTGGGGGAAGGAGAGGAAGGGAAGAATACCTCTGAGGAGGTGCAGCTGGTAGTGTGACTTCTTAGCGACGTCAGAAATATGAGGAGAGAAGGAGAGTGTGGAGTCGAAGATGACCCCAAGGTTTTTTGCCTTGCAGGTAGGAGCAGGGAGGGGGCCAAGGGAGGCAGGCCAGAGAGCTGCAGGGAAGGAGGGAGTGGGTGTACCGATGGGTAGAATCTCAGTCTTACTGGCATTAAGGCAGAGGTCATTGGCGGCACACCATTCCTGGATAGCAGACAGACAGTCAGAGATGAGGGAAGGAGAGGGGGGGGCTGAGGGTAGCCTGAAAATGAGCTGGGTATCGTCCGCATAGCACTGGAAATTAGGGCAGAGAGCGGCGATGCGGTGGGCAAGGAGTGCCAGATACTGGTTGAACAGCCAGGGAGAGAGATTAGATCCCTGGGGGACACCACAGGTGGAGAAAAAGATGTCGGAGAGGAAGGGCCCCAGTTGGACCTGGGAGGGTCGATTTGAAAGGAAAGAGGTTAGCCATGCCAGAGCCTGACCAGTGATACCCAGGTTTTCACGGAGACGGTTGAGTAGGATGGCATGGTTGACAGTGTCAAAAGCAGAGGAGAGATCGAGCAGAATGAGAACACACGGAGTGTTGGAATCGAGGTTCAAGAGCAGGTCTTCACGGATGTTCAGGAGAGCAGTTTCCGTGCTTCTGGCAGCTCTGAAGCCAGATTGATGGTCATGAAGACTACCAACAGATTCAGCATGGAGGTTAAGCTGGGAGATGGCCAGTTTCTCTAGGAGCTTGCCCAGGAAGGGAGTGATGGAGATAGGGCGATAGTTAGCCGGGCAGGAGGGGTTGGAAGAGGGTTTCTTGAGAAGAGGGTGCACAAGGGAGTGCTTGAGGGGGGAAAGGAAGACTCCAGAGGCGAAGGAGTGGTTGCAAAAGTCAGCCAGGGCAGGAGCCAGGGAGTCGGTGTGGTCCTTGATAGTTTTGGAGGAACAGGGGTGAACCTGTTTAGACGAGACTTTCATAGATCGGACTTGTCTGGAAACCTCGTCAGCAGAGAAAAGTGGAAAGGCAGAGAAAGAGGGAGGAGGGGTGACTGCAGAAGGGCCAGAGGAAGAGGCGGGAAGGGAGGGAGGGAGGTGAAAGGAGGAGAGCGAGGACAGGATGTCCTGAGTTTTAGAGATGAAGTGAGAGGCCAGTGCAGTGCAGAGGGCCTAGGAGGGGACAGGAGAGGTAGAGACTGCAACAGGGTTGGCCAGCTCCTTGCAGATTTTAAAGAGTTCGGCGGAGTTGTTAGATGCCGCAGAGATGGGGGCTTGGATAAGGGCTCTCTTCTTGGTGAGAACGGAGAGCCGGTACTGCCTTTGGAGCAGGCGGCAGGCCAGTTTGTCAGAGGATGAACATGAAGCACGCCATTTCCTCTCTGCAACCCTGCACTTGCGTTTTAGGGTGACGAGATCCGAGTCATACCAGGAGTTACATTTGGCTTTGGGCTTCAGGCGGATTCTCATGACGGGGGCAAGGATATCAAGAGTAACAGATATAGCAGAGTGGAGCATGGAGAGGGCTGTGTCAGGATGGGAGTCAGCCGAAGGGGTAGGGGGGGGCGAGAAGGTAGCAGCGAAAGCCTCAACTGACACACGCTTCATGGGTCGGATGACCGAGAAGGTGGGTGGCAGTGAAGAGGGTGGCTTTGCCTGTGGAGTAGGGAGGGTGAGGTGGGAGGATAGGAGAAAGTTATCACTCCAGGAGAGAGGAGTGGAGAGAGGGACGGAGAGGGGAAGGTCAGAAGAGATCAGAGCATCTAGAGTGTGCCCAGCAGAATGAGTTGGCCCAGACGGGAGAATAGAGAGTGAGAGAGAGTCGCAGAGATCACAAAAGAGACCAGTGGGGGGACTGGAGGCATCCAGGTGGATGTTGAAGTCGCCAAGTAAGAGGAGTTGAGTGGTTGAGGACAGGAGTGAGGAGGAGAGGTCAGCCCACTCAGAGAGGAAGGAGGAAATTTGACCTGGTGGCCGATAGATAGTAGCCACGGTAAGGGAATGGCTAGGAGAGAGAGAGAGTCGGCAGACAAGACATTCAAAAGAGGAGTAGGTCTGCGTAGGAGTGACAGTGGCAGAAATCCACTCAGGGAAGATAAGGGCAACACCACCCCCTGCACGGTTAGGCCTGGGCATGGGGAGGATCTTGTAACCGTCAGGTAGGAGTGTGTCAAAGCTGGTGGCAGAGCTGGCTGTGAACCATGTCTCAGTGAGACAGAGGACGTCAAGGTCCAGTTCCTCAAGAAGGTGACAGATATCAGAGGAGTGCTTGATGGCAGAGCGAGAATTAAGAGTGGCAATGTGGAGAAGGTTGCCATCCTTGAAGAACTTCCGGAGAGGGGTGCAGATCAGAGGTACGCCCTGCGGAGGTGTTGAAGAAGGAGGTGAAGAAGGAGCACGAGAGGGGGCAGGGAGGGAGGGTAGAGGCAAGGTAGCCAAGGATAGAGGAGGTGGGACAGCAGGAGAGGAGAGGAAGTTGATGAGGTGTGGGAAGCGTCTATCAAAGAGGTGAAGGTTGGCCTGAGGGCCTTGGACCAAGACGGTCCCATTAGCGTAGACATTAATGATGGCCTTAGAGGAGCGGAAGGGGGCCAAGAGGACATCCCAACGGGTGCCACCATTAATGGGAGAGGAGGAGAAAGGAGAGAGCACAGAGACCATATGAAGGGTCCATAGGTCAGGCAAAGGAATCGTAAAACAGAAGCAAATCTCCACGGAGAGGGTGCACTCCCTACTTTAAACATGCCTGCATTTGGAGCCCTGATTAACTCAAGCATCATTTCAGAGAAGTTAGGCACATTGCTAATAGAATGATCCAATGATTGACAATTTTGAGGGGCTGTGCTCGACAAATGAGGAGCAGTTTTATGCCTACCTTGCTTACCCACCAGAGCATGCACGCTGCTTTCCGTTTCCGACTAACTGTAGTATAACTATTGCAGGCAAAGGCTAACAGCTCTTTTTGAAGGAGAAGGGGGAGATTGTGAACATGGCCACGTTGATTTTGCAGTGAGTGCATAACCTTGTGATTTCTATTATAAAATAGTGTCCCACCATAAACCTCTTTGCTAAAGATCAGACACATAATTAGTGGCACAGTGTGAGGTACGTTATACTGCCCCTCTCCCGGACTACAGTGTATCCCTGACTGCGACTTACTGGCCATCACTAGTTACTCATCCTGCATCCCCTTAATCATTCATCCATTTTATCGTTCACTTATCTGTTGCTTCTCCTTTTTTCCCCTCCCTTCTGTCATGCTATTTCTCTAAATGAGCTAATACATCCCAGTCTTCCTGGCCGAATCTGGTCGGAAAGGGTGGATGGGGCAGGACAAAGGAGAGTTTGGTGGATAGATATCATAATGTTTCTTTATAACTGCACAGTCGATCAAACAACATATTGTAGTGCACGTCGGTGGCTCAGAGAGCTAAGCGCTGAGCTCTGACATGTATCAGCATGCACTTTTCAAGTTCAAATCACGGCAAGGCCAAATCAGCTCTTCAACATAATCAGGTTGCTAATTTGACCACCATTCACTTGGTAGTAATAGATCTGAATGTTACGGTGCCTAGAAGCAGGCGGAATCTGGCAGGAAGAGCTACACATAAGTTGGTGACTTGCATCTATTGAACGTTTTTTTATTCTACAAAGCATACTGCAAACTGTGTGGTGTTTTTTCCCAGTTTTTCCCAGGAAGTTGGCTAAAAGAAAACAGGATGTTAGTACTTTACTTAAGAAAAAGAGATCTGGGGAAGAACACCCCAAAACAAACTCTCCATTGGTTTGTTTGGGTTCCCCCGCTATGCTCGGCTGCTCCTGCATATTAGTAGAAAACATTTATGCCCCTCCAGCAGAGATGTTTTTATGAGTGGGCAAATGGGGCACATACCCAAGACCCCCCATGCTTGGGGGGGCACACCTGCTGCTCAACTTGGGGAAGTATAGGTTGGAAATGCTTGGGGGGTTCGGCACTTCATGCTGTGTTGCCAAGACACGAGGCCAGTAAACAGGGCGTATAAATTGAGTGGCTGAAGGCAGACAGGTTTGACATTTTTATTACACCAGTAGCGTGTTTACAACTCAAATTTGAGTTCCCATGAGGAAGTGTTTTGGGCGGGGAGAGGCAAGAACTGGCTAGGAATGGCCATAAGGATTAGGATGACCATGGGCAGTTAATTGGTGGGGAAATAACCAAACATCACCTACAACTTTGTTTCCCTGCTCATATACCATTCCTCCCTATCTGCACTCTAATGAAATAGTTTTGCATAGAGGTGGTGCTAAAGTGCCAGCCAATAGCCCAAACTAAAAAACAGTACTGATGATTGACATGGCGATGCTCATGTTGTCCGATGGCTCCACACCTTTCTGCAGTGAGCCAATCATTTGTCACTGTTCTCTCTGCCTTCCCTGATTGATGGGAGTGGCTGTGGATTTGAAATCGAGTGAGCACTACTGTGCAAGCCTCAGAGCAAGTAGCACAAAGGCACATGCTTTGAGGAGGAGCAAGCCCTGGCTTCTATCCTGATTCCTGCCTGCCTTGGATCAGATGCTACCCCCCCTCCTGTGCAGGTAGCACACTGCAGCACCTTGCCTGAGGCGTCCTTGGTGTGTGGTGTAACCGGTCACCATCACTGTTACTGTTTGTGTGACCCCAATGAGCAGCACTTTCACTTTGCTTCCTACAGCCTGCCTGCCTCAGAAGTATGGCCAGCAGCCTGATGATCTCTTCCTTGAGTCTCTTCTCCTCAAGACTTGAGGTGAGGGAGACAAATGATCATCAAATTGGGGAAGGTATGTACATTCATCATCCATGCAGGGCTGCCATTAGTGGAGGAGCCAGTCAGAGGGGCAAACTGCCCTGCACTTTGCAGGGCAGTGAGGCACCGTGGGGTAGGTGTTCCTCAAGTGTTGTGTTGTAGGTAATTATTTGCATAGCACTTCTGGCATGTGGGGCCAAGTCCCAGTGATGAAAAATTGGAATGTGTCATCTAGTGTCCACATTACTGAGCGCAGCACTCAAACACCTTGATTTAAATCCTAGCTTCAGTACCTGATCAGCACTGTGTTATTCTGGACCAATCTCCGCATCTCCCTGTGTCTAAACGTGCAATTATGTCGATGATGTGAAACTGTTTCCGCCAGCTGCTGTGCTGCCGCGTGCTAATATCGTCCCATCACTTGTAGGTTCTCTAATTTGGCCTCCAAAGCCTCAAGGCCAAATTGTTATAGCTGCAGTAGTGCATGTTTGTTGGGACCCTATCACTACCTACCTCAAATAGCAGCTTTTATTCAACAGGATACAGGAGATGGGAAGTAACAGTTCACCCTATACATTACGTTGGATTTGTAATAACCTGCTCACAGTACAAAAAATATACACAAAGTTGAATGAAAAAAAAATGGGGCACTGAGTTATGTAACCAGCAGGACACCGGTTCTGAACACTATAATGGCCAACTCAGCTTTTCATCCTTTCGGAGGTGGATAACATGAGTCCTATTTAGCTGAGCATTGAAACCCCTGATTACTTAAGCGCCAGGTTAGTCTAAAGTGGCCAAAATAACATCACTCATAGAAGAAAAGAAATGCTTGACTAAAGTCGAAATGTGTTTGTTACATTGGGGGAGGGAGCCTGAGGAGGGAATTGGCAGGTTCTCACTTTAGTGGAAATTATTTCTGGCATGTCAGCCCCCATGGAGCCCTTGATTCTGCAAAGCACACAGAGAGGGTGCTTTTCCATCAACGGGGTCTATAAATAAGGTGTGGTTTCAGAAAGCAGGGATGTATAGTCCAAGAGGACAACAATTCTGAAAGCAACTGAGTATAGTTTTCGCACAGCGTGTGTAGAGAAACCCCTCGACGCTCACACCAGAAAAAATACAACCACTAGGGAAAAAGGCCCAGCACACCTTATGCGAGGAAACAAGGTTTATTCTTATAAAAGGACAAGTACTCTGCTGCTATGCAGTGCTCTTGACAAAACAGCATAAGCACTAGCTTTTAAAGTTACACAACATCACAAGTGACGTACATCACATATAATTTATTATTATTATTATTATTATTATTATTGTTATTATTATTATTATTATTATTATTATTATTAATACTTGATGTGTTATTCACAGCCAGGCATATGGGCACAGATGAAGAAAAACAAGTAGGAACCTATAAAGCCTAATGATTAGTGCCTGGTTATCTGAAAAGGTGAGTCTTTAGTTTATGTTTAAATTCTTTGATGGTCCTTATGTTATATAGAAGGTCATTCCATGTTATCGGTGCACTGGACCAAAATGCTCCTTTTTTCACAAGTTCTGATGAAGTTTTAGGTAACTGCAGGTTCCAATCTCCATTTTAGCGGAGTGAGTGATTAGTTTGTTTAATTTTTTGCCTATTAATAATGTAAGAAGGTGCATTACTGGCTAAGGCTTTAAACGTGATGGTAAGAAGTCTAAACTTCACTCTTTGTTGAATCGGTAGCCAATGTAACATCCTCTCAGAGACATGGGTGTATTTCTTTAGTCCCATGAGAGCTCTTATGGAGCTATTCTGACCTACTTGGAGTTTATTCAGTTCTGTTGTATTTATACTGATAAGCAGGGAGCCACAGTAATCCAATTTAGAGAATACACGGGCTCTGGCAATAGTTTTGCAGCCTGCTTGTGATACGAATGGCCCTATATGTGTCAAGAGGCAGATGTAGTACGCAGATGATGACACCAGGCTGTTCACATGATCTGACATACTTAATGATTGGTCAAAGGTTATACCAAGGATTTTGATTTTTTCCTTGACTTGGATCACATGGTTGTCAATGCAAAAGGTTTGATATTCCAGTGACAATTTACCTAGCCTTTGTTTGGAATCAACCAATATCAGTTCTGTTTTGCTGGATTCAGGCACTGTCATGACCGCAGCCTCCAAGGAGTCAGGTTTAGCCCAACTGCCTCGGAAGCTGGGTCACAACTTCATTTCCAGGCACCCATCGGCTCCCATAGGGGCCTTATGGACCTTGTCCTGGCGCCAGTGGTGCCAGGCTCATAAGGGGACTCAGTCCCGGCACAGGACGTGCCGGGCTCATGATGTAAGGAATGGTGCTTGGGTGGACCTACCTGCTGCAGACCATGCTGCTCACTCACCTGCAGGATGAAATCCTCATCCATCCATGGCTGGAACTACTTTACCTCTGGGTGTGGCCAGCACCACTCCCTGGGACTGGATACTGGAACTATTCTGGAAGCTGGGACTTCTTACCTGGGCGAGGCTGCTGTGGAAGGAGACACCTAAGCACTCCAGTAAGCTATTTAAGCCACGCCCGATCAGAGCAACGTGCTTCGCGTTATTCTGCAATAGCAGCAGGACGCTCACCGTGTCAGCTCCAGAGAATCTTCAACTTCTGCATCTGGGGAAGAAAAATCCACAATCTTACCTTCCGAAATACCATCTTCGTCTTCAGCAGCATCTGAAAAGGGAAAAGAACACCAGGTTAGCACGAGATAAAAACCAGCGCAGCACTTACCCAGTCCATCGGTGCATCTCAAGCCACGGGCTGCAGCTTTCCATTTTTTCCGGCACCCTGTGGAAGCAAAGACATTGGTTAGTAAACCTCCGTGAAACTTTCCGTACCTGCGCTGCATTCTTCTCGCCTCCGCCGACGCTGCTACTCGCATCTGTAAAACAAAAGGACATCATTAAGAAATACAAAACTCCATCTATACACACGTGTTTTGAGCAGCGCTCATCTTTCTCACTCCTCGGTGCATTCCTCGACATCCATTTTTCTACCCAGCTGCTTCTGCGACCTGAAAAAGGAAAAGAGACATTAAGAAGTGCTTTTAACTTCGAATTGACATTTTCTACTTACTTGCCTGCAATACCTTCGCCATTCCATCGCTCTCCGGACCTCCGTATTCAAGCAACCGCCGTTCGTGCTGCTAACAACGGCCTAGCTCCAAATCTTCATCCTCTGCAACCAAGAGGCTGGACAATTAACCAGTGAAGTAACTGGCTTCGGCGCCCCTGCACAGACGCAGGATGGAGAGCTCCGCTTTCACCTACATAAGGTGAGCACATTTAGCCTACGAACTACTTGGGAGTACCAGGAAAGGGAGGCAGCTTACCCAGTCAGGCTTATATATCCATATTAACCCCTTGCTCTCATAATTGCAGACACCTCACCCTTCAGATCAAGATCTCAGTGAGGAAAGGGCCTTTCCAGGGTGGCATTCGAGGCCTGCGCGTGACCCTAGGAGACTCCGAGAACCCTCAGCCCAGACCTGCGCCTCCGAGGGATTCAGGTGAGCGTTACAGGCACATCCAATTAGCATCCATCAATTTGCGGATACAGTCGTATTTTTCCACAATGGTATTAGCATCCTGATCATAGTTGCCTGACAAGGTGTTGAGGCACTGTGAGTCATCAGTGTAATTAGAAAAGCAAATATTATTTTCCAAGTCATCAACAAAAGGAACTGTGAATAGGTTGTATAGGATCGGTGATAATGCTGCACCTTGAGGAATTCCGTAGTTCAAAGTTATAGGATCTACCCTTGCTGAATTGCTACAAACTCGAATGGTTCGTAAACATAGGAAGGACAGCATCCATTTACTAGCCTTAGCACTAAAGTTGGCTCTTTCCTCTAGTCTGTTTATGAGGAGTTGATGGTCCACTAAGTCGAATGCTTCTGAGAGGTCCAAGGACATCAGCAGCATTGTGGATCCTTCATTTATTTTTGTCATCATATTGGATTTAAGTTCCAAAAGTGCAGTCTCTGTGCTATAGCCTGGACAAAACCCTGATTGTCCATTATTAAGGCTGGAATGTTCATTGACAAATTCTGCCAATTGATTGTAGGCCACTCCGTCCATAATTTTTTGAATAAATGGAGAGTTTGTGATGTGCCGATAATTCTTTGCCTCACCCGGATCAAGGTTGGCTTTCTTTAGGAGAGGGGTGATCCATGACCCTTTGATCCTTCTGGGAACTATTCCCTCTCTAAGTGAGGTATGCTTTATATGAAACTGCTGGAAATTGGTCTCCCTTACAAGATGATGGTTTTAGTTTAGCATGACGAGGACATTTGGTATGAGACATGCTGTTAAAGGGATTTAACCCGTGACTTGAAAGCCTAAGACTTAAAGCATACAAATTCAGACTAGCAACATTGGGGCTGAGCCTCAACCCGTGAACTTGAAAAACTTGAAAAATGTAAGGACTACGAAGTTCGAATTAGCAACATTGGCCCTGATTTGAAAAAGATGCATAAAAATATGTGCAATCAAAAGTCAAAATCTCACAAGAACACTGAGGAGAAGGGTCATTTGTCTTCTTTTTCTCTGGAAAACGTGGGCGCATGTGAATATTTCAATTTAACTGCAAAAATTGGCTGCCTCAGTACTAGACAGAGGTCAAAAGCTAGGTTGTCTATCATGTAGAATGTTCTGTTTTTTCACAAATGCTTGAAACTACACAAAAACAAGTTTGTCAATGATCTTTAGGAGAACATGCAGGTTATTATGGGCTGCCAGGGTCCCTAGGATCTAAGTCAGAGGTGTAACCACAACAGATTTAAGTGACATAGGGATCATGCCATCTCTAAAGGAGGCGTTAACAAAGAATCAGCTTCCGAGGAAGGATATTTTCAGAACATGAAGTGGGGTGCTAAGAGAACAGAGTTTATGCATATCTGGAATGGTTATTGCAGCAAAAGAAACAGGGCTCTCTCCAGCACATTCCATGCCATTTTTCTCTCTTGAGGTGCCGGAATCAGGCAAGGATTCTTTAATGTTTTCTCTAGCCTTGGTTATTTTAGCCTCACAGGCTAGTTGAACAGCAATAGCTTCCTGGAGTGTCGGCACAAGCTTTGGGCTTCTCCAAGCATCTCAGAATCTCAAAGAGTTGTATAGGCCAGTTGGAGGACTAGTACTCCTTTTTCGATGCAATGATTTTATTTTTATAGGTTCTGTCTAGTTCCTTCCATGCTGCTTTATTTCCTTCGGCTGGATGTTTTAACCACTGGAGTTCAAATTTACGTTACTCTTTTTTCATGGTTTTAAGTTGGGGGGTTTAGTTTAGTTTACTTTATTTATTTGTAACGCGCACCGAACCCTGAGGTAACTGGGCGCTAGTACTTAAGAGATGGTTACCGACATACAATGGGATTAATATGCAGAAGTGCAGGTCGACTGGTGGTTACAGGTTAGGTGAGATGCAAAATAAGTACAACTGAGTATGTGGGAGCGACGCAGCAGTTACAATTTGGGCGACAGTACCATGCAGACAGTGTTACAGAGATAATGCAGAATAATTAAACAAAGAGCATAATTGTTTAGTCTGTTAGTGTTTCTTATCGAAAAGCCAGCTCTTTACTTTGGCTCTGAAGGTCCAGAAGGATGGTTCCATTCTAATGGTGAGAGGGAGGGAGTTCCAGGATTTAGCAGCCAGTACAGGGAAACTAGCTCCTCCAGCTCTTTTCAATTTGAACCTCGGAATAGTGAGGCAGTGCGAGTATGGAGTTTTGGTGGGTCGGGTAGATTGGTGTTTGGAGAATTTGTCTGACTAGTACTTGCGGGCTGAGCTAGATAGACATTTATGGGTAATGACTAATGTTCGGAGAGAGATTCTGTTGCACTCTGGGAGCCAATGGGCATCCTGTCTAAAGCTGGTGATTTGGTTGGATCTGGGGATGTTCAGCGCAGATCTTAGAGCATTATTTTGTAAGACCTGAAGACTGCTGAGGTTCCATTCAGAGGAGCCAAAGAACAAGGTGTTACACAAGAACAAGGTCTTACAATAATCGATCTTGGATAGTACTAAGGGCCTGGCCAACGTGATGCAGTTGTTAGATGATTGAAATGATTTGCATGTGTTAATGAGCGTATTAGTGTAAGGAGTAGTTGAGGCGGTGGCGCTGACTTGTTTCTTGAGCGAGAGGATTGAGTCTAAGTAGGCTCCCAGCGTTTTGATTTCCTTGGCAACTTTAATCAAGTTCCCATCAATGTCCAAGGATGTGTAATGGGGGTCTACTTTGTTTAGCCATATTTGAGATCCAACGATCAGGAGCTCCGTCTTCTCGTCATTGAGACAGAGGCTATGATTCGCCATCCTCACTTGGATCTCCAAGTATGTGTCATTGATCAGTTTAGAGTCGACTTTGTAGCACCCTGACAGCATGATGAGAACCTGGGTATCATCAGCATCAATTGTGTAAGTGACACCCAGGTGGTCAAGACAGTCAAAGAGGAGCTTAGTGAAGATATTGTAAAGCATCGGTGAGCCGCAGGAGCCTTGCGGGATGCCGCAATGGATAGGGATTGTGTCGGCTGAGGCTGAAGGAGCGAAGACCCTGGTAGTTCGATTGGAGATAAATGACTGGATCCAGGTAGAAGAGTTGCTAGAGAAGGCAGCTGCTTAAATCAGGTGATCCGTGTGGATCGGATGATCAATAAGATCAAATGAGGCCGAGAGGTCTAGCAACAGGAGCATGGCCAAGTTGCCATTGTCCTTGGCCTCATCCATTTGGATTTTGAGATCCAAAAGGGCTGTTTCTGTACCGTGTATTGGCCTGAAGCTGGATTGTCTCAGGCCAAGTAAGTGATTGCCCTCTCCATCTCCCTGTCCCTCATACCTTCCCTTCTCCTCCCTTCTCACATTCACCTGACCTTATATCTCATATCTGACTTTACTGCTCCTCTTCCTTTCTACCTCCTCTCCCTTTCTTCTTTCCGTTCCATCATCTCCACTTCCAAGGAAACTGTTCTACATTAACATAAGTGTTTCTGGATTTGTAGATAGGCCACTCTGTCTAGTATTTTTAAGAGGAAGGGGACAGTGGTGATGGGCCTACTGTTGGTAAGTGTATTCAGGTCTAAGTTTTTTTTTTTTAAAAGAGGCATAACCCAGGCCTCCTTGAGGTTACTGTCTCGCACAACTTTAGACCGGAGCAGGGCTTTTTCGTTTAACATCTTCAGGATGGTATTGGAGAAGGAGGAGACCAGTTGTTCAACAGAGTCCCCAATGTTAGTTTCATTCATAACCGTTGTTAAGCATGCAGAGAGGTCCTGAGCCTTAATCCTATTGAAATTATGGTTAATAATGACTTTAGGGGGATTTGAGCTCTACAGTGCACCTGGTACCAGGGACATGAGCAAGTTTACTATTTTAGAGGCTGCAATGACTTTCTTAGAACTACATGTACCCCTGCTCCTTTTCCAGACGCATTGTTGTCTCCACGGCCTTCCCACCCATAGCATATATTTGCTACCTTCCCCCTGGCACCTCACAGTACAAATCACACAGTCAACTAGTGGGGGCTGGCTGCCCCTGCTCTCTGATCTTCTTGATCGATTTATCACTTTACAGGTATATGACCAATGGTCTTGGGCTGATTGGGGTACTGGAATGTTTGTGTCAGGGGTTTGGGGGTCTCTGGCCACTTTAACGTATTGATCTAAACTGGTGGAAGCCTGAATCCCTCACGCCCCTTCTCGTGGGATACCTCTTAAATGATCTATTCCGGCCCTCTCCTGGCCTTGCAGTGCACATTCTTTCTGGGTTGCATGTACTGCTGATAAGACTCAATAAAGGGCTGTGTGTGTGTGTGTCTTCGAGAAATTAACCTTCTACAGGGCGGCTGTGCTGCAAACCAAGAACTAACTGTGAACATGTAAGCACTAGGCCTCAATTTCAACATGGTGTCTACCTTCTAAAATGGAGTCTCATTATAAACATGATGGTACCACTAAAATCTGCCATATTATTACTACAATCAATGTCTATGGGTGCCCCCGCCCCCTCATTCTCCTGCTACAATTGTCTTATCCAAAATCACTGAGGGGCCTGAAACTTACGCCCCTCGTTCCCAATACATGCTGTAAGGGCTAAATCATTTCTTTGTCTTCTAATTGTTTGTATAGCGCCTTACACATAGACTGGGAAAATGCTATCTCAGTCAGATACTGGGCCACTTCGAAGCCATGGCACAATGGATTTGCAGTAGTTATTGGCTGGTGTAACCTCCCGGGAGCCTGTGTCTCCAAGAGAAAACAAAAGTAGGTGACAGACAGGCTGCATCCCCAGATGTAACATGAAAGTAATAGTGATGGAAATTATGTTGGCCCAATGCACAATAAATATGTTTTGCTGCATGAAGGCTTTCATTGAGAATATTTTCTCTGGTAATTGTGTGTGTGTCAAACTGCTGTAGGAGGAGCAGTACAAATTAGAATAAACAGACATGTTGCGATCTCGCCTTAGTATTCCTGACACTGAATGTTGGCAATTAAGATATGCCCCCCACCGTACCAAAACTACAATGAACATGATTAGCCCATGCTGGTGGCAGGGTAAACTCCACATAAAGCTATCCCTCAGTTTCGGCATTCTGCATGGTACTACATATATTCATGGCCACCACATCCCAATTGATATCACACATGTGTAAGCTACTGTGAGTCTCCTCTGCTGTGGAAGGTCATGTGTATTCTGGCTAGCTGTCTAAAGACTGCCAAATGGCAAGACAGGAACCTGGAGGACCGGGTCTCTTTTATAATCTCTTTGTGAGGGCAGGTAACACCCTCCACCAGCGGCAGCTGTCCTAGGCCTGTGCATCAAAGGACAATCCCCTTTCAAAAGCAGTAGCCTCACACCAGGGTGCTGCATATCTAAGGGCCTTTGTTCTTCGTGGGAAGCGAAGGTTCAGGATTAGAGTAGGCAGGAAGCCCTGGTCAATGGAAGGAGACTGTTACCATCGTGTTTCTCTCTGTCTCTCTATCTCTTTCCTGTCCTCTCCAATTCCTCTGGAGCAAAGATTTTTGGGGTGTGACATCAGAATGGAAAAGTGCACTATGTTCAAGAACAGGGATTGGCGCACTAAGTCAGGATAGCTTTAGTCCAATCACCTTAGGACTTTTGCCTTTAAAATAAGGTGTCTCTCACCACTTTAAATTCACTCAGATCCTCTCGGATCCTCTGAGGACACAAATATTCACCTGAGAAGAACTTACTGAACTTTCTTTGGGAAGGGTGTGCTTTCCAAATCCCTCCGCTGAGGTGAAGAAGGAGCCATCCAAGGTGAATGGAATGTCTGCTCCTCGCCCACTCCCAGGGCACATTGGGCGTGACCTTTGCTGTGGACCAGGAACTACCACTTTGCACCAGAATCTCCTGAAGCGGAGAGAGCAGACCTTGAATGGAACCACCCTGTCCTCAAGTCTCCCTGATCAGGCTTCAGAGCAGCTGGAGACCCAGACCAGCATAAGCTCTCTGTTCTACCGAACCGGTCACTCCATGTTTATTGCTTCCTGAAATAGGGGGAAGTTGCCGGTGCTTGCTTTTGTGCTCCTCCACCAAGTCGAACTATTGCTTTTGCACTTTGACCAGCTTCACGCTGCCTCGTGACCTAGCAAACCCTGTCACCTTCGAATCGACTGCTGGACACCGGGACCCGAGCCCATTCACTGATGGGTCACACACTGATTCTGATCAGGAGTTACAACCATGGCTCTGTGCGGCTAGCCCTTGAACGGCCGCCTAATCAACTGACATATCAAAGCCCCCAGAATCACCACTTTGATGACCATTGCCCACCGACTCGAACCCCTGGAGTGTCACTCATCAACCCATCCCAGCAGCTAAAGCCCAACTTGCCCTGGCTCAAGCAATCCTGAGACATTCTTTTGCACCGAGCGACCACATTTGCCATTACTCTGCACCCAACGAGAATGGAATCCAGGTACTGTTGACTTTGAACTGCCCCCTCGTTTCACTTGGCCCCTAAAGATTGCTTAGGTTATAATCACACCTGTTTTCAACATTGACATATTCTTTCTGTGGCCAGTAAATCTCCTACCACTCCTGGAACATTGCTCAAATGCTAGTTTATTCTTACATGTTCTCTAGTCTTAATCAAGGAGGATTTCTTTACAGTATTTCTGTTGAATTTGACTCGAGGTATGCAATCCCTTCATTTTGCGGATTGGGAGGCGGCATTGATTTCAGGGGGCGAGGGGTGCTGTCTGTGCAATCGGGCCCCAGAAACAGTTAATGTGGCCCTGTTCTCTAGTTAAGAAATTCACCAGCGGCCAATGATTATAGTGATGTTTTCACTTCAAAAATTACATTAAATTACAATGATAAAAGCTGATTCCATATTTTCCATATTACTATTGTTACCAAAGCCCTAAATGCTTATTACAACTTATTGCTTGAATCTGCACATTTCCTGCACATAGACTTCGTTTTGGACATTGAGTGTCTAGGATAACCTGGCTTCACGGAGCCTGATAGTGTGCTTCTTAGAAAAGACTTACCAGCCCTGATGATCTCATGGTAATATTCCACTAGTTGTACTGAAACTAATGGAGGTAAAAAGGTATAAAGAGGAGTCTTTTTATGAAAGAGGGGGGAACACAATTTTGAGTTGTACAGGGATCTTTAAAACTCTGTGTTTTTCGTGTCTTTGTTCATCTGCAGTGCTGCCATTATTTGATGAACTATCTTCACCTGAAATTAAGCCCATTGATTGATTTCCACTGCACCACCTTATACCTAAAATGCCATGTGCAGTGATCATATCTAAAGTAATTTATTAGAAGCTCAATTGCTTCCATCCTCTTACAGCACTCCAACCCTCTCCTCAGCCCCTTGTTTGCTGATGGGACAGTACATAGGGACACAGGGGCATAGGTGTGAACAGCAGACGGTAAAGATGGCTTTCAGTATGTGCCATTGTCTTCCTCTTCCTGGTGCTGCCGCTGTTCCACTGACACAGGGGTCACAGAAGAAGTGTTTGGAGTACCAAATGGCAAGCCAGCAGTACCTGATGATAGCCTTGTTTTCCCGAACCCTGAGGTTTAGACTGTCAGCTGTGAACCAGGAGTCACGCAGGAAGTGCTCAGAGTACCACAGGGTCAGCCAAGGATACCCTTGGTGATCCTCAGCTGATGTCCCAGAAGGCAGATGCTTACCTCTGTGTTGACAGTTTTGACCATATCCATCAAGGAGACCAGTTCTTTCGCTTCTGTCCTAGAAAAAAGGAGTCAAA
This sequence comes from Ambystoma mexicanum, assembly GCF_040938575.1. Classification (NCBI taxonomy): domain Eukaryota; kingdom Metazoa; phylum Chordata; class Amphibia; order Caudata; family Ambystomatidae; genus Ambystoma; species Ambystoma mexicanum. The sequence goes on along the minus strand of NC_090937.1, from coordinate 901,054,115 downwards.
ATTATGCCTTCCAGAATGTTTGCCTACTCCATGCCAATTACATCAGTACTGTTGGTTTAAACATGTCTTCTTAGTTTAACAATTAGGTGTGGTGTTAATAAAAGGCATACCATAATAATTCTGATACTAGGTGTGAACATTAATATGTTTCTCAGCAAGGACATCTTTGGGGAAACCGTGATTCAAGCAAACTTGGCCTACTCAAACTTATATGTAAAATCTGTCCCTGATGAAACAATTTCTCAAGTTGACAAGTGCCAAAGCTAAATCGGAAACCCATGCATATTAAATGTCCATTCCTGGGCACAGTTGGCATTTTGAAGGCTGGCAAATGATCTCATGAAATATGAAAGGAGCACTCTATGCCGCTTTTTGAAAACGTAGCAATTAAGATGATATATGGGCACATTCGCACCTTTATCGTTTGGGAGTGCGGTACTGTATTCTCAAGTAGTAGTACTGGATGTCCCTGCTTACATAGCATCTCTCAGAGAATTCATCTTATTTGCTGGCTGCAAGATTGCCTAGCAACAGACATTCATTTCAGAGAGTTTTAAATACCAGATAATAATGATGATGTATTGTCTTGGCGAAAATAAGGTATGTTTTTCTTTTCATGGAACTGCCAGCAAAGTAGCATTTTGTAAAGCAGGAACCTTTCTTAACATCTATAGCTACAAAGAAATCTGCCAGTCAGGTTTCCAGCTACACCTGGTAGCACACATGATTTGTACATGTTTCACAATATTGCTATTCATACGCAGCTTGAGAACATTGAATTCTGAATTGCAGGACAGCTGGTATCCCAGACACACATTGATAAGTCCCAATGTACACAACGTATAAAGTAGCACTGCATATTGAATACACAATGCATTGTCATACACAGTCTGTGATGGAGTAGACATTTGCAATCCTAAAGTCCAAAAAGAGATGCTTGCAGAAATGTGTGAAAGTGTTTAAAAAGACACCTGATTCACGATCATTGCTGCATGTGTGATACTGCATGGCAATGCTACATGGAGTGTTCTACAAGGATGTAGAGATGGTACAAGAGGAAGCAGATACAGAAGAAAACAGACCCACGGTGCATTGTGAATATGAGGATCCCCGGGTAAAGATATAAAAAATAATTACATAGTAACTGAGTCACCTGACCTGCAGGCAGACATACCTGAAAAGGTGAAATTTTGCACTTATGTCTATATTCGCTAACAATCCCACTATATCATTTGATGAACTTAATGCAAGAGAGTTCCAGCTAGGACAGTCTCTCCGGTTATTTCAGACTACATATAACATTAGCTGTAACCTGAATAGCCAATGTGTTTGTTCGGGTTGTATTGCAAAATATCCAGAGACGCAGGGCCAGATTCAACAGATATTCTGCAAAGCTTGTGAGTTGAGAACGACTCTGCGCAAGTCTGTGTGCAGAAGTTGTTCTGCACGCTCTGCGTATTCACGGATTTGTTTGTGCAAAGAAACTGTAGTCGCAAGTCACGGTCGGAATGCCCCCAACACGCCCCAATGCAAAGCCAAAACAGCCAGTAACAGCTACTTTTGCATGCTCCCTGGGTGCAAATATATGCACCTTTGAAACAGTGCACGGGGTCCCTGTCAAGCAGGCCAGTACCATTGCGACCCCGACTGCATGCACGCACCCCTTACCTCTGAGCAGTGATTCCAATGTGCAAGTGTATGCATGCCTGCCTTTGGGTGGCGGATTGAACGAGAGCTTTACATGGCCATTTCCCTACGAGAAGTTGCACGGTCTGATCCATGAATACATCTCGTTCAGCATATTTGTGGGAGTGCAATGAACTTCCTGCGGGCCATCCCTTGTGACGCCCACCTTTTCCCTTGTTGTTCCTCATTTTCCAAGTTCTGCCCCCTACTGCGCCATCTGCTCAGGCCACAGCCACTCCCTGTGAGGAGTCTCATGCAAGGCACTCAGCAGCTCGAAGTGACGTGCCAAGCCTTCTTGAAGTCTGCGTGAAGTACAAAAACGTCCTGTGCAGTCGATTCCATGAATCAACTGATGGATTTTCGTGTGCAGTTGGGCACACAAAGTCCTGATTTACTGCACAATTAGTTCCATGAATCAGGCCCCCAGGCTGCAGACCTCTGACCTAGAACCTCTGACCTAGAACAGTGCCATTGTCTCTAATGCTTTCTTCTCTGGACCCTTTCTTGGTTCCAAACCTAATCATGAGCCATATTCGTGGTTGTATTCCCATTCCTTCGATCAGTCAGAAAAGTAACTGATGTGCTCACAGTTGACATATTACTGTCTCGACATGCTGTTTTTATGGATCTAGGATCTATGTGATTTGGTTAAATTTCAACTAATCAAATTCTATTTTATCACATTGCCTTCACCAAATCCCCTGCTGCACAATGTGGGGGAGACCACCAGTACTCCCTGCACACACCCATATTCCATGTTTGTATAAATAACTCCAACCCGCCACTTAACTATTTGCAGTAAAAATAAAAACAATAAGAAAATATCAAACACATAAACCTGTATTAATTCCTGTCTTAATTCCCTTATGTTGACATAAGAAGCAGCAATGACACCACATTCCATTAACAACTGCAAATAACACCCAATTCCTGCCGGTACTGGGTCACAACATGTCAGCATACAGGCTGAGAGTCTGCCTGTTAAGATCGAATGTTGAATTGTGCTGTCCACCCACACTGTCATTCACGCTGTGTCTGCATGTTTCATGCTTCTCAGAAAGTCTGGTATCAGAGGCTCTCTGTCCAATATGATTCTTACTGGCTTTGTCACCCCACACAGTTGCACACAGGCACAAATGCAAGGGTTGATCCATAAAGCCAATCCCTCCATCAGTTGATTGCACATAGCTGCATCTGTAGACGTATAATAGAGTTTGCTATAGTGTGGAGACATTCAATCATGAGTGGTCCACCTGCCTGTATTTTTCTATTTCCTGTTTTTGTATGCAGTGCATGCTAGGGATTAATATTATGAAGTTCCACTGGTGGACAATAAAGATGGGTCGTTTCATAGCTGATCTTTAGCTCAAACCAAATCCCTTGGCTGGGATCAAGTGTGCTTGCAAAATCTCATGAGATTAAGAAACCCAAAGTAGCACTCAAACCCACATGCTTGATTGGTGGAGCAGTTAGACTTCAGAGGGACAGTCAGAATCACTAACTCTCTCTGGATAATTTGGCAAGCATATCAGAGGTACAGTGCCATTGGTGTGGTTAAGTGGCCCTATAAAATTCCCAGCTCACTTTTTGTGGGTTTCTTTTGTCTGTAAGCCGGTAAACTCACATCTGTTTTTGGGGAGATATGGTGAACATTGCTGGAGTTTAGTGGTGCTTTCCTATGAGATTGCAAGTTTGGTATGTTTTTGTTGATCTTTTTTGCTCCGCAGTGCGTGCTTGTGGGTGTGTGTGTGTGGTTCGAGTGTGTGTTTGTTTGTCAGGGTCCTTTTGTTGTATTTCCTTTTACACTCTAACTTTCCACCATTAGCATTATAAAAAAAGGATAATAATAAGACTGTTTGTACTGTTCTTTCCGCTTGTTGGGTCATTTCCCATTTGTCACCTCAAAAAATGTAAAAGCCATAAAAGTTCTCTATCCTTTTTCCCTTTTTGAATTAAAATGTTTAATCTTTTCCCCTTGGGATCCATAATGCAATCTGGCTGTGTGTTTGCCCTACAATGCTTTTAGTTTGCTTTTCTATTTTTGTGAAACCCGAGAACCCTCCCCATTACTGTGTGCGCCTGAAGTTCATTCGTGTGTTTTAGTTGCCTGACTTTGTTTGTGCAGGGAACCTTCCCAATTATCTGTGTCAGCCTTAAATGCATTCATGCCCCATCAAATAATTGTAATAAAGAATCTTGGCTGAGTACTTGGAATGAAAATGGAGACGTAAGGGTCACTTCTCAAAGCACATATATGTTGATTGATTGATTGATTGACTTATTTATTTATAAAGCGCTTTGCACCAAAGCCACGTCACAGAGGAGAATGGTGAGTCTCTTGTCCTTGTGTGGGTACATTCCTTTTTTTAAATTTATTTGGGTGTTTCGGCTTATTATAAACCGGTCACCATACTCATAGATCACAAGAAAAGATAAAATAATTACATTGCATTATACATTTCTTACAATACAAAATTACATTTATAAATAATAAAAAAAATAACATACATACAATATCCACATCCTAATCATCCCGACATAAACTAAACACATTTCAATACCCATTTTTAAAATGTCCTTAAAATTAATGTTCACCAATCTTTCTCAAATATGCATCTCAGTCCAGATCAGGCGGAGGGATTCCTGGCCGGTTATAACGACTCGGTGAGGGCCAATCAGAATGGCTCTTTCATTCTGATTGCACCCTCGCTGGGTACTAATTAAGCAATATGCCCCGAGCGGCGGGGGCATTACCGACTCAGGTAATACATTATACACACTCATGCCTTTCAAGTGCAACCATCCCTGTTGCTGGAAGATTAATATAATAAAATAGTATACCTCTTATCTCCTTAATATCCTTGGAGTGCAAGACTCCCTGTTGCCAGAGTATCAATACCGCTATGTGGGCCAAACATTTGAGTCCTTCTCCGGGCTCACTTTAAGACCAACCCAGCATGAATGTGTAGTAAAAAAGATACCTATGAGCTACAGGTAAGTTCCACAAGGAAGTTCTTTATTTTTGTATATCTTTAGGAAATAACTATGTACATGTAGGCCGCATTGGTGCCCACCACTCAGGTTACTGTCCCCAATGGTCCTGGCGTGGAATCATTCTTGACCTTCCACACAGGACCTGACACAATTTGACATCACACTCACATGCACTCATTCACACACACAGGAAGGAGGAAATCCAAGGCCACACATAACTTCCAAGTTACTTTTATGCTTAGACAAAATAAGTTCCGACAGAAAGTAAAAATAGCTTTGAAGTCATCTGACAAATACATTTAAGGTGGTCCATTTTTACTTATCAAGATGTCAATGTGCTTCATTAGATGTTTGCCGGTATTGGATACTGGCAATCTGTAATACTGTTTCTACCACTTGGTATGCCTGAATTACTGGAAGATAACAAGTGGTGGAAACACCAGTAAATTCCAATTCCATGAAGTCCCAGAGCTCTCCATGGAGGGATTTGCCAGTATTGCCAACACCGGTATTACTGGGATGCTAATACTGGCACTCAGAGTGTGCCGGTACGGTAATGTGCCGGTTGCGTTAATACCTGCAAGTTATTACTGCCCAGGTACACTGATAATCAATAAGGCAAACAGGAAGCCTATGTCTATTATCGACATTTAACATAGTCAAATGCCATTATTTACAAGTGACATTCTCTTAAATACTGCCTGGAATGATATGGACAGTTTATGGTTCAATGTATTCCATCGCAGAGTAACAATGCTGTAGTGCAAGGACAATATTATTCAGTGTCTATGAAAGAAAAGAAAGGCATCCAGATAGCATAAGATATGTGTACTTTATCATACACATACAGATAGGGGAAGGAGGACATAAGATACCACACATAACTTCCAAGTGACTATTATGCTTGCACGAAATAGGTTCTGACAGAAAGTACAAATAGCTGCGTAGTCATCGGAAACAAACATAGATTTAAGAAGCTCCAGGTTTTTATGTTTTGTTATGTTTTATTTTGTGTCACATAGTGAATAGACCTCAACTCAAAACAATATACGACAATACGTAGCAAATATTCATCACTCTAAATGAAATCTTTTCATCATATAAAAAAGAAAAATATATATATATATATATTCATTACAATTTACCAAAAACCCAACTGCTTCAGATAACGATATAAAGCAATTAATAAGGAGCTGGAACAATGATCCAAATAAAATCGCTCCTATAAGATGTCGATGTGTCTAGTCTAATCCCCAGGAAGAAACGTCCAAAAATTACATTTCTCAAATTTGCTAATTTTGGGCAATCAAGCAGTAAATGTTTTAGAGATTCAGAATAAAGATTCCAGTAAGGACACATAGGACCACTACTTTCTTAATCCTTCCATACTAACCTATTTTCCATAGACTGCAAAAGATTCAGATGGAAGCGTAGAATGGTTTGTGTAAACCTCTGAGAAGAGTACACTTGTAAATACGGAGCGCAACCACCCAGTTTCCGATAACTCATGTTTACATCTTTCTTTTGTGACAATTTAGTTTCTCACATGTTTAAACCCAATCATTCTGCCATATTTTCATTTTCACCAGCAAAATGTTGTTAGCGGCTTCTTCCATGCTGCATGAGAAGATATTTAGAAGTGTTCTACAAGATTGAACAAACGAATTTTCGACTCTATCCTTATCTCTATCTGTCTGCTCATAGATTGAATTAGGTAGTGGAAAATACAACTTCAAACAGCTGAATTTTCTTCCCTAACACCTTCGTATTTAGGGAGGTAATGCCCAATTAATATTTTATAATTGTCATTGGCGTGTGAACTTTGCTGCCTGTGAGGGGCTCCATTGTTCCCAAACTCAGCGAGGCCTTTCCATCATGGCTGCCACATTGAATCCTGCAGCGAGGATCTCCAACATAGAGTCCCTGAGCCTGCCTCTGCAGTTTGCAGATTGGCCGTGGCTCGGATTACTGCATTGTGGTCCCAGGAGCCAGCAGGTGACACTGGCCCCCTCAAAGGTCAACCTTGAACGGTTGAGCGCAACCCTGTCTGGGCCTGTCTGGGTACGGAGGGGCCCTGCCTTCTTATTTCCCATCTCCATAAAAGATTGTTCATTCTCATAGTGCCGTCTGTATTGGCTGAAGTTCTGAGCTTGTAAGCCCTTCCCTTCCTGTTCCTCCCCTCTCTCCGCCTCAGCTTTCCTCCTTCTCCATTCATCCCTTGCCACTTCAATGCCTCCTGTTTTTCATTCACCCATGACACTCTCTCACCTTTACTTGGTCTCCTGCAAAGCTCCCCCTGCCGATGTGGCCTCTCCTTTCCTCCACCTGTGATTCCTCCCCTCCTCTGTTCCTTAACGAGCTGCTACCATAATGTATATTGTTTCTCTGCTCTCCTTCATAGCCTCTACAGACCCTGTATCCGGCTCTTCATTAACTATTGGCATTCATCATACCTGGTTGTTATCTTAATGTACCTTGTTGTTTATATGTTTTCAGTCTACTCTTGCTCTTTACTTTCCTCATTCTATAGTCTGTGAACGTGCATTTTGCACTCTGCGCTGCATCATATCACCCCAGTCTGGAACTACTTAGTTTGCACTCTTCCCTTTATGTTGTATCTATACTGCTAGTCATTTTTGCTTCTTACTCTCATGCTCCTCCTTTTCGTTGTATCATCTTTCCCTGTCTCATGTGTGTTTCTCTGTCCCTGTTTTGTATTTTCAGCCCAATGCTGCTCTGGCATCTTGAGATATGGCTATCCCCTAGTATGCTCATTTGATTCAAACTTGACAATGTTATCTCTCCCTCCTCCTGTCCACATTCCCTTTTGTTGCAAACGCTATCCTTGTTTTGCCCGTAATATATTGTATTTTTTGTTGCTTGAAATTTGTTGTCCCATGGGTCTGACTTTACCTCGATGCACACTTCACATTATTCCTGGCAGCGCCCGCTTCCCTCCAATTATTCCCTTGTCTCTTCTACTCTCATGTCTCTGCTGCATTGCTTCTATGTGCTCCTGTTTCCTTTCCCTCCTAACAGCTCTTATTATATGTTTGGTTTCATTATAATCCTTTCCTTCTTTTTTAATGTCACGTATAGCCTCTTTTTCTCCATTCTTACCCTCAACGTTGTTTCTCCAACCCTTAGTCACCTACCTGTTGAGCCTTAATTGTGTGCCTGCAAGTCTGATGTAGCCCCTAATTCCATGAGGCAAGGCTTTTACAGTCTGCACTCACTTACCTGCTGAGTCTTTACCTGTGTTTCTGCATCTCTGATGTAGCCCCTCATTCCATGAAGCAAGGCTTTTCCAGTCTGCAATCACTTACCTGCTGAGTATTTACCTGTGTGTCTGCATGTCTGATGTAGCCCCTCATTCCATGAGGCGAGGCATTTCCAGTCTGCACTCACTTATACCTGCATGACATATTTGCATTCTGGTTACTTAAAGCATTCTTCCTTCTTGTCCCTGCACTTATATGTAGTTTGTCATTTTTGTTTTCCTCTCTCCTCCTCCCCTCGTGCACCACCCTTGCTCCCCTCGCCCTCTTATTTCATGTTCAGGACTTGCACATTACAAATCGTCTCATGACCTAGTGAGGATGTTTTTGTTTGTCGTCCTTCCCTCTACCCTTCCTCACCTCCCCTCCCATTGCTCCCATCCCCCTTTGCTCTCATGCTTTAGCACCTGCATGTTCTAAATGTTTCAAGACACTTTTAAGAACGTTTTTGTTTTTATTTTGTAACTCTCTACTTCTTCCCCTCCCTCCTTGTCTCGATGTGCCTTGAAACACAAATTTGCTGTGTCGTTTTCCTTACAAATGACCAATAAATAAATAGAACTTCAGCAAAAATCAAAATTATACTCATTCAACTGGTGGTGCACTTCTAGAGCACAATGGGCCTCATTATGACCGAGGCGGTAGCCGTGCCCTTATTAAGGGCACGGTTGCCGCAGGTAATTATTTTTTACTGGGTCCCAGAAAAGGGCAATAACCGGGTCATTCCGACCTTGGCAGACCCGGTAATTGCCATTTTCTGGGACCCGGTAAAAATGAATCTCCATTCCCATCTGAGCCCCATAAGGCTCAATGGGAATGGGGAGGATACTAACAACGGGCCTGTTATTGACGGGCCCGTTGTCAGCATCCTGGCCTGCTAACGGGACCCGCTAAGGATGCCTGGTCTGACCAGGCGTTCCTTAGCGGGTCCCGCAGCATTCCGTGCCGGCACCATTCATTACGGGACCGCCAGGGTCCTAATGAGGTCCAATGAATTACTGGCATAATTTTAGATTCATAGAATGTCACCACTGGTTCAAGAGAGAACCATGCGAGCAGCTGTGAAGGGCCTTCATTTGACAAAGCACATGCTTTGTTTTTATAATAATATGGTCAATTAAGTACATCTTCATCTTCGTTCTGTATATGTTAAAACTCAAGTATTTTACTTTCTGGACCTCTGCTATACTCTGTAAATTTAGTCCCCAACTTGTACTGACTTTTCTACACCCGGCCTTTAGTACTAATATTTTGTATTTTGTGGCATTTATTACAAATACATTTGAAGCTGCATATTGTCCAAATGCCTCTGAGAGATATGAAATGCCCACCGTACAACAATCCAAAATAATTTGCATCCAAACACAGTTGGTGAAACAAAGACAGAGTCAGTAAGTTCTTCCCCCCTATCTGATAAATACAGATTAAATAAGAGTGGCGCCAGTACACAACCCTGGCGCAGTCCATTAAATGTAGCAATTGGTCTGATCGTGTTACTGCGCTGACTACGTCTCTCTCTCGGAGTTGGGTCTGAATGCAAAAGAATCAAAATTGACAGCAAGTTGCTCGGAATGCCCACTTTTATTAGTTTAGGCCACAACAGGTTTCTCTCAATTTGATTTAGTTTTGGCACTCCTGTGCAGCTCGCTTCGACAGACAACTCTAACAGAACAAGAGATGTAAATATTTTTGAGTCCGTATTTAGGGGAGCTATCGGCCTAAAATTAATCAGATTTTATTTGTCTCCTTTTTTAAATATGGCTACTATTACGGCAGTATGCCATGTTAATGGAAATTTCCGCTGCTTCAAGACCGATTTAAATACTTTGTAAGTAAAGAGGCCCAAAAAGTTGGATCAGACTTAAGATTCCCCAGAGCTCTGGACTGACTAGCACTGCAAATTATCGTTTCGATATCCATACATCAAAATCAAAATCCCATGCATCGCCCATCCTTGCATATGGGCAAGGTTCAGCTTTATAGTAATATAACTTGGAAAAGTGAGCTATCCAAACATCATCTGCAATTGGATTTTCTTGTAATTCCGTATGTGGAGATTCTTTTCTCATGTATTAACTTGCAAATGCTCTTATCTGAGCCTGCAAGAGGCTGGATAGCATAACTTTGCCTGCCCTCTGATGTTTCATGTTACGCAGCCCTTTTATTTTGTTTCTATACTTCATCTTTTCCTTTCCTCTGCTATCAATGTCATTTTGTAGTGTATTTTTGAGCTTTCTGATGTTCTTTCTCATCTATCTCCTGATTCTCATGCAGATAATTGATCCTTATGGGGATTACCCTGATGCCCGTGAATTTGGTGTTAACAATGCTGTTCTGCAGTTCTACAGGAAAGGTTGCATAATAATTAGTCACACTTTCTTTCATATTAATAGTTTCATGCCAAACCTCCCTAAAAGCCTTCATAAACCTAGCCATGGTATTCTCACTCCATGGTATCATATTTTTCATATTATTAACTCTTAGAATGGGATCTCTGTGTACATTTTCTACATAATAAGGACAAGAGAAATTCCCCAATAGCACTGAATGATCACTAGGGTCTCCATAGCTAACTGACACATTTTCATATTGCTGCAACAGATTAGCCGATACAAAAATAAAATCAAACCTAGAAACCTACTCCCCCTGTCGCCATATGTTTTCCCTCTAAATCACCCAACGCACTCCCATTAAGAGGAGCAAGGTCCCATTACCTCAATAACGTTACCCATTTCAATCCTTTCTCACCATACATATTATTCCATTCAGGGCCATTTTTCTTAATGTGAGGATTGATTAGACAGTCCATATTTAAGTCTCCAGCAATGACTAAATGATTCATTTCATTCATGCACTGATGTTCCAAAAGAATTGCTTCGAGGCACTCAAGTAACTCTTATTGAATCATCTCTCGATAATTACAAAACATTTTTTTGACCAACAATGATCCTAGATCGTTGTGAGTCATAACTTGTGCGACTTGAATAGATCGCACATGCTGGTCAATTATACAAAATGTACATTTTTTGGGCCCAAACTAACTTGGCTGCTACCAGCAGCCCGCCCTGAGGCCTACTCTTTTCATTGTTCACTGCCATTTATTGACACAATATGAAGGCACTCAGAGTCACTCTATCAGTCAAAAATGATTCCTGAATGAGAATTAGCTCAATTTCTCAAGCTTTGAAAGGGCATTTTCTTTGTAAGTTAAAAGTTTGAAGTGATACTAAAAGTCTGCCCTATTAATACAGGCCTCTGTGCTGTTGGCCGACAGTACATCGTGTACCCAAGTCCAATTTTGTGTCACTGTGGGACTCAGTAAAGTATTATTTAACTTTACATTCAGTGCAGCAGTATTGCTCCTTCAACATGATATTGACAAAGAATTTACATAAGAGACCCAATTTTCTCCATAAGGACTTATATCCATAACTCATGACTGCAGCTTATGTACATAAACTAACAAGTGACTTTGTACCAAGTAAGAAGGAATATCAATCACAGTGATGTCTAATCTTCTGTCCAAAATTAGTTCCACTCTTGAAATGTCATTAGTAGAAATGAGTATCAATGTTGGTATATCATGTAACACGGCAAGTATAGTACTTTGGTTCATTATAAGATTGTCCTCTCCAGAGAAAATACATTCCATAACAAATCAATTATACCTCCCTGTAGAGGCCCTAAAAACTTCACATGCCAAGGATTTCTCAACAACATCTCTGGTCCATGTACTTCGCCTTAGAGGCATCTCAGACAAGTCTCCTCACTGAATCATCACACTTTTCTGCTGTTTAGTAGCTTGAGTGCACCCCCTGTCAATTCTGCCATAGAAATAACATACAATGACAAATCCTCAGTGTTGCCACTTGTTCTTTTTACAGGGAATTTCTCAAATGTATTAAGGCATGGGGAACCTTGTTCGGAGATGTTTAACGTGGACTCAGTCTAACAAGCGACGTCCATTTCAGCACTCGGTTGACACTGATGTAACGTGTTTTGATGATTGACTAGCAACTTCAGTAGATGATTCATTTTCATCAGTGATTGGTATTGACAAAGCGTGCACTTTTTTTAAATGAAACCCTTCTTAGTTCTTTGACATTATCTTTAATGCTTTTTCCACCCCGTCCTATCTTTTTCTTTTCTTTGAGGTTATTGATTCATTCACCAATTCAGCCGAGAAAGTTCTTCCAAGATTGACTCTGACAATGGTGTGCAATCGATAGCAGGAGGTTGTTTTCCTTCCTCACAAACATATGTCTCTGATTCATGCAAGTTTGCCACTGCACAAGTTAAACTTTCAAAGGAAGCAGATTTAACATTCTCTGCTTGTACTTTGACCTCAGCCTTTAATGAGACTAAAAGAGTCAAGTGTTGAAACAACTCTGCTTTCATCCGCTCCATTGCACCAAGGGCATTATTATTAATCACATCTCTCAATGCGACTAGGGAAGAATCATAACTTCCTCATTCTTTTGTCATTTTCATTAGGACACTTGTCACAAACTTTGCTTATTAACAAAGTCAAATGCCATTATTTATAAGTGATACTCTCTTATGTACTGCCTAGAATGATATGGACAGTTTCAGTGTCAATGTATTTCGGCGCAGTGCAGCAGCAATGCTCCAGTGCAAGAACGTTGTAATTGAGTGTCTAGAAAAACAAGCAAGGAAATACATCCAAATATCATGAAATATCTGCACTTGATCATTTAGTCTATATATTATTTCTTCATAGTCTGTTAATGATGTATTATACTTACACGTTACTTTCCTGAAGAAGGTCGACACAATGAGCGGTAGGCTGTACTGGAGGGCGGAGCGACCTCTGACGGGCCAATGGGATCAGAGCTCACCCTCGAGTACTTTAAGACGAGATAGCTGCACCTTGAGGTGGATGGGGTGCAGGATTCCCTTACTCCAACACCAAACAATAAGGACAACTCAATGGTTTGGCAAAGGGAAGTCTGTTTAATGACAAGTACAAAAAACGGGGAAACAATAGGAAATCATCAGTGAGGCAATCGCCTGTCTCATTTCAACTCCCAAATTCTTCATTCAGACAGCAGTAGTTATAGTAAATTCCCATCATCATTGACGTGTAACACTAAAAAGTTTGTCATGCAATTCTATTGGTTAAAAAGAAAACGTAAGTATAGGTGCTATATCTGTATATGGTAACTCGTGCTAGACATCACTACAAGTATGACGTCTCATTGGTTCTACTAACTATAGGACCCTAGATTATTTGGTCCATTGTGATTGGGTCAGTTACACCCCAAGCATAAATCTCCACTTTAATTAGCAGCATGCAGAATGTTCACCCAGATGCGGTGTTCCCCACAATTCACCCTGCCTCCCTTCCATCAATCAATACTTTAGGGCTAAGTGTCAATTAGTTGGCTGAGGTTGGCCTCGAAACTGTAGCTTCTTATTGGGAAAGGTTATAGCATCCTCTGGTTTTGGGTGACATCAGACGTTGGTACTTCTTCGCGCTTGGCTGGTCACGTGTTAGTACACCATGAATCTGCTTCATTTTCCTTCTATTTGCGTATTTGATTCTCCCTTCGGCCTTGCAACCTGCCTGGGCCTCCTTATCTCGACCTTCATGGGCAGGCTACTATGCTCTGATGTTTCGATTCTTCGAAGTTGCTGCTCTCCTCCCTTCCTTAGGTTGATCTTGAATTCCGAGGCATGAGCTGCTTCTTGCTAAGTTTCGAAACCGCTCTTTCGTCTGGTTTTGTGCTGGTGTATGAATCCTGGCCTGTTTGACCCCTACCATCCTGGGCTTAATTCTGCTTCTGTAAAATGGAGTCGCACTTGTATAGTGCGCTTCTTTGAGGTAGATATATAGTTGGCACTTGCCACTCTTATGTTCTACTAAGCATAGCAAGCAACACTGTTTTCTTAGCTTCTTGCGTTACAAGCCTATGTACAGGCGTTTTAGCTGGTTGAATACTCTCATTCTGCTTTACAGTTACGTTTCTTTAAAGTTCAGCATTGTTTCTTTTCCATGTCAGTGATACTCTTATCCATGGTGCTGTAGGTCTTTATCTGTACTTTTTGTCTGGGCCCTTGTGATGTCATCATTCGTCTTCCATTAAGGCCTTTTGAGTTTCTTCTGGGACCGTTTGTAAGCAGTCTTCATTTTGTTTCCGCTCCTGGTACGGTTGTCTCAATTGGCATCGCGCAGCCCATGGTTGTCTGATTACTGGCACTTCAACAGGTATTGCTCTTCTGATGGGCACTGGGCAGAGCCCCAGTGCTGATCTTTGTTGGTTTCTTTGCTCATCACACGTCACATATCTTGGTGTGTACGTTCCTGGTGCTTCAATATGGGTGGCTGGAGTGCAGGTCATATCTGGAACCTCCTCTACCCTGCCCCCTCTGGTCGGTTCATCAACCACTTCTGCTTTCTACTTTGGGTTTGTCTTACATGGTTCTTCTGTATCCATTTCTTCGTCTTCTGGGATTGTACATGATGGTGCGAAGGAGCGTCTCTGTGGAGTCCAAATTTTTATCACTCCTTTTAAACCTCCTGCTGTTTTTACATGTTTGTCTTTGTTCCATGCCATTATTTGACATTGTCCATTTGGGCTGCAATAGATCCATTCTCCTTCGTACTTTCTACGTTTCCTGGGGTACAGGAACTTTGTTCCTTCTGGTGCAAATTTGATGGCCTTCACGAAGTTTCAGGTCTCTGGATTTCAAACCTGGTTTGACATCGATCATTATCTTCATCCTAATGGCTTTCTTCGCCGTTTTCTGGCATTGTGAGATAATTATCTTGATAACACAAAATCCTAATAGTATCATCAATAGCAGGGCTCCCAGAAACTTGAATATGTCTGCCATCCATTGTGGGACCCACGAGAATAGTGTTCCAAACCAGCTGTCATCATCAACTTCGTCGGTTTCATTGATCATCTGGTCCTGTAGCTTCGTTACCATCTCTATGGCTTCTCTCAAGGTTCCATTTTCTTCATCGTGAGAAGGAATAAAGGTGCAACATGATTCTCTGATTTTTGCACAAACTCCTCCATCCATTGCTGTGATCATGTCAAGCACATATCTGTTCTGGAAAGTCATCAATCGGATTGCTCTTAGTTCTTTAATCGGGTTCAATGCTTTTATGGTGGTGTTAATGGTCTGCAATAACTCCCATCTGGTGATTTGCAACCATTTAGTATTTGCTCCAACCTGGAATCTTGGCATGATGATTGTTGTGAACACTGATGAGCTGAGGCTGAAAAGCCTGTGTTCATATGGGATTGCATGAATTGCTTCTTCTGATTTGGCAGAAAAATATTTTTTTCTCTTCACTCGTGTTGTCAGTTCCACAGATCTCCTTTTCCTCAGGTGGGCATCTGCTTTTGGGAAACTGTCAATATTCAGTTAACTTTTTGGGATCACTATTGCAGGAACGTGTACGTTCACTATTGTTCATATGCCTCCCCAGTTTTTCGGCAGTCTTATGTATGCCTTGGATCCACACGCCCAGTAATGATCCATAATTACTGCGGTTCCGTGAGTCATTCCTGGAGCTTCAAAGATTCATCTGCAGTTCTGATTCTCTCCCATCTTCCTCATGCCATTGTTCATGAAGCACAATTTCGGGCTTTCCAGTGGCACTATCTGCAGGGGTCCTCCTCTGTCTTCAACCCATGTCAGTAATCTTGTGAGTTTCGGCCATAAAGGTTTGCACAATCTCTGTGAGTTTTCTATTGGTTCCTTGCAGGCTCCAAGGACCATCCATGCTTGGCAGATCACCACTCCTTCTTCCCATCCGTTTGGTGAAAGCACTGTTCCCCAAATCTGCATCTGGCCTCTGTTCTTCCAAATTTGAGCTTCTTCTGGAGTTTTTCCCTGGACGTTCAGTCTTGGGTTAATTTCCCATATTATTCCTGTTCCTTTAACTTCTGGCCTTTCATACCTGATCACGTGATTCCTAGTATGGGCTCTATTTCTTGTCTTAATGTCCTGGACGTAGTCATCTTCATTGGGGTAATCCATTTCGGTTGCCCATATTAATGAGGCATCCCTTCCCATAAACTGTCCTCTGGTGTTGCACATTGTTACGTGTGCCAAACAGTGTGCTGTCCGGACATCAATTTCCACAGCCACAAAGATCTTGGATTTTCCCATGCTGTACGGTAAAAGTGCGCAAACGAAGCATTCTCCTTCTGATCCACTTCTTCTGACTTCTTTCATGTGCTGGTACCAGATGTTGTTTCCTAGATGTGCTGTGCTGTCCAGGTAGTCGTTCAGTTCACTGTTATCTTCATGCAGGCTTCTCTTGATCCTTAGTGTTTTTCTGTAGTTTGCTATAGCTGAATCCCTAAACGCATCTGTATGGCTTTTCCTTGCTGGGGAGTCTCAGGCATCCTGATCCACAGAGCAGGTTCCTTTATCTGCATCGATGAGGTAGGCAGATGTTTTGCAGTTCTTTCCTTCTCTTCTTGCATTCTTTTTCTGCCCTTTATAAGTGCTTTTATCCACCACCAGCCTGTCACTGGCCCAGTGTATGGCTGCATCGTGAGCCTGGTACTTGTCCCTTGTTTTGGAACTCGTGTGCTCGTCAATACAGTCTCAGCGGTTTTATTTTTCAGTTCCTCATGCCGTTTCTTCGCTCTAGCTATTAATGGGAATAAACGATCTATTAACATTTGTGTCCTTGGAGTGAATTCTCCAACAGCCGCTTCTGTCTTCTTAATGGCTTTTGTTAAGTCTTCTTTTTTTCAGTCTCTTTCATTATTTTCTGGGACTGATTGTTCGGTAGACCTTCTCATGCTGTCTGTTGCCTTCGCTTGAGGTTCTGTGGCCATTGACACATGCACTGGTTCATGTGCATTTAGTGTGTGTGTACTTTTAGTTGTCAGTGCTATGTTTTCATTCATTCCGTGCTGACCCTTTCTCCAGCTTTTCTCTTCATTCGGTACCTCAAGTGTGTCTGTTTCACTGCTAACTATATTCATTCTCAGGTCATTTACCTTACCATCAGATCTTCTCGGGACTGGAATTACTATGTAGGGTCTGGGTACTTTTGTAGGACTCATTCATACACCATCAGGTGGGTGCAATGAAATTGGACCGCTTCATGCACCAAGAAAAAATGCAGTTCTGATCGTCAATGACAGCAAAATAATGATAAACACAATGCATAAATACATGATGGTGCGGTAAGTGAGGCGGCAGCATTTTCTCCCAGAGAAGCGAGAGTGCCCCTCTGCTTGTAGGAGAACCAGGTTACTGTTCTGGGCCCCCATCTCGATCATTTATTCAATGTCAATGTTATTGAATTCCCCCAATTCAATATAGTTCTTGAACAGTTTGTATCATAAAGTGTCTGGTGCTTCACAAGTGCCCCCCCTCTTGTGGCTGACGATTGTTTCTTAATACAGGGTACAGTTCCTTTGCTAGACTATGGAAAAATAGATTACACTAACACTTCAGTAAGTCACTTCTACTGTGCATGCTCAAAGTAGGTGAGTTCCCAGTCCACCCCCCAAATCTGCTTCAGTCCTGAGGACCTGCTGGACACTGGTCACTGTGAAGAAATGGTAAAAAGGGCAATCAAACAATAAAAGGTGATGTTCTTGTCTCTGCTCCCTAGATCTGTCCCTCAGCGGAAAGATTCACTGGAATCTCCTCAGATAATCTCTCTGAAAGTTCGACAGCTCCACATGCAACATTATGCCATGGAGGAGCATTCCCATCTTCGCGACATTAGCTGGATCTCTGATGAAGGTGAGGACGTCAACCTCGACAGGTCTCCCCACCATCTCTGGAAAGTCAGTCACTAGGCGAAATAGGACATTATGAGCCAGTTTGCTGTCTTCGGATGACAGGGACATTTGTCCTTTCTTGCTGGGTTCAGGATTACAGGCTCTTTTCTTGCTGGGAACAATGTTTGCACTGTCCTGACGTGTGGACTGTGACCAAATAGCTGAGCTTGTTCCACAGCAGGCTCAAAATTTTAGAGTTTGCTGGATCTCTAATAAAAGTCAATGGGCCTCATTACGAGTAGCGCGGTAGAAACGGGATCATTACCGGCATGGCGGAACAAGCAGGTCCGTGCTCGTATGACACCACTAATAGCGGATGATTTTGAGTGCGCGAGCATGCGCGTACCCCCATGCCAGCAATGGCCATACCAGCATGCCGCAAAAGGCCCTCCAACCCCCTGATAGCGCCATCACAGGACCCGCCGATATCTCCACCGCCTAGGAGGAACCCCTAAATACCGACCTGGTATTACCAACATGCTAATACCGGGTTCGTAATACCGGACCTGGAAATAACGTCATCGCATCAGAACGGGAAATGGGCAGACGACCATCTTTAAAAACACAATCCATTGCAATCCTCCCAAACCACCAGTTGTTCCCTGGAGAACTCTGGGCCAATACTTCCATAATGTCCAAGGCAACCCGGTAGACCAACCCCTGGCTGCGGAAACAGCGCTTTTCCGACATTGAATTAAATATGCTAGCGGACACCCTTGCTGCACATGCAGATCTCATCAAATCCCAGAACCTGAAGCGTGAGGTGAAGCAGCAGAAGAAGGACATCTGGCAGGAGGTAGCCCGCAAGGTGTCGGCTGTAGGAACCACCACAGGTAGTGTCAAGGACTGCAGGAAGAGGTGGGATGACCTCCGCTTGAGGGTCCATAACGTCATGGCAAGCAACAGGAGGGAGGCCTTGGCCACAGGCGGGGGTCCCCACTCTCCTGCCAAAATGACCACCTGGGAGGAGACCGCAAACACCTTCATTAATCCAGAATCCATCGAAGGATTTGGGGAGATGGAGACGGGTGCAGCATCATCACCAGAAGGAGGTAAGTGACCCTGCAGATGCCTCTAGGGGAAAGCGTGACGTAGCACAAGTGATGTGGAAGAGAGTCTAGGATAGGCAATGCATGTCCCAACACCCACATGAACACATCCAAGTCCAGATGGCGGGCCAAACCCTGCCAGACAGAAATGCATGCTGAGTGCCAGTCCCATAACCAACACACAGCCCCCTCAGACTACCCTGTGAGACACAACTGTAAGACATGAATGCATGATTAAATGAATAATGAACAGCACCATAGTATGCTTCTGGCATGTAACACCATCACTGATGCCCTGCATCTCTTCTACCCCCCCTACTGATGGAGAAGATGCCAGCCAAGACACCACCGTGAGGGCATCCACGTCCCACACGTCCCACACACAGAAAAGGGCTACCACCACCTCCGGGGCAGCCAAGCAGGCCACACCTTCAGCCAGTGTGCCTGACACAGCCGAGACCAAGCAGCCCACACCCACGCCAGTGGAAGGGGAGTCCCTAGTAGCACTGGCCACCACTGAAGATGACTTGGAGGAGAATGTGGACCAGGAGGGAGTCACGGAAGTGACATGTCCACCCACCCCAAACCCCATGTCCACCACCCCGCCCCAAATTCAGCCCTCACTCACCTACAGCAGACCTGAGCCCCTTCCTGGAGGACAGCACTGAAAATGTAGGCCCCGTGAGTGCACCAACCACCACTCCTGCTCCCACCAACACCCTCAAGTCACGTCTGGCGAGGGTGGAGGGCCGACAGGAGTCCATGTTGGAGCTCCTGCGGCAATACATAGCAGATGGCGAGGACACCAGGCGGGAAATAGCCACTGCCATAGCGGGGACCACTGCCGCTATTACTGCCAACACAGCCACAGTGAATGCGTCGGCAGTGCTGATGAGGGACTGCCTGGGGCAATAACACAGGTACTAACATCAATCCTGCTCCACATGCAGCGGCCACGCCTTACAGCAGGCGTGGAACCTGCCACCGACTCCTCATCAGCCACCACACCTACTTCCTCAGTCCCCACCAGCCCTGTGCGTCCCACCAGAAGGAGTGCAAGGCACACCGAAATGCTTCCCCCGGACAGCAAAAAGTCCCTCAAGTAGTGTGGGCGGGCAATGGGAGTAAGACACATGGTTGGGGGTGAATGGGAGCATTTGGTGGAGTTCATTAGGGGGGTTGGGAGTTCATTGGGGGTTTGGGAGTTCACTGGGGGGGTTCGGGAGTTCACTGGGTGGGTTTGGGAGTTCACTGGGTGGGTTTTGGGGGGTTGTCAAATTTTTGCAGTTTGATCCAATACACCCTTTGTGAGAAAACACATAATGGCTTGACATTGGTGATTTGGTGTGTATTCATTTATTGTATGACAGTGTTCAGTGCCCAAATCCCAACATTTCCTGTGTGTCACTGACACATGTCTGTCAAAGTCCCTGTGGTTCACCTCCGTCTCCATCATCATCATCATCACCCGGTGTATGCATGTCAATGTCAGGTGGCAGTGGTACATTTATCCGGATGCACATGTTGTGCAGCATGACACAGGCCATGGTGATCTTTGCCACCTTCTCAGGCCTATAAAGGAGTGCTCCACCAGACCTGCTTAGGCAGTGGAATCGTGCCTTCAACAGGCCAAAGGTCTGCTTAATCACAACACGGATACGGGTGTGTACCGATTGTACTCCTCTTCATGGCTGTTCTGCGGGTTCCGCACAGGGGTCAGTAGCCACGGCTTCAAGGGATGTCCTCCATCACTTGCAAGCAAATCCAAATAGGTGTGTGTCACTCTGAGCTGCCACCTTCAGGAATCACAGTCATGGCCGCAGCTATTTGGTGTGGACATGCACATGTCCCTGTACATATGCACAAATGTCATCTAGATGCATACTATACTGCTGTGAGGTGTGGTAGTCTGGATGGCGTTCAATAGATGATGCAGGGTGAAATGATGCATGCTGAGGGGGATGTACTGTGGTTGTACGACAATGTTTAGCCTCCCATTTATGCTGTGTATGCTACACGGTACATGGACACAGTAGCCAATTGGCACAGTTGCAATCCTGTTTAGTGATGCATTGCTTGACATACACATGGTGGTCAGGTTGTGCGTCTTACATGTGGTCATTGATATGCGTTAATGGTCAGATGTGTGCCACTGATGTGTCCTGTTGGGGTTGGGGGGTTCAGGTCAGGTGTCATTAGTTCTGCGTGCATTCTCCACTCACCGTCCATGCCCACCCAGGTGGGGTATGCATTCCCCCCCCATTCCCACCCAGGTGGGGTATGCATCTCCTCCCATTCCCACCCAGGTATGGTATGCATTCTCCCCCCCATTCCAACCCAGGTGGGGTATGCATTCTCCCCCCCATTCCCACCCAGGTGGGGTATACATCCCCCCATTCCCACCCAGGTGGGGTATGCATCGCAACACTTCCCTACCCCAATGCACTGCCATGGCCCACTTACGCAACTCACCAAGCAGCCAGGCATGTGGTCCAGCATGTCGCTCCATGTGACGGGGTAGCGTGGAGTTGCGCAGCACCATGGCATCATGTGTTGATCCGGGAAATCGGGCGCAGCAATGTGTGATGATCTTGCTGGAATCACATAGCAGTTGCCTCTATGGCATGGGGGACAACCAATTCGACATGGGTGCAGTCCAGGGCACCAACACAATTGGGCATGCCTGCCAGTGCATGGAAGCCTACTTTGGTGACGGCTATCTCCTGCGCAGTCCGTGGTAGGGATATGTGTGTGCTAGAATGCTTCAGGTGGGCATCCAGCACTTGGGTCAGCATGTGTGAAAATAGTGGTTGTGAAATTCCATGCAGCTGGCCCACTGTGTGCTTGTAGGTGCCTGTGGCCAGGAAGTGGAGCACAGACACCACCTTTAGTAGCGGGGGAATGGCAGTGCGTATTTCTATGAGGCTGGCAATGTCGTTGCCTATCATGTCCACTATGGTGGTGATGGTGTCCCGGTCCAACCGGTACAGGGTGTGGATCTGTTCAGGGGTTAGATTGAATGAACTGGGACTGATGCAAGGGATTGGCTGCTGCCTACGAGGGACTACTGGCTGCACTGGTGGTAATTGCTGGGCCTGTCTCACCCTCCTTCTCCTCCTGCGTCTCCTCTGTGCTGCCTGTTGTTGCTGCTGTTGTTGTTGTTGTTGTAGTAGTTGCTGTTGTTGCTGTAGTTGTAGCAGTATAGGCATGTCCTCCAGCGTCATAATTGCAACAGCTTGTGGTAGCATTTTGGTGTAGGAAGGGGTGTGGTGTGTGGGTGTACTCCTTTTATACTGGGACAGACTCCATTGAGTCCACCTGTGGTGATTGTGTGCACTTGTGGCAGTTGGCTTGATTACTGATTGCTGTTTACGGGTGGTCCGTGATGCCTGTATGGCCGGCATCGTTGCAGCCCCTTATTACTGCCTTCGGGATGCCAGTATTTGCATGTCCACGTGGGTTGTGATGTCCTCCTATGCCGAAGGGGCACGTGTACGCGCATATGAAGGTATGACGGGGCATGGTACAGGCGATGCCGGTATTGGCGGGTTGTCGGGTCAGAATGCGCCGGACCGGTTAACAATGCCGCTATTACCATTCCGCCTTCCTTTTTTCATTGCCTCCATTCTCGTAATGAGGCCCCATGTGTCTGTATTTCTTCCGACAATAGAAGGTCACTCTTCGATTATGCGATCTAGGAAGCATTTGTGTCCTTATCACTGTATTCAGGCAGTACAATGAAGGCTTCTGCGATGACGGTGAGTAGTTGCCAGATTACTTTCTTGTTGGCAGAATCCAGGATAAAGTCTGTGACACTAGTGACCCTCCCTACCAGCGAAGGATATGATACCAATACTAAATGTAAGTAGTTGAGCACGTCCTTTGTGATGTTTCCGCTGGGGGACAAAATAAGTGCTGCCGAACAAAGTCTTGATTTTTGATGATTCAGGATACTGTGTTTTGCTCTTAACGCAAAAGTCCTTGATCACTGTCTGTTAGAGTTTTCTTTCTCAACAATGCTTTAGTGTGGTTTGATTTACAAGTTTGTGTCAACAAAACGTGTTGTGGCTTAAATGCGCAATTTCCTTCTTCACTGCAACTAAGATGCACAGAGTGTCCATTTATGTCCTTATCCCCTTTTCCTTAGAGGAAATGTCCAGTTTAAGCCACAACTTGCACAAGGGGTTCTTTGTCTTGGCTTTGCTGCTCATGCATCCTTCTTCCTCGTCATGGATCTCGCCTGCACGTGCTGAGGTTCTTCTCCGTTGCCTGTGGGTTCTTCGCGGTGGGGTGCAGCTAGAGGGCTTTCTCCAATATAGGGCTTAATGTCATTGAGAAAAATCTATGCTCTCCTGCCCTGCAGTTTCACAGCTGAAGGAGTGCAGTCCTCCACGATGAAAGGACCATTGAATCTCGGTTCGTCCCACTTTTTCCTCATACGGTTTTTCACCAACACGGCATCTCCAGGGAAGATGAGTGAAACACGCAGACCTTGAACTGCATGTGTTTCAGTATCTCCTGCTATGTTTTGTGCTGTGCTGCACCCTTTTCATTGTTGCTGCCGTTGGTCTGAAATTACAGTAAGGCTGGATGTCATGCAGTTCAAGTATTTCTGCATTTTGGATCCCAGGACTTCTCTGCTTGGCTGAGCATCACATCTAGCTCTGTCTAGAGGGTTAGGGGAGTATTCATTCTCCTTCCTGTGACTATCTTGTGCGGCGTAAAATGATGGCCGGAGCCTAGTTGGTTCCGAAGAGCATACAATGCCATTGGAAGGCAGTGTAACCATCCCCTCTTTAGAGTAAGCTTCAACTTGGCTATCCTTTCCGTTAGCAAGCCGTTGAGCCTCTCACAAATACCATTACCTTCTGGATGATATGCCAATGAGAACTTGTGCTTTATACCAAGCAACAAGCTAATCTGTTCAAAGACTGCATTTACAAAATGAGCCCCATTGTCTGATCTCATCACTTCACACACCCCCCAACTAGGGAACACTTCCCTCACTAGGAATTTGGCCAAACAGGTAGAGTCTGGGTGTGTACATGGACCTGCTTCTATCCATCTAGAGAATGGACACACCACTACAATTAAGTATCTGTACCCGTTACACACTTGAATCATGTTGACATAGTCGATATGTAAGTGCTGAAAAGGCCCAATTGGCCGGGGGATGGCTCCTCTCACTACTTTTAATGTGTGCCCAGCGGTGAATTTCTGGCAGATTATGCAATTCACCGTAAAGAATGCAACATGATCTGCTAAATTCGGTATAAACCAGTCTTCTGCGAGAGTTGCTGCTAGATTTTCTTTCGACATGTGTAATGGGTAATGCAATTGCTCAATGCTATTTTTATTAGGGCTACAGCCATTACTGGTTTACCAGTGCTGATTTGCCTCCACAATCCGTGAGAGGGGTTTAAAGAACACCCTCGACATTTCCATAGGTTCTTCTCGTCCTGTGGTGCCTCCCCTTGAAGCTCCATTAGTTGCGTCTGCCCCAGATTACTATATGCTTCTGGTGTGGTACGTGCCACCATCATTCTCTCATGGGTACATGCCACTTCCACTTCCATGATCATCTCACTTTTGGAGGCCATACACTTGGCCTCCGTGTCTGCTGCATGGTTTCCGCGTGACACGAAATCTGTCCCTTTGGTGTGGGTGGCACATTTCACGACTGCTATGCCCATTGGGAGCTATAGTACCTTAATCAGCCTGTCCAATAAGGCTGCATGCTGCACTGGCATGCCGTCTGCTCAGAGGTAGCCCCTCCTTTTCCAGCGTGCTAGTCCTGCGTGCACCGTGGATGTCACATAGGCGGAGTCACTGTACACCGTAACTTCCTGGTCTGCCTGATTCTCAATTGTGAGTATCAACATCAGTTATTCTGCAGCCTGCGCTGAATAATGAGATGATATTTGTGCACTGACGAGTACTCGAAACTCTCTGTTTGCTATGTGTTTCATTACGACAACACCTGTATATCTTTGTCCGTCTTCTTGGTCGATTCTCGAAGATCCGTCAATAAAAATTATCTTTCCTCCCACCAGGGCATTTTCTTTCACCCTGGGGATTTCATCAAATAATTCTTCATAGTTTGCACAGTCAAGTATCGGCTATCCTTCAGTGACTGGCTCAGCTATGAATGTAGCTGGGTTTACTGTTTTACATTGAACTATTTTGATCAATGGATTAGATATAATCACTTCATAGGCAGAAGATCTTTGAGATGTCAAAGTACTCTTTGGTTTCTCTAAAATGGTGAACAATGAGTGCTCAACAATTAACCTCATATAACATCCCATCACAATGGTTGTCGCTTTCTCTATGGTGGAAGCTGCGGCAGCTAAGCTTTGTTCGCATGGGAAGTGGCCTCTCATTGCTGAGTCCAGGTTCCCACTGTAATATGCCAGGGGCTTGTACCCCAATGAGGTTCTTTGAGTGAGCACTGCCATCATAACGCTGCCGTCTGTGTACGAAAACAGGTAGAATTCCTCTGTATAATTAAGAATCCCAAGAACTGGAGCCATAGAAATTGCTCTCTTGAGTTCTGCAAACCCCTTTTCCATCGCTTCGGACCATTCGATCTTTTCCTTTGTCACTTTGTTCTTCCGGGCCTGTAGTAAGGGCTTGGTATATGAGATGTAATCGAAAACCCACACTCTAACACAGTTACATAGGCCTAGAAAGCTCTGCATTTGCTTTATCGTGTGTGGTTTAGCCGTGTTCATTATGGCTTCAGCCCTTTTTGGGGTCACCTTCTTGCCTTCATGTGAGATCAGCTGGCATATGTATGACACCTCCTGTTGACAATATTGTAGTTTTTCTTTGTCAACCTTATAACCTTTCTCAGCCAGTATAGTCAATAGCTGAACAGAATTGTGCCTGCATTGCTCCTCTGTAGTGCTGCATATTAAGATGTCGTCCACATACTGCAAGACAACACTTTCTACTGCAATATTGCTCAGGTCCATCTGTAGGACTCTGTTGAAGATGGACGGGGACTCACAGTACCCTGTGGCAACCTCGTGATTTTCAGACGCATTTGTCTAAATGTGAATGACATCAGATCTTGTGAGTCATGGTGCAACGGGATTGAGACAAAAGCATTTTTCAAGTCAATCACCGTGAAATATTTTGCCTCAATGGGTATATAACATAGGATTGTAGATGGGGTAGGGACTAGAGGGAACTCGGCCCCAACAATATTGTTTAATGCTCTTAAATCTTGGATCAAATGCCAAAACTCTCCCTTTGATTTCTTGACAGGATAAATCACTGTATTACATGGTGACTCCGACATCACCAAGATGCTCTAGTCCATCATGGTGGAAATTGTCTTTGAGATCCCTTCGTCCGCCTCTCTGGACATGGGATATTGTCGCACTCTTGGAAAAATTGCTCCTTGTTTCAGTTTAATTTTCACTTCTCCCACCCCCTTCAGGAGGCCTACGTCATATGGGCCTGTAGTCCATACTGAGACAGGCATATGGGCCATGTCGTCATCAAAGTATTCCGGACGTATCAGTGCCAACATAATTCTCTGAGGCACTTCTCTATTGATCATTTTTACCCAAAATATGAGACTCACTTCCACCCTTGTCTCTTCTGAGTCTGGTTGTTCTTCAAACAGATAGTCATCGGTGACGTCAGTCGCTCAATCCCCTTCTGCACACCATTGTCTGCCTTCATCGTCGTAGCCTTCGACCAATGCTACTTTCCTTTGCACGGCTACAGCATGCATCATTAAAGGAAATACTGGTCCCTCCTCTTCATGCATCGGTATTCTGGGTCTGAATAAGAACTCATCAGGGGTTCTCATGATTTTATCTGAGAGGCCTGGTAATCCTGCCATAAGCACACGCATGCCATATGCGAAAACTTCTGGCTCTAATGGTATAGCTCTCATGGCTATGTGTCCTGAGTATGCCCTGATCATTTTGCACACGTTTGAATAATGCATTCCTGGAGTGGAGCATACTATGCCCTCCTCCGTGAACGAGATCGTCATGTTCAATTTTGTCACTAAGTCTCGACCCAAAATGTTTACTGGGGTCTGACGTGAATATAATAAAGGTACATTCATTTTGCACTCTCCTACGGAGACTGGGAGTGAGTCTGTAAAGGGAACTCGACTGTGAGCTCCTGTAAAACTCAGAGTATCTATGGCCTCGCCGGACAAGGAAAACTCGCCTTCTCGTATGCAGGAGCGTGTTACACCCGTGTCAACCAGGAAGGAATAATCTTTACCCCCTATGTTGACATTCACCCTCGGTTCCCTATTAGGGTCTGATGTCGCTGATAGGATAGAGCACATCAGGGTTCCCAGTGAGCTGTCCTAGTTCATATATGACTTTGATGCACTGTACACTTGTGGATTCTCTCCATTCCCTGGGTTGCCTCCCCTTCTGGAGTTTGTACCCTGAGACATTTGCGGTGGTGCCTGTTGAAATTGCCCTTGTGGCAAATTCCCCATATTCAGGGGTTGAACCCCTTGTTGCACACCCTGCTGCACACCTGGTGCTTGCTGCTGCACTGTGTGATTCTGTGCACCTCCCTGTTGTGAGATTGCAGGTGGATTTGCCGTGCCTGCTCACATTTCTTGGCCATTTTGCCATGCGCCTTGACTACTGCACGTGCGCGCTAAGTGGCCTGTCATTCCGCACAGCCAACATACTGGCGGTGGTCAGATTATGTGTCCGTTTGACATGTCTGGGCTGCCCGTTTGCACATTTTGAAAGCCTCCTTGTTTGCCTTGGAACCCTCCTTGATTACTCTGCCATCCTCTTCCTCTAAATCCTCTTCCCCTTGGGTACTGTCCTACATTACCTTGGTTATTCTGCTGTGGTAAGCCACCTGTTGTAAGTTCTGTTCAGCTGGGCTAGTTAGCATGGCTCCTTCAAGAGCATAGTTTGATCATTTCTTTTGCACCAGCTTCGCTTCCTCACCCTTTCGTGTTGCCTCCTTTTTCTGATTCTTTTCTTGCAACAGTCTACAGTAATGTGCGATAGTTAACTGTATTTCTGGCCAAGGTTTAGCTTCAACCCCTACCAATTTCTTGAGCTGTTTCTGCACTGGTTCTGGCAACCCTTGGCACAAAATGTGGCAAAACACCGGTATAGATTTCATCCTAGATTCAGGCGTTTCGAGCACCCACGTGTCTTGGAAATTCTGGATATAAATCAACGGATCTTCTGACTCCTTCAATTTTCGAGTCATTATAGCTCCCATATCGGAAGTGTCTGGGTACAGCACTCGTAGCGCTTTCCATACTGCTGCTCTGCAATTATTAAATGACACTCCATCGTGTGCAGTGTTAATTATGGTTACACTAGGGTACCCTGCCCGTGTCCACGCATCGTCTGCTCTCTCTCCAAGTATGGCGATCAGGAGACCTTTAATGTCCTCTATAGCTAACGTGACTCCACCTGCAATTTTTTCTAACTCATGTATCCACTTCCTGGCTCCCGATGTCAACACTGGAAGCTTATTTTTCAGATATTCTCGATCCATGTGTGGCCATGGAATATATTGCAATCTTGCTCCCCCCTTTTCTAGTAGCGGAAATTGGAATGCACAGCCTTTTTCTCTTCTCTCATATCTCTCCTGTCTATTGCAGGTGTTATATTGCCACATCGCCGTCTGCCTGGCAATGTCCTTAACCCGTCTACATAGGTGGGTGCTGACATCCCCTCTGACCATGGGGTGTTCCATCATGCCCGTCCGACTGTGTGGCAGACTCTGATGTCCTCGGTGCAGACTCACTAGCATTCCACCATCGTACCCCTATGTCCCTTGGGAGCCGCTTTTCGCGTCGTCTCCCTTCTTCATTTGTCTTGCACTCCGTTTCCTCTCCAGATTCGGACATTGATTGTTCCCAATTCACGCAATTCCTTGTGTCATCATCATTTTTACCGATTTCTAGGCTGTCCAGGGGCAGTCTCCTCTTACCACTACTTCGGGTGACATCCTCAGTGTCATACAGCTGAGTGCGTTCCAAGCGCTCGTCTTCCCTTTCCCCTCGGGGTATTTGTTCTAACCCCATTTCGTCATATATTTTATCGATCGTCTCCCCAATGCTTCTGGTGTCGAAGTCATCTTCAATACTTGTCCCAATCATGCCTGGTACTGAGTCATACACAGGAAAGAATTCTTCAATGTTTTCCCATTCTACAACAGGATCAGGTTTTTTAACTTCCCACTCCAGATATTTGCGTGCCCTCTGTCTAAGCTTACGTTAAATATCATCATCAAATTCTTTGCGCTTCCTCGCCTCTTCTCTGACCTTATATTCTTCCCTTCTCCTTCCATTTCTACATTCATTTTCCCTTCGAACTTCCTCATCCCTTTGTCTCCTTATCCTTTTTTCACGTACCGTTTGCTCTTCCTCTAACCTTTGCTGTTTCTGTCAGTCATGGTCATGGGCTGCTTTCTGTTTGTGATCAAGCTGTTTCTCTTGCTCTTCGCGATACAGCTGTTCTCGCATCAGCCTATC
Source organism: Ambystoma mexicanum (assembly GCF_040938575.1). Lineage (NCBI taxonomy): Eukaryota > Metazoa > Chordata > Amphibia > Caudata > Ambystomatidae > Ambystoma > Ambystoma mexicanum. The sequence goes on along the minus strand of NC_090937.1, from coordinate 901,024,822 downwards.
TTTCCTTCTTATCCTTTCATCCCTTGACTCCTTTTCTTTCTCCTTCCTCTATGCCTCATCTAACCTCTCTTTAGGTCTCACATCATCACTTCCTTTCCCATCGAGTTTCAATAGTATTTGTCCTTCCATCCATTCGTCTTTTGCAATTGCTATCTCATCAGTTTTGTCTTCACTTCCTTTCCATTTCTTTCCCTCTCTCTCCTTATCGAGAGATGCACTTGTCTGTGCCTGTTTGTTCATTTCATCATCACGTCTCCCCTTGTCCCTCGGGACTGCGGAGGTAAGATTCTGGACCTGATCCTTTCCTCGATTTTCGTCACTACTATATGTAGGTGACTCATATGTGGGTTGCTGTACCCTGTAGCTGCTTTAAGCTCCATAAATGGGTAGAGTCCCTCAGGCTTACTTCCCTCGGTTCTTTTTCAGGTGGGGCAAGTGGCGCGGTGGGCGTCTCACCCCCCTCCGTGCATACGCTTATTATCCAGTCTGCAGGTGGCTCTTCCTCATTAAACTGTTCGAACATTTTCCAAAGTTCTAGAACAGCAACGCGTTTCTCTAGCTTCTTGCCTGTATACGTGGCATGCAAGTAAGTTGTCATATGCTGTAAGACGGCTTTAGATAAGGACCCATTTTGTGGCCATGGCATAAACATCTTGTGGCCGGTACCCTTTACCCACTCGGTGCTATATTTCTTAAGCTTGGGTGCATGTTTCTGCAGTTGTTTACATAAGTGTGCTAATGGAGTAACGTCCTCCATGCTGAAATCTGTTTCTAACAATACTTTCATGCAACTTCAACACTCCCAACAATATGAGCAAGCACCAAATACTGCAAGCTCCAATCCATTTTTCCTGCCAAAACTTTTATATCACCAATTTACCCAAAAACATCAGTTCATGTGCGATTCCCTCTTGACTATAGAATCGCATAAAAACCCTACTTAATTTCAAACAAGGAGACAGATTTCCTTACATGTGACATAAGACAGAACACATACAACAGAGATTAGACAGACTAGACAGACACCAGCTGGACACAAATATCTCTACCTCTAATCAGTACCCCAATATGGAGTGTAAACAAACCCCTTTTACGATGTTTTTAAACGTGGTAGTAGCCTAGTCGTCCCCTATTATGTGGGGCTCTGAGCTCATGTTTCTTCTGACCGCTATATTAAAGCGCTGGAATAAGGCGTATCCTCTCTCTTTATCAGGTGTCCGCCCTGGTATCCTCTCTCTTCTCAGGTATCTGCCCTGATAGCCTCTCTCTTCTCGGGTTTCTACCCCGGTATTCTCTATTTATTCAATTGTTCTCGAGTCATTATCCTCTTATATATATACAGTCTTCTCTACTTCTGATTATTTTATTTTTTTGCACCACCCTCGGTTACCTTTTCCCTTAGTTGTTCTAATGCCTATGACATTTTCCAAAGCATACCATTTTTTGTTTCACTCACCGCTCGCAACGTTCCTCTCTGGATCCTCGATCACCGCCTCTGTTACCGCCTCCTTCAGTCTTTCGCCTGTTCCGCTGCTGCAGGAATGGAAGGGTTATGTTTTTAAAAACGGGTCCCTTCAGGCCCACTGCAGTTTTTTGATCAATTTAAACTATAATTGTCCACAGGAAGATTCACAGTCTACTCAGCCAAATGGCGAAGGACTTGTGATATTGCCGAATACCTAGAGTTACTTCGTGTCGACGGTCAATAGGTGTCTCATTTTGATCAATAATCAATAATTGATGGTCAAAATCATCCTCTGCTACCAAGTGTACAGGAGGGCGGAGCAACCTCTGATGAGCCCATGGGATCAGAGCTCACCCTCGAGTACTTTAAGACGGAATAGCTGCACCTTGAGGTGGATGGGGTGCAGGATTATCTTACTCCAACACCAAACAATAAGGACAACTCAATGGTTTGGCAAAGGGAACTGTTTAATGACTAGTACAAAAAACGGGGAAACAATAGGAAATCATCAGTGATGCGATCGCCCGTCTCGCTTCAACTCCCAAATTCTTCATTCAGACAGCAATAGTTATAGTAAATTCTCGTCATCATTGACATGTAACACTAAAACATTTGTCATGCAATTCTATCGATTAAAAAGAAAAATTAAGCGTAGGTGCTATATCTGTATATGGTAACAGAGTGTGAGGATTGGATAACTCTTATCGGGTGGGCGTCTACGCCCATTCCTCTACATCACTCATGTTAGACGTCACTACAAGTACGGCGTCTCATTGCTTCTACTAACTATAGGACCCTATATTATTTGGTCCATTGTGAATGGGTCAGTTACACCCGCAGGCATAAATCTCCACTTTAATTAGCAGCATGCAGAATGTTCACCCAGATGCGGTGTGCCCCACGATTCACCCTGCCTCCCTTCCATCAATCAATACTTTAGGGCTATGTGTCAATTAGTTGACTGAGGTTGGCCTTGAAACTGTAGCTTCTTATTGGGAAAAGTTTTGGCATCCTCTGGTTTTGGGTGACATCAGACATTGGTACCTCTTCGCGCTTGGCTGGTCACGTGTTAGTACACCGTGAATCTGATTCATTTTCCTTCTATTTGCGTATTTGATTCTCCCTTCGGCCTTGCAACCTGCCTGGGCCTCCTTATCTCGACCTTCATGGGCAGGCTACTATGCTCTGATGTTTTCGATTCTTCGTAGTTGCCGCTCTCTTCCCTTCCTTAGGTTGACCTCGAATTCCCAGGCATGAGCTGCTTCTTGTTAAGTTTCGAAACCGCTCTTTCGTCTGGTTTTGTGCTGGTGTATGAATCCTGGCCTGTTTGACCCCTACCATCCTGGGCTTAGTTCTGCTTCTGTAAAATGGAGTCGCACTTGTATTGTGCGCTTCTTTGAAGTAGATATATAGTTGGCATTTGCCGCTCTATTCTTCTACTAAGCATAGCAAGCCGCACTGTTTACTTAGCTTCTTGCGTTACAAGCCTATGTACAGGCGTTTTAGCTGGTTGAATACTCTCATTCTGCTTTACAGTTACATTTCTTTAAAGTTCAGCATCGTTTCTTTTCCATGTCAGTGATACTCTTATCCATGGTGTTGTCGGTCTTCATCCGTACGTTTTGTCTGGGCCCTTGTGATGTCATCATTCGTCTTCCATTAAGGCCTTCTGAGTTTCTTCTGGGACCGTTTGTAAGCAGTCTTCATTTTGTTTCAGCTGCTGGTACGGTTGTCTCAATGGGTACTGTGCTGCCCATGGTTGTCTGATTATTGGCATTTCAACAGGTATTGCTCTTCTGATGGGCACTGGGCAGAGCCCCAGTGCTGCTCTCTGTTGGTTTATTTGTTCATCATATGTCACATATCTTGGTGTGTACGTTCCTGGTGCTTCAATATGGGTGGCTGGAGTGCAGGTCATATCTGGGACCTCCTCTATAAGCCAATCACTTGGTATGTGCTACAAAGCAGACTATGGGCCTCATTACGAGGAAGGCAGCCACGGAATGAACAGTGCCGGTAAGTGACTGACACTGTTCATCCCGCTCTCACAGGCCCAACATTAACAGGCCCATTGTTAGCCTCCTCCCCATTCCCATTGAGCCCTATGGGGGCTCAATTGGAAATGGGGATGTACCGGGTCCGGGTCCCGCGAAAGTGAATTACCGGGCCCTCCAAGGTTGGAATGGCCCGGTAATTCCCCTATTGTAGGACCCAGACCCGAGTTTGGAGGTAGTCATGCTACTAAAAACGGCATGGCTACCTCCAAACTCGTAATGAGGCCCTGTGGGCCTCATTATAAGTATTGTGGAATAGGTTAGTGGGTTCTGCTAATGGTTGCAGACCCATTAAACACATTCCGCAACATTACGAGGTTCCCTCGCGGGACCCGATGTGGACATCTGGTTTTACCAGACGTCCTTACGGGGTCCCGAGAGGGGACCATGGAGCTAACAACGGGCCGGTCGTAATCGGCCCGTTATTAGCTCCCGCACCCATTGCCATTGAGCCCTATGGGGGCTCAAATGGGAATGGGGAAGGTCCGGGCCCGAGTTTCCTCAGGGAGGAATCACCGGGCCCTCCAAACTCGGAATGGGCCGGTAATTCACCATTCTGGAAACCCGGACCCGGACATGGTTTTGGAGGCACCCATGCCCTTATTAAGGAAATGGCTGCCTCGAAAGTTGTAATGAGGCCCTATATGTATATAGGGAACTACCAATGAGAATGAAGAGATAATATTGTATATTGTTTGTGTCATGAGTGATGCTGCTGCCCTTTAAAATGCCTTGCTTGATTTTAGCTAACAATTGCACACCATGAGAGTAGTGTTTGAATGTCCGTGCTGGCATGTATTTTCTTTTATGAGAAATAAAACTGTGTTATCCTTGCACAAGGTGTATCAAACATTTTTCCCTAGAGGGTTGCATCTTCTTTCGTCTGGTTGACTGGTGGTCCACCTTACAAAATGGTGACACTGATGTGATCCCAGATTTTCTACAGAGACGGAGGCTTCCTAGACACATATCTGGAGGGGCAGCACCCACCTGCAGCGACCAGTCCCTTGTGCACAAACTGTGTTGCCAGGAGCCGTGTTGCCATACATCTTGTTTTTTCTTTGGAGGTGGGGCGCCGCTCCTGGATGTTGCAGGCCATTGATGGGACCCAGTGATGGAGGAACCCGAGAGAACAAACCTTTTGTAGTGCACCTTTTGCGAGTGAAAACAACATGGGGAGGGGGAAAGGGGGAACAAGTGTGGTTTTTGAAGAGTGCAGGAGATTGAGGTGATTGGTGTGAGTTGTGTGTGGAAAAACCATGGGCCTCATTATGACCCTGGCGGAATGGGTTCACGGGTGCCGCTAATGGTGGCGGACCTGTTTAACCCATTCCGCCTCATTATGAGGTTCCCTCGCCGGACCTGATGTGGACGTATGGTTTTACCAGATGTCCTTACCGGGTCCCGCAAGGGGACCAGGGAGCTAACAACAGGCCGGTCATAATCGGCCCGTTGTTAGCTCCCTTCACCCATTCCCATTGAGCCCTATGGGGGCTCAAATGGAAAGGGGGAAGGTCCGGGCCCGGGTTCCCTGTAGGGGGAATTACCGGGCCCTCCAAACTCGGAATGGCCCGGTAATTCCCCATTCAGGGAACCCAGACCCGGTTTTGGTGGCAGCCATGCCCTTATTAAGGGCATGGCTACCTGCAAAGCTGTAATGAGGCCCCAAGTCGTATTTTGTTATTATTATTATTATTATTATTAAGGAGTTACAGGATCTTTCCGGATTGGGGAAGATGGCAGCACTGACAAAATAAAGGATGAAGGGTAGAGGCCTCTATATTTAGAGGGCCATGTTTCGCTTCACCCGATATAAAGGGGGTGCTGGAATGATAAGTAGTAGTTTTGGTGTTTTTTATTGATATTGTTGTTGTGTTTGTTGAAATTGAGGAGAGGTTTATGGTGCTGCGGTGTGGTTGAGATGGAGATGTGAGGGACGGAATAGTGGAGGGTCAAGATGGTGTTGATGTGAGGAGTGAGTGGAGAGAGTGATAAAAGGGAAAGAGGGGAATTGGAGAACGAGCAATTGTGATTGAAGGTGACTTGAGAGGAGTGGGCGACAAGAAGGTTGAAGAGCAACTGCATCGTCCCTCTGACAGACAGATGGATTTTTGAGCGTCAAAATAAATAAGAGAGGACAGAACTAAAATGGCACTGATTACTCTACTGGAATATATGTGTTCTGCTTTACCATTCAAAGTTAAGATATTGAAGTATAATAGGGAATGGGTGGCTGAGACAAACGGACGGATGTTTCAATCATGGCCAGAGCAAGGAACGAAATAACAAAGAAATATTAGGCACATGTATACATTCTTGGCGTCCAAATACAAGGGTAAAAAGCTTCAAAAAAGAAAGTATTAGAATTGTAAAAGATGGTAGAAGACTTAGCAGATGCCACCCTATGACAAGTAAAGTGATCTGATGGAATGTCACTGTAAGAAAATAAGACCACCTCCCAATCCTGCTGGGGACCAATTGCTCCACCTTATCTGGAGCAGACACAGAGGCCCACAAACCCACCACTACCCATTATGGTGTTACCCCATTTGTGAAGCCTTAGGACATACCAACCCCACATATGTTTCCCGCCTGCCACTGCCCGCCCTATCATCATCCCTGGCCCAATATCAACATATTTCCAATTCCATTCTGTTAGCCACTGCGAGAGAAAATGAAAGAGAGGGATTTGACAAGAAACCTCAGAAGCAGTTAGAAGAGGCTTTAAATGCGACACTGAAATAATTAGCATGATTGAGAATAGAAAAGAGGGAGGGGAAGAAAGCATTATGTGGGCTTGATAAGTGGAGAGAAGAAGAGATTATATTGCGGATTGATAGCACAGCTATCAAAGATGTCCATTTAGAGAAGGAGGATAAGGAGAGAACAAGACAGCGATCAGGAACTTTGAATTATGGAACAGTGAGGTTGGATGATGAGATGGGTGGGGACATATGGGAGGAGGAATGGGATACCAAGGATGGGGTAGGAGACAAAGAAGCCCCACCTATAATATCACAGCATGTGGAAAGTGTATGGGGGCCCCGTTTAAGGAAGCGATATGGGCGTATAACATTGGCTAAAGGGATGCTGCTGGAAAAGAAGAGGACGAGTTCCACTTGTTGCACAAAGGACTCAATATATTCCATAGCTACATATGGATAAAAACAATTTAATACAAAGTTTACCATCTCTTACTGCGGGAGTTGGGAGATTCACGCATTTGAGAAACAAAAGTTGGCATCACATTAAGAGTGGGGGACTTGAAGAGAGTATTTGTCGCAATGTTGGTAGATCAGGCTGATGACATTTGGGTTCAAGATCGGTACCCGAGTGTATGATTGGGTGATGATATTCATGACGGCACCCATTTTACTGACATCAGGGCAAAAGAGTGGGCTACCCATTATGTCTGATCTCCAGTCCATCATGCAACGCTCAATGGGAGATGATGAAGACCTCACCCAATATATTTTACAGCTTCAAGAAATGTGTAGGGCTGAACTAGGAGAATCATAGGACCAGTCAATTCCATTATTTTATTTTGTTGTTAATAAGGGACTCCCAAGGAGTTCCGAAAAGCACTTGACAAAATAGTAGGGATAGAAGCAAAGGGGTGGCAGAGATACAGTCGATAATTATACATAAATGTAAATGGTTGGTGAGAGAAAAAGAGAAGGAAACCGCCCAAAGACTCCATAGAGAGGAAGTGAAACTAGTACAAAAGAAATTAGAAATATATCAGTGGAAGGGGCCATGATAGCAGCAGCACATGATTCGCAGACAGTGACGAGGGAGGTACAGGGAAGACGTGAGAACAGTTCCTGTGTGGACAGGAGGGTATGACTGGAATGGTGGGTCTCAGCCTCAATATCAAGGATGGCCCCAGGGATCATATCAATTGGGAAGGGGGGGGGTTACAGCTCAAGAGTAGGAAGGGGAGCATTTGGGTTTATGCGGCCAAGGGAAGGAAATATGTAAATAAGGGTATGGGACAATGTTAAACATGTGGAACATGGGACATTTATCACATGAGTTTAGAAGCAGGGTAGGTGGAGGTTACAATCAACCACCCAAGTATGCTCCAGGAGCAGCAGCCCCTTATCAATTGCCTTATTCCCCTGGTCCTGTTGCGGTTCCGTATGGAGCACAACAACCACCTCTCCAAGCACCCCCACCTCCGCCCTTCCTGTAGCTGCAAGCTTCAGTCCCCAACAGTCAGGTGGTGTACCCTGCCTACCCCGCCCCTCTGCAGGTGCCTCAAATACCAAATAGTAAAGTGGTTCCCAGTAGTATATTTACACACTATCATGGAGCGAGTGTACTAGGAGGCAATCCTTTACTGTTTCAAGGGACAAACGCTTACCCAGAATAGGACAGTCCACAGAGAGTTCTTGTGTGCCCAGTCATGTCCATCACTGCTGACCCAGAAGAGAAACCATTGGTGGGCATGGAGATAGGTGACAACCCTTCATTTTCGTCGTGGGCATCAGCACCAACAAATCATGCATTAAGGAGGGTGTGTTTTGCCTTTTCAGGTGTTTTTATGGAATCACAGGGCTTCTCTGGGGTGGTGAAATCTGTTTGTTTTAAAAAATAATTGGCTATTATGGTAGGAGGCAAGGCAGTGCAAGCTGCCTTGCTGTTTTCAGAAACCTCCCCCGTCAATCTGTTAGGAGATGATGTGCACAGGAAGTTGAACATGACCATCTCGTTTACCAAAAGAGGGGTGGTTTGTTCTACACCAGGGATGTGCCACATAAGAGCTATTGTGATCATTCATGCCCCAGGCAGTGTGTTATTGGCCCAAGGAGTCCCTATAACCCAGATTTGTTCATATAGGGAGCAAGAGTGTTGTTGAGTGCAATCCACGGCATGGGAGACAGGTGATGAAGAATCCCATCTGATTTTATTTTCATGATTGTGCTGCCCCATGAACATGTTGCAGTGATGATTATTATGCTAGACATTTAAGGAGTGTTAGTGTTCAAGACAAGAATTGTTCCGATAGTTGTGGACCCTGAGGTGGCACAGTGGCGCACAGTATTGTGTATTGGCACAGCCAAGCCGTTAAAGGAATTGACTAATTCTGATCTGATCAAAGATAATCACAATGAAGGGGAAATAGTATCAGCAATATGTTTTCCCTGTGAAATAATGGTTGAATATCACCAGATCCCATGTCCCATGTTTGTGGCAAGAATGTCCCTTCATTTGCAAAAGAAGATTTGGCTCAGGTCCCACATGTTTTATGGATGACTAATTCCCATGATTTCCGGCTTCTGCATAGTGTTTCCCCAATGCAAATGACCCTCAAACTAGGTGCACTATTGGCCCGAGTGAAACAGTGCCCACTATCGAAGGAAGCAGAGGACGGAATAAATGACACAATCAATGCACTTTTACACCAACGGTTAATCATACTTTTCAGTTCACCCTGTAATACGGCCATATAGACTGCTAAAAAATCAAAAGGGTCCAGTTGGAAAATGACTCAGTATTTGTGTCCTGTGAACGACATTGTACATGCAGAATTTTCAGTTGTCCCAAACCTCACAACAATATTATGCAATATACCCATGACAGCTACCCATTTTACTGTCATTGATCTCAAAATATGTTCTTTTCGGTGCCCCTACATCAAGACTACCAGTATCTCACAGCATTTGCCCAGAGATTCCAACATAAAAGGTTACCCCAGGGGTATTATGAATCACCCAATATTTTTAACAGGGTCCTACCTGCAGACATATGCAATATACATTTACCCAGGACCATCATTCAGTATGTGGATGGTTTGCTAGTATGGATTACAAGCGAACATCAGTTTAGAGCAGACTCTTACACCCTTTTCCACTTACAGCCCGATAAAGGGTACAAAAAATACAGGGCAAAATTACAATACAGTCAGCAGGAAGTTGTATACCTAGGTCAGCTTATCTCTGTTCATGGGAAGAGAATAACACCTGTGCACGCAGCTGCCGCACGCAGCACACCCCAGCCAATCATAGAGAAAGACATGCAGATGTTTTTAGGGCTATGCAACTACTGCAGAGCCTGGATTATTACTATACATTTATAGGCGACCATTACTGCAGGTGCTCAAAGAGGCCCAAAAAGCACTATCACGTGCACAGAGGACATGCTCACTAGCTCTAATGAGTTAAAAGAAGTTATTGTCACAGCTCCAGTGTTACCGACCCCTGACTACACTCAAGCATTTTTACATCTTTTCACATTCGGAAAAGGGAAATGATGACAGCTGTTCTCACAGAGAAGAGCGCAATGGGCCATAAACCCTCACATATTATAGCGGCATGATAGATTTGGTTATTCTCAGCAAGTTTCCATGTGAGCAAGCAATTGTTGCCACTGTGTTTGCCATAGAGAAGTCAACAACAATCACCATGGGGTGCTCGGTGACGCTATATGTAGAGAATGTAGTTTTGGCCATTTTAGAAAGATCAAAATCCAAATTGACTATGCAGCAGACATCAGCATATGAGACTATATTTCCCAGCCCCAATATTCACATAGTACGGTGTACAACAGTGAATCCTGCAACCTTTTTGACTGAACCCCTTACTGAAGATGAAGTACATGACTGTGCCACATATGATGGACCAGACAATGGCACCTCAAAAGCATGTGATTAGAAGTGTTCTGTGTTGATGAGTCTGTGATGATTGATCAACAGACAGGAACAATGCATACATGAACAGCTGTAGTTAGTTTAGTAGATGGAGAGTAGTAATCACGGATACAAAAAAGACTATGCATGCATTATTTGCCCCAAGCAGCTGTACTAATTGCATTGACAGATGCTCTGGAAGCATTCCAGGGGTGCAGAGTTATGATTTACTCTGATTGGGCATATGTCAATACAACAGTGCATTCTGGTTTAGCCTGATGTAAAAGAAAGGCATTTAAAAGAGCAGATGGGTCTCCTGTACAGCATGCTGCCTTAGTGAAATGTGGCACCCACACAAACAACACTGATGAAACATGTTTCATGAACGCTGCAATGGACACAACTGCCAAACATGCAGCCTACATCCACCTACCTGACATCGCAGAATATCCTAAAATTGCAAATATGGCAAATATGCAAGTACAATTGCCACCACGATACACGTCTTTACCAAATACCGAAATTATTTAGTTACAGGGGTGGGATCTGCAGGGTGAGACATTATTGTGGCAGAAGAGAGGGTGTGTGCAAACCCCAACTGATTTAGTGTAGAGACAGAGTACTATAGGGAAAGTGGTCAGGCCTATGGATTGATGGTCATTGCATTTGAACAGCTGCATTATCCTTCTCATGTGACCAAGCAGCATGTTGCTGCAGACATACAGGAAGACTGGTTTGTCCCCAATCGGCAAGAACTGCTGAATGTGTTAATTTTTAACTGCACAGTATGTCAGAGTTACAGTACTGGACAAACACTCCAGATATAAGAGGTACATTGACCCCCCCTACTGGGCCATTCCGAGAGCTGCATATTGAATATGCTGACATGGGAGAATGGTGCAAGGCGTACCAAGATCTCATCATGGTGGTATACCCCTTCTCCCATTGGGTCAAGCCTGATCCTTGTACACATCCAGATGCTAAATCAACTGACAAGTTTTTGGTGAGAGAGGTATCCTCGATGGAGGGGTCTGATACATTAACATTTTATAACGGCACACACTTCTTCAACAAGCTGTTTAAGGAAATAGGGCATAAAGCATGAGAGGTGTTCAATTTGCCACCCCTAGGACAACAACATAGTTGAATCGATTGATAACCTACTGTTTGCCATTGGCCCTGTTTAGCATGCTGACACAGCCCTGTAAGGTTCACCATTTACCACCCCACAAAATAGTGACAGGCTAACGTATGCATGCACCAGTCTCACCAATTAGAAGTGCATCCAATGCTCACATGGCTGCGTCCATCCTGGGTGATGAATTTAAGCAGTATTTTTCTGTGTTGATGATCATATTTATCTCTCAACAGATAGCACCACAATGTTCAGAAGACACCAGCGCGGCATCAGACTCTGCAAGCTTTCCACCTATTCAGTTGTCACATAGAGAATCGGTGTGTGTGCAGGACTTTGTCCGCAGGTGGAATGAGCCCAGATACAAAGGACCATTCATTGTAGTTTATGCAACTCCATTTGCGATCAAGATAAAGGAGCTCTGTTATTGGTTGCACCTTTCGGATGTCCAATGGGCCCCGCATATCACTCCCCCTGCATCTGACCTATAGCAAGCATCAATTGAACAGTAATGTGTTTCTTTTTCTGATTATGTGTGAATTATTGATACCGTGCTAAAAAAAGTCAAGTTTTAACGCTATATAAAAGGCAAAAGTGTCCTGGAAGGGTGTGTATATCTAATGTTTTATTTTTACAATACAACCTGTATACATCATTAGTGAAACAGCCTTTCAGCGCACTCCAGCTTTGACAAGTGTTATTCACTTTCAGTTTTATAATGAATATTAAATGTACATATTTTTTCTTTCTTGCTCTGTCAAAATTGTATAGCGCTTTTAAAAGAAAACAAGCACATCATTATGACCATTACAACAGTGTGATGTATATAGAAGTCATTATTTGGGTTTGTTTTCTTTTTGGATTGACATTGTACATGAGTAGTTGTAGGGTTATATGGTGGTAGCATATAATGGGTATGTGTGATATGGGCGGATGTGTAGATGTGGGGGGAGTAAAACAACGGAAATATATTCTATGGAAAGCTAAAATGACATGCACTCATTGGGGAAAGAGAGGGCAAATGGAAGCTGCATTGTCTGCTCCCTGATCCCCCACGCATCCGGGACACTCAATATTTTAGTACCCCAGGAAATATCATAGTTAGATGCTCAGTGTTTAGTCCATCTAGCACTATGCAGAGGGCATAGCTTGTTCCAGGCGATTGGGATATGACTCATGTTGATGGAGAGAGATAAAGAAAGGTCAGCTTAGAACATCAAAGAGCCGCAATGCACACTGTGCCCATTGATGGATGGTGTAGTATTCGCATCAAACTGACTGAAGAAACAGTAGTAAGATGTATGGCAGGGGGACTGGTGGGGTTTGATGAATAACTTGTGTCAGGACACCTGGTTCACAAAAAGAGGGGGAGAGGGGTGGACAGACTTGTATTATCTCCTATCGTTGACCTCAAGGATATAAGTTCACAGTTTTCTGTCAGTTTCCTTTAAAAATAATGGTAACATAAAGCCTATAATATAGGTAGTACTTAAAGATATTTCAGGTGCAAAAGGGCTAGTGTCAGTGCTGGGACACCCCAGCCCCATCACCCATGACCCCACAGGCAGCCCCCTCCACATGGGACACCCCATCCCCCATCACCCGTGACGCTACCCTGCAGGTGCCCCCTCCACATTGGACACCCCCACCCCAGCCCCCATCACCCATGAACCCACCCTGCAGGCAGCCCCCTCCACATGGGACACCCCAGCTCCCATCACCTGTGACAACACCCTGCAGGCAGACCCCTCCACATGGGACACCCCAACCCCATCACCCATGACCCCACCCTGCAGGCAGCCCCCTATACATGGGACACCCCAGCTCCCACCGCCCATGACGCCACCCTACAGGCAGCCCCTCCACATGGAACACTCCAGGCCCCATCACCAATGACCCCACCCTGCAGGCAGTCCTATCCACATGGGACACCCAGCCCCCCTACACAGAAATGTCTACTACTTTGGAATGGCTGGAAGAATATTTTCCTCGTGATGGAATAAATGAAAACATTCATACTAATGGAAGACACTACACTTCTCTATATAAACAAATTATTACCCACTACTTTATGTGTACTTACCAAATTATATTTTTAAACTCACCATACAGACATTAAAAATGATACAGAAACAGACCTTAAAAAATCATCTGCAGCGAATGCAGCAAAAAATGGATCTATTAACCCTTTAAGTGCCACCGACGAGCCGGCTCGTCAGTGGAAAGCGCTCCAGGTTGCCACTGACGAGCCGGCTCGTCGGTTTTGGCACTCCTCTTTGCTCGAGCTAAGCTGTAATCCAACCCCTGGGCTATGTGAGGTGGATGTCCCCCCTCACTGCCAGGGGGCTGGATACCTTCAGTTTCACGGTGGCGTGCGTAAAGCACATCGGCGTGAAACTGAAAGTAAATTCACTGCAGCAGCCATTTTCAGCTGATGCGGTGAAGAGAGAAGGTAACAGACCTTCTTGCTCCGCCTCGATCACCGGCTGTATTTCAAGCCAGAGATTGAGGCGGGTATCGTTGGAAAGGGGAGATTCTCTGGGGGGGACACCTCATGCAGCCCTCCCTGAGCCTCCTAGGAAGGGCTGCATGATGTGCCCCCCCTCTGTTCGGTGTGGGTGAGGAGAGGGCCACCACAAAAGGTGGGGCAGGACCCCCAATCGATGGGGCAGTAGGGTTTGGGCACCCTGGGGGCAGATTGGCACACTAATGTGGCCATCTGCGCCAAGTGAACTTGGGTAAACAAAAATGAAATAATACAAAATCGTAGGCTGCTTTTTAGGGGGGCTGAGGGGCACCCTACATTGCTGGCAAATGTTCAACTGGAACGGGGGGTGGCCCTCTCCCCCCACCCCAAATGGAGGGCCCCACCTCATGCAACCCTCCCTGGGGCAGATATCTGCTCCTAAGAAGGGTCATCTGACCCCAGGGAGGGATGCATGAGGTGGGGCCTCCCCTATCTGACGCCAGGGAGGGATGCATGAGGTGGGGACCTCCATTTGGGGTGGGGGGTGCCACCCCCCGTTGCAGTACAACATTCGCTGCCAATGTAGGGTGCCCCTCAGCCCCCCCTAAAAAGCAGCCTACGATTTTGTATTATTTTTTTTGTTTACCCAACTTCGCTTGGCGCAGATGGGCACAGGTGGGTAAACACTACTGCTCATGCAATGTTGGGGCCTGTCTGGGTGCTTTGGTGTTTGGCTGGGCTGACACTTGATAATGTATGTGTTCCTTTGTTCCCTTTACAGGTCTTGTGCAGTTCAAGCTTCTCCCTTGTTATGTAAGTATTGACTTTTGATTATGGGTACATTGTATATTATGCGGGGGCGGATTGCTACTCGGGTGGGTGGGAACTGGCCCTGTGGTGTTGGTGGTGTGAACGGGATTGGGTGCTCTGGGGAGATATTGGGGTGGCCAGGGACACAGTTGCCGTGGTAGGTCACAAATTTCCCCCCACAGCAGCTAAACAGTGTTGTTTCCCTGGGAGGGCAGTTTGCCACGTAGCTATCTGTACAAGTTTTTTTTTTTTGTGCTGGGGGTAGACATACGCCTATTCGTCTTAATTCCATTTCCTATCAGTGTGCAGTGTAGCTTTCCGTGGTGGTAGATGACTGGGTTGTGCCATGTATCGGGTGGTAGAAATTGAAAAGTTATCAGAAACCCCCAAGACAGTTTAGATGTGTTATTGGTAGGATAAGTACTGAATGTAATTATTTTGTGTTTCCTTTGCAGTTGTGGCTCCTGGAAAGCTTTCGCTGACTGATGTAAGTACTGCATATATTACTTTTGTAGATATCCATTGTAATCTGGAGGTGGATGGTTACTGTGGTGGGAGGAACTGTGTCTGCAGTGTCAGTGGTATGGGTGGGAATGGGTAGTGGGGAGGTCCTGGGGCCAATGATGGTTGTGGCTTGCATAGAGGAAGGTGGTTGCTTTGCATACATACAAATGTGGTAACGATAACTAGCAGCAGTGTCACAAAAATGTTTGCAGTAGTAATGCAGATGGTCATTTCTTCTGAGCATGCAATGCCCACGTGGTACGGAGCACATTCCTTTTATTGCAATGGTCACCACTTCTGTCGTCCAAGTCCAGGAGTGGTCCCAGTGTTACCCGCCAGAGTCCCCATCCTTTCACAGGGGGCAAAGCTGTAGTGCAGGGTAGCCAGAGGGGCAGGACAGTCAGGGGGTGATGTCACTGGTCTTGGGCGCCTGTCTCCCATGTGGGTCTTTTGTCCCTCAAGTTCAGCAGTGGTTGCAGGGAGCCCCGGCAGGGTCCCCATCCCTTCCTGCAGGGGAAAGCTGTAGCGTTGGCCAGGCAGAGATGTAGGATGGTTGTGGTTGATGTGTGTGACTCTGGCCGCCTCTCTTCCTTGTTGTAAAGTGTGCCAGCAATTGTCTGAAAGGGTCTGGCATGTACTTTCCCTTTGTTCCCTGTCTGAGTTTTGATCGCCTCTGCCTTTTCAACTCACCCAATCACTAATACGTTACATGGTTGCTTCTCAACGCCATTTCCCATGCATCAGCATTTCATGGAGGAGGGGAGGGTGCAACGTACGTTGGCTGTCTCTGAATTGGTACTGTGGGTGCAATCCTCGTCTCCACACTTGTATTTCTGTAATGTATAGTGGAAGAGGACATCTTCCTTACATTTTTATTGTTGTCTTTGTTTTAGGTGCAGGTGTGTTGTAGCTGTCTACCCACTTGTAAGTAAGCAGTGAGCTGGTCCTTAGCATTTCACGTGAGTGTTTGCAAAATTGTACTCCATTTTTTTGTAGCGTGCTCAGAGTACGTCATATTGCAGAGGGCTGCTGCAGTTTGTGAGCAGAGTTTGGACATTTTGGCGTCCTTGTGTGGTGTAGGTTTGTGGCATTGCATAGCACTTACTCTACTAGGTTTCACATTTTGAGAAGCACACATAGTTATTGTTTCAGTCTTTCTCTGTTCTTTGGGCAGTGAAGGGTTCCATAGCGACAGTAGTCATGGCTTCTCGGCGACGGTCACTGTCTGGTGCAAAGGCGTTAGCTGCACTGATAGAATCTGGCTCAGAGCATGGCACAGAGGTGGATATGGAATCTGAAACAGATACTGCTTCTGAGGGTCAGCATGAAAGTGATTGGGGAAGTGATTTCTCCATGGATGGTAGTTCTTCCTGCTCATCATCTGAGGACAAAGAGGTGGAAAGAGTACATGCACCTATTCCTACCCTTCCCACACGCAGTATTCCCACCCTTCCCACACGCAGGAGACCTGTAAGGGGGAGGGGACAAACAGGACGTGCAAGGCATGTGCCAGTTCCTGTCATGGATCATGAGTCGCAGTGGGTGGCTCCAGCAAAAGAGCTATCTTTTCAACCAAAATGTAAATGCTGACTATAGTTCTTAACATAGAACCTCTGTTTTTCTTTCACATGGACAATCCTAGTGTTTAACATTGTCTATCATTGTGTCGCTTTATATACCATGGCAAAATGTAACATAATAAGTCTGCTTTGCCTAAAGATGTGAATATGTTTTTCTTTTTTATCACATGTAAATAAACACATGTTCCCTGATTAATAAGGGCACATAAAGAATGATTTAATCTGCTTTGTTACTTATAGATAAATGCGAGTTCATGTTTCAGTTCTTGCAGGTTTGGAATAGGGTGATCACTTTTAAACACCACTACAGTTCCTTCGAAATACAACATTCTACATTTTAAGAATGGTTTAACTTTGAACGGCGGTAACCACCCCCCTTGTTATCCAGCAATGGCTCAGCCTGTTGTGCCCCCTTTCACTGGAATATCAGGGTGCACAGTGAATACAGATGGGTTTCAGCCTATTGACTTTTTCAACCTTTTTGTTGATGATGGGTTATTTGCAGATATGGTTCAGAAAACCAATTTGTACGCTGCACAGTTCTTGCGGTCAAGGGGCCCCACTCTGAAACCCCATTCCAGAGCACAAGCATGGGTTCCAACAACCAATCTTGAGATGAGAAAATGTTGGGGTCTCACTCTGAACATGGGAATATCGCCGAAGCCGTCTGTCTCAATGTACTGGTCTACTGTAGTGGTTCATGCAACCCCGTTTTATCCAGCTACAATGAGTAGGAATCGCTTTCAAGCACTGCTACGTATGTTGCATTTCAATGACAACTCAGCAGCATTACCCAGAATGGACCCAAACTTTGATAGGCTGTTCAAACTTCAGCCATTTCTGAAGCACTCGACTCAGCGATTTGCGGAGGTGTATGTTCCTAGCCAGAACATATCCATTGATGAGTCATTGATGTTGTACAAAGGCCAGCTAGTGTTCAATCAATTCATTCCTAGCAAGAGAGCACGATATGGGATCAAGTTTTACATGTTGTGTGAAAGTACCACTGGGTATGTCTGAAACATGTGAGTCTACACTGGGAAAAGACTCTACCCTAAACCCTCTGGGCTGCCCAGCCCATTTAGGGACAACTGGGAAGATTGGGATATTCTCACACCATGGCTCCACAAGGGTCACCATTTGTATGTGGACAATTTCTACACAGGAATTCCACTGTTCAGGGAATTGTTCAATGTGGACACACTGGCATGCGGTACAATGTGCTGTAACCACAAAGGCTTCCCCAAAAAACTTGTGTGCAAGAAGTTGGCCAAGGGAGAATGTATGGCATTGCGGCGGGATGAACTGTTAGCAGTAAAATTCTCCCACAAAAGGGATGTGTACATGCTGAGTACTATTCATGATGAAAGTACTTCAGCAGTCACTGAGCGCGGGCAGACTCAGCAAGTGTGGAAGCCCAACTGCATTCTGGACTACAACAAGTACATGGGTGGAGCAGATAAAACTGACCAAGTGCTTGAGTCATACAAGGCTGAACGCAAGTCAGCTTCTGGTACAAAAAGCTGGCCACACGCATTATGCATATAGCAACGTTCAATGCTTATGTGGTGTACCGTGCAGCTATTCCACAAAACAACCTGTCCCTATTGAACTTTGAAACAGAAATTGTTCAATCGCTGACTATAATCCATGTAGAAATTCCCTCCGTTCCAGAGGTAGAAAATGTGGCCAGATTGCAAGATCGACACTTCGCTGATTTTGTTCCTGCCACACCAGAAGATGTAAGGTGTGTAGTGAACAAGGAGTGAGGAAGGATACTCAGGTGTACTGTCCCCAATGCCCTTCCAATCCAGGCCTCTGCCTACAGCCTTGTTTCCTTTTGTATCATACAAAGGAAAAGTATTGGGAGATGGACTGATTTCCGGAAATGGCCATCATCCCTTGAAAGGAACCCTTGGACTCTGATTTCGTGCACCACTTACAAAGGAACGGCACTCCTGCTCCCTGCACTGGAGGTGTACCATGAATTAAAATGCAACAGCATTTCACCTCACGTCACTTCATTTAGCGTGCCTTCACGAGCATTGCTAGTGCTGCTCCCTCCACTGGAGGATTGTGTTGGTGAAGATGGGAACACCATTCCAGTTCCCTCCACTCAAGGGGTGTATTTTAGAAATAGTACACGCCACTTTGGCTCCCTCCCTTGAGGTCGAAGTGTCATGAAAGTGGTGCTTGGACACCTACATGGCGGTGGTGTCTTAAGTTACTCGTACCACCCTGCCCTCTTTATTGTTTTACCGTAACTTGTGGTATGTGTGATGTAGCTGAAATGTCTTCAGTAGGAATGACTTGGATACGATTGGTGTGTGAGTGAGGTATAGCAACATCGAACAAGCAGATGTCATTTCTGTGAATGCACTTTCCCAGCACTGCAGACATGAGTAGCATGTTAGAGGGTGTTAGCTTTGAGTGGGTAAGGTTGCACATATGAGTGCTGTAAAAATCTTGCTATGGACATACTTGAAGTTGGTGTGAGAGACAGCGCCTGTAGGCCAGGTAGCCAAGGGAGCCAATGTGCACTTGCTATCAGTGTGCAGATACGATTGTTGGCACATGCCATTTGAATGCGGCCAGTTGATGTGCAATTGCTGGAAAATGATGTGAAAGATGTTGCCTGGAGACATGGTTGCATTGTGAGCACACTGACACATGAGAAAAGTGTGCAGATACGCTTGCTCTGGCGCAAGTGATTTGGTAGAGGTGCGACTGCTGAAATGGATGCCGACTGACTGCAGACACAAAAGGTGTATGAATGGCCAGTGATATGGTGGGTGCCTTGCCGTGGCATCACTGCTCACATGGACGTTCCTCCTTGTGCTAAGCAGGGAGGCTTGTCCGTGTGCTAAATCCCAGCTTGCTTGTCTGACTGCATTGTGACGTGAATGTATGAGAAGTGTCAGAAAAGATTCATGTGAAGGGGCTTACTGACAGCACTTTCCTATGAACTGGGAGCACTAAAGACCACTTGCTGTGCAAATTATGTACCCATTCTCACTCAGGTACGACACCTACGCATACTAGGTCTGCCTTTCATTGGGACACCTGTGGGAACGCGGGACGGTAGGCCATGTGGTGCTGGCGACGTGTTTCAGTGGGTGACCAAAGGGAAATGTCTGTGAATTGTCTTCATTTCCGGCCATTTTCAGAGACATTTCCCTGTGTCCACTCACCGAAACACGCGCCAACAACAGATGTCATACCTTCTCTCGTTCCCACAGGTGTCCCGACAAAAAAGGTACCTCACATGTGTGGGTGCACCTACCGGGGGCGCAAAAGGAAAAGGGTAACCTGCTGGTAACCCCAAGCCTTTCGCCACAGCACATTTTGTTCATGTGGGTAACCTACAGATTTGGGCCTAGGGTGTGGAAGCCAGCAAGTAAAACAGGGAACCCCATGCATTTCCCAAAAGAGGACACCCGTGGGAATGCACAGAGGTCTGACTTGTGCGAAGCGGACCAGAATCTACTACCCAGAAACCCCGGCAATGTCCAAATTTGGGGGTAAAAAACACAATTTCCTGACATTTCACTCTGCTCAACCACCGAAAAATGCCGCCAACAACAGATGTATCCAAACCACCAAGGAAAACTGGGGACCCCATGCACTTCTGAAAAGAGGGCACCAGTAGGAATCCACAGAGGTCCAACTTGCGCGAAGCGGACCAGAACGTTTTACCCAGAACCCACGACAAAGTGAAAAATGTGGGTTTTTTCCCACATTTCGGAATTTGCGGGGGTGTCTGGGTAATAATTTCTGGGGCGATTTGCCCAAATCATACCTCTGCGGATTCCCACGGGTGTCCTCTTTTTGGAAATGCATGGGGTTCCCTGTTTTCCTTGGTGGCTTGGACACCCGATGCCCATATCTGTATGTTGTGCCGGTCGGCAGAGCGTCTGAAATTCCGGTCTGAAAACAGACTTGGGGTTACTTGTGTTTTAGGCTTTACCCTTGGAGGCCAGGTAGGTGAAGCCACACATGTGAGGTAAAGTTTTCATCAGGACACCTGTGGGAATGAGGGACAGTAGGCCATGTGTTGTTGGGGGCATGTTTCGATGTGTGAGCCGAGAGAAATATGCGGAAAATGCATTTTGTTCCCCACATTTCAGAATTTGTGGGGGTGTCTGGGTAATAAATTCAGAGGCGATTTGCCCAAATCATACCTCTGGGGATTCCCACGGGTGTCCTCTTTTCGGAAATGCATGGGGTTCCCTGTTTTCCTTGGTGGCTTGGACACCCCATGCCCATATCTGTATGTTGTGCAGCTCATCATCTGAAATTCCGGCAGATCATCTGAAATTCCGGTCTGAAAACAGACTTGGGGTTACTTGTGTTTTAGGCTTTCCCCTTGGTGGCAGGTAGGTGCACCCACACATGTGAGGTACCGTTTTCATTGGGACACCTGTGGGAACGCGGGACGGTAGGCCATGTGTTGTTGGGGGTGTGTTTCGATGGGTGAGCCAAGCGAAATATGCGGAAAATGCATTTTCTTTCCCACATTTTGGACTTTGCGGGGGTGTCTGGGTAATAAATTCTGGGGCGATTTGCCCAAATCATACCTCTGCGGATTCCCAAGGGTATCCTCTTTTCGGAAATGCATGGGGTTGCCAGTTTTCCTTGGTGGCTTGGATACCCGAGGCCCATATCTGTATGTTGTGCTGGTCGGCAGAGCGTCTGAAATTCCGGTCTGAAAACAGAATTTGGGGTTACTTGTGTTTTAGGCTTTCCACTTGGTGGCCAGGTAGGTGCACCCACACATGTGAGGTACTGTTTTCATCGGGACACCTGTGGGAATGCAGGACAGTAGGACAAGTGTTCTGTTTGTGTGGTTTTCATAACGTTTTGACTCATTTGCTGGTGCCCTTTGTCACACAACCCTTGCATTTTCCAAATGTGACCTACATTTAGTCGCTGATTTAGGCACCATACTCTTTTGTAACCTGCACAAGTCACCTACTCTTGAAAAGCTCTGTCTGTGCTCTTTCAAAAAATATATGCTTGCCGTTCCTCAACACATTGGTTTTCCCGATTTACACATGCTAAGTGCATCTGTTCAGGCCGTGAGCGTAAAACTCCTGTGTACCATGGCTCAGTGTTTGGCTTGAGGTATTGCTTGTTTTGTAAAACACTACAACAAATGTGTGCTCTCCTAACTGAAAAAGTCAGGGGAATGTAGCAGAGCATTGCTTTTCTCAAAATTCATAGAAGCCATTGCCGTACCAAGCCAACCATGTCCCACACATTTTCCCGCTTTTCCCCCAATCTATGGCAGTTTCCCATACCTAGATGTTGCCTGACCTACGCAAATCACCACTTCCTAAACTTGGAATTTTGTCTACTTTTCAGAAATATATGCCTTTCCGGCTTTCCTACCCTTCTCTTCCATTCTGTTCATGCATGTTCAATTGGCAAAAATGGCCAAAATTGCCTACCTCTCACAAAACGGTTGATAACCACATCAAAATATTTTTTTTCCATTTCCACTCAACCTGTTCTTCAAAGCCAGCAAATTGGGGAATTCAGCACAGCAAACCATTCGTTCCTAGCTCTTACAAGGAAAAAACCACAGGCTACTTTGTACATCAGTTTATTGGCGTTTTTTGAAAAAAAACCAAATGTTCCCCCTTTTTGGTTATTCTCTCTCACCCCCCTACAGCAACCTAGGATTCCTGGGTGGTGTTACGACCGCCTACATGTGGGAAAAAAAGGAGCCAAATTTGGCTCAGATATCTCATGTAACAAAAAAGTTACAAGCCATTGAATGTCTACATACCGAAATCACCAAAAAAGGCCCTGGCACTGGGGAGAAATACCCATGGCACTTAAAGGGTTAAAAGAATAGTGCACTCAGAAATACTATTTTCACAAGTTTTCAGGCATGTGCTGCTCAGCATACGTTGATCGATCGTACAAACATTTCCTATGCCCCGTACAGTAATTTTCCTCTTTTTTACAAATGCGAAATCAGGCAGCAGGGTGCGGCCATCTTGTGATAATCTTATCTGTTGCTCCATCACCCAAGGTGGACTGCCCTGGTGGCACTAATTCATATGCCCCACCCCTGAGGCTGACATCACCAAACTTAGTATCTCCAGGACATTACTATACACTGTAGTAAAACGCACCCATTCATCACCTACGTGAAAACCTTACTTGACGCAGAACTCGGAATATCAACACACATCATCTCACAACACAGTGCGTCCCAATTTTGAATATAAAACCATACTTTTAAAGGAAATAGCAAAACTGTACAAGTTGTAAAGTACTTTTATTTCACAATAAACGCTCCGAGAACATCCGGCGATTGCCATACTCAAGCAAATAGGTAATTTCTTTCTTCGTTCTCTATCCAGAAATGTTTATCGTGAGTTCCGCCACAGAGACCTTCAAAACCTTATAAAAACAGGAGAACAATCATGGACAACCCTTAAAACCTACCGTAGAAAAGCAATCCTAAAAGCTCTCATAGACAGTGCACCCCTTCTCAAAAGGAAGTTATTTATTTTATTTTTAAACAGAATGAAACCACTAACAAAACTAACTACTAAATTACAAAAAACACTTCTCAATAAACTGAATATCAACAAAAATAGCTCCTTAAACATCTGTGGAGGTGAATGGAGTTGCACCGTGAGCACAGAACCAGATTTTATTGAAGAAGCATATAAACAAAGCAAATAAACCCAATTGCCATGCATAGCAGTGGGCGAGGGTATGAAAAACTTAATAACACCATTATCGAAGCAAATCTGCTCCCAAAAATATCCCCAGAAAACTCAGTATCACCTCTGCATTCAAATAAATCAAAACATCCAGTCTACAAATGGCCGTGCACATCAATGTGTAACATTGTCAAAAAATCTTTCAAATCTTTACGCCACTTCCTCAATCAGTATGTAAAAAGTAAAGACAAATTCAAAATGAAACTACTACCAAATATGGTTGCCTGTCCAATGTGCAAATACACATGACTACAAGGACATTCATTAGCATGCATTTCAGGACCTATTTGCAAAATAAAGCACCTTCCATCATATCAAAATGATATCAACACATCATTCAACTATACAAATCTGGTCCATAAACTCTACTTTGCTAAAAGTCCTGCTTTAGTACTAGCCAACTTAAATAACAATGTTCTACATGGTACAGTCAAACAACTACTCGAAGAAATAGAGCATATCCAGAGAAAATATTTTGGAAGTAAAAACCACTTACAATATGCATTAGCTTTACAACAAACTAGCAACTACTGTACAAATATCAACCTTATATTAAACACATACAAAAAAGAAATACTAAAGTTTAAACATACCTCTGCTGAAGTACCAAACCATGTGTGTGTGCTACCGCAGGACTTTTTATAAAAGTAGAACAAAAACTGTAGACATAACATACAAAAAAGAAGACAATGAATATTCCAAATGGTTCCAATTAGATCTCTAACTTATAGCAGAAAACAAATACGAAATTACTGACCCCTTAATACTTTGCAATTACTGCACTTCAAAATTTGACAACAACCAAACACCTTCACATGCTATCACAAATAACTTGGAATTATTCCCACTACCAAAACCCCTGCAACAACTAAATTTATATGTGAGCAGCATAATTCAAACAGTGCACCCATTTCAAGCAATAATACGCCTTCAACAAAAACAGCAAAATTGCCTCCTTCTGAATTAGTAAAAGGCATTTGTGGCAAAGTAGTTTGTTTACCATTAGATCTCAAAGAAAATGTACACACTCATACACCACAATCCAAAATATTTTCTTCCAAAGGTATCTTATACTGCAGTCCTATTACAAACTCTACAATCTTAACTGCATAGCCTAGCCAAAACTTCACATGAAACATTACACAAACTTTTGGGTTCTGGATATTTGATGGATGCTTGATTCTATGGGTGTGTTATTCTGCAGTGGTTGTGGCCAGGGCCTAGATTCTTGGGTTCATGGCCTACGGCCTATGGTCTTCGGCCATGCACCAAAGACTGTAGACCCTGGCCACAACCGCTGCAGCATAACACACCTATGCAACCAAACATTTTGGCTTTGATATGTGGGCTGCTTATACAGGATATTAATTACAATCAATTCTCTACTAACAACCCAAAACCAACATCATACTAAAGTAAAATAACCAGCAGTGCATTTGGACAGCCGTGAAACCACAGACATGGCGAACACATCAGGGGCACCTGCCACCTAAACAAATACAGTATTTGACCCTCCACAAGCACTTCTGCACACCAACACACTCCCCAAAATTGAATTTTGCCTCTGTTCGCCCCCGTGCTGTCAGCGGATCCAAGATTGTGGGCGCATCGAAACAATGTGACGCACCTCCCACCTCACCCCATCCAATCGGTGAACACGTTGTGTGTCCACGGACATGACGCAAGCTGATTAGCCAATCGGTGTCCTGGCCGTGGAGTGAACAGGGAAATGTGTCCACGTAGCAGACTTAGATATCACCAATTTGTTTGCCTTACATTCTGGTCATTACAAAACAAAACTACTGGACGTATTTACACCAAATTAACAAAAGCACGCTTTCGGGACTAATCCGCCGCTCCTGCCACAAAATTTGGTGGACATCCGTCCAGCGGTTTGAGCTTTTTGAGTTTTTTCCCATTATGTCTATGGGAAAAAAGAAATGTTAAGATATCCTTGTAACTTTGCCCCGCTGGACCAAACCTCACCGCAATTTGAAAAAAACTTCAGAGTGGGCCATATACTTTTTTTACAAAGTTTGCTGAGATATCGTCCAGGGGGAGCAAAGTTATAAGACGGACAAAAAAGTGCTCTTCCTATGGGATTAGCAACTTAACCATGACTATACAGCCACTACTGTGGGCTGTGTAATATATGGGAAGCAGGGGGCAGTAAACCTCTCATTACGATCTTGGCTGAGTCTTCTTTCAAGCCACCTGCTAGAATAGAAAAGTGGATGCTGGCCCTCATGGAATATGATGTTAATCTGGTCTATGACCCTGGAAATGATAAAGCAGCAGACTATCTGTCCAGACACACTGCACGTCAAAACTCGGACTCAATCGAGGGTGAATGTGGAATGAAACAAATGATATATTTACTCACTGAGGCCACCACACCAAAGTCAATGTTGGTGGATGAGATGAAGGTGGCATCTGATAATGATGAATGTTTTCAGATAATGCAGACCACCATCACCAGTGGTGACTGGAATTGTGTGCTTGTGAGTTTCGACAAGCACACTCACAGTGCTACAGTTGAGCGGGAACAGTTATAGCAAATCAAAAACAAACTGACATTCACAGAAGATGGACTGTTGCTATGGGGGGTCCAGGAACTCATCCCAAAGGTGATTGAATTAGCCCACCATGGCCATCAGGGGACAGCCAAAACCAAGTGATGCCTGAGAATGAATGTGCTGTTTCCAGGATTGGAAGACAGCGTATATGAGCTTGTTAAGGCATATGTGTGGTGCCATGCATTGTATCTGGTACCGACAAAGCCACAGATTGAGTCAAAGACACAAAGTTGCAAGCCGTGCGAGGTGATACATATTGACATCCGATCCACCAGCAGGGATCACCATTTTCTGGTGATGATTGATCAGTGGTCAAGGTACCTTGAGGTGAAATATGTTGCGTCCACGGCCCTGCCTGATGTTGTACCAGTAATGGAGGAGATCTATGCATCACATAGTTTGCCTGAAGAGGTCTGTTCAGACAATGGACCTCCTTTTTAGGGTGAATTGTATTTCTGCATTCATGCAAGGGTGCACAATTCACCACAGAAAGATATCCCTGGTGTGGCCAAGAGTCAACAGTTATGTCAAATTATTCATGAGAATGAGGATGCTAAAGAAGATCTTTAGAATTGCACGTGGTCAACGGAGGTGCCTCAAAAGTGCTTGGTACCAGGCACTGCACCAGGTTCTGCAACAGTTCCTACGGGAGTACTGCAACATGCCTCATTGCTCCTGAAGAGTCCCTTTTCAACAGAGGCCTAATACCAGACTATGAACTTCAGATCCCTGGTGAGATTGACAATCAGTTGGAAATGGGAGAGTGGAGAAAGATGAATGAAGATGAGAATACCAGGAGAAAACTATGTGACTATACTGCAGCTTTAGGGGAGGTCCCGACATCCAACTCGAAATTATTGCTCAAATATGAACCTCAACCTTTCAAGAGGTGGATTTGAAGGGGTTGATTGTCACGGCATCTAACGGACATGGCATTGTCACAAGAAACTCCTTCTTTCAGAAGATTGAGGCACTGGCTCCGCTGACAGGGTGAGAAGGCGATGACCTTTCTGTGGTGGGGACTGATGAGGAGGTAGAATATGGAGAGCTCCCACTATCTGAGGAGGAGTGGTATCCAGATGGGCGGATAGGGGTAGAGCATCTGTCCGAAAGTATTCTGGAATCAGAGGAAGAATAACGATAACCGCTCAGGGAGTCCAGAGGCCTCCAGGATATTTACAGGATTATGTTATCGATATCTAAATGCTGTGGTGATTACCTTTAATTGTGTGTACGCATGTAAGTTAATGTTATACAGTTAGAGTGTGTGTTTGTTTAATGTTATGAAAAAGGAGGAGTGTTGTGTGGTCTCTTTAAGAGACCATGGGGGTCATTCCGAGGTTGGAGG
Organism: Ambystoma mexicanum; assembly: GCF_040938575.1. Lineage (NCBI taxonomy): Eukaryota > Metazoa > Chordata > Amphibia > Caudata > Ambystomatidae > Ambystoma > Ambystoma mexicanum. The sequence goes on along the minus strand of NC_090937.1, from coordinate 900,997,509 downwards.
TAAGTAACTGTCCTTACCGGCATGGCGCAAATAGCATGTCCGTGTAGTCAAGAGGTCGCTAATAGAGGGCTATTACGATTTCGCGGGCGCAAGCTTTGCACCTTGCTGGTAAGGGCATTACCGCCATGCCATAAAAGGCCCGAAAAAGGCCCTAAGCGGCATCATGCATAGCGCAGATTGCACTATCGGCATGAACCAATGCGGCATTTGCGGTCACCGTAAATAAGCAGAACCGGAAGTAGCGTCATTGCACAGGAATGGGAAGGAGCACAGTGGCAATCTTTAAAAACACAATCCATTGCCTCAGCACACAGGACCTGTGGGACATTGCTGTTCATGGAAACTCATCCTCTAACACACCACAATGCCAAAGGCTGTTAAGAAGGGCGCCTCCCGCCAGCGCAAGGAACGCTTTAATGAAGATGAGCTGGCCATGCTAGCTGAGACCCTGCAGGAACATGCTGACATCATGTTCGCCCAGAACATGAAGAGGGAAGCCATCATTCGCAAAAAAGAGATCTGGGCAATTGTGGCGCAGAAAGTAAGCACAGTCGGGAACACCCCACGCACTATAAAAGACTGCAGTAAGCGGTGGGACAACTTGCGGCTGCGAGTACGGAACATACTCTCTGCCAACAGGAGCCAGGTCCCCCGATGGGAGGACATCTGTGCTATCCTGATTGGCATTGAGGGCATAGAAGGTGGAGTGTTGCGCCACAACTTCGGCGGATGGAGGTGAGTGTCCTAAGAAAACACCGTAATGCAGAGTCTGATGAAAGTCCACCAATATGTCTGTCCAAAGAGGCAAGCCATGGCCCAAAACACACACACTCCCAGCAAAGCTGTCGGACGCATCACAGACAAATGCAGTTTCCTGCAGCAAGGCTATGCCGTACCTGACACATACCACACAAAGTTGTAAATGGCATAAGACACACTGCATGCAGGCCCCAACAAATATGCATGTCCCATACCACACGTCTTCCCCAACATGAGTGACCTTGACTTAGGCCTGCATCGCCCACCCATGTATCAAACAACATGATCATCCAAATTCAAATGCCAATTACCCTCGATTGTGTGGTGATCAATTGTACAAATGTATGTATGATGCCTATCAAACCATCACTCATCCAGTCCCTCTCTTCGATCCCCACAGGCTCAGACCATGACAGCAATGCCCAGATCCTCACAGCAAACCACACCCCGGAAGAAGGCCCGGGATGAGCCCAACCGGCCTTCCACCTCAAAGGGCCAACCCAAGGCCCACCATGCACCACCATTGAAAACACCTCAAGTTGCCAGGGCACCGGTGCTGCCAAGGGCCGTTGAGGCGGAAGCGCCAACACCTGTCGCACAGCCACAGGAAAAAGCTGAAGCTCCACAATCGGCAGAGTCCAGTTTGGCTGGGGAGGTGGCAGCAACATCACCTCAGGCTGAGGAGGAAACACAGGAAGAGGTATGGGTGCCCATGGAGGACGATTCCTCTGAACTGCCCCGCACGCCCAGTCCAGTGCCATCCCCCCAAATCACATCTCTTGAGTCAGACCACGGCACCACCACGGAGCATTCTGGGGGGAGTTAATTCAAGGGGCCATTAGTCCCATAGTGGAGAGCAGTGAGGCCGAACATGAGACCCAGGCACCGTCCACCTCCACAGGTGCACCTGCAGGACCGCAGCGTTATGAGCAGCTGCGGCAGTTCGTGGAGGACAACGCCCAGGCAAGGCAGGAGTGGCAGGACATGCCGCCACCAGATCCAGGGAGTGCAAAAAAATAGGATGGCCAGCCTGATGAAGGCATTAGAGACTTGTTGGGACATGTGTGGGGGAGTTGTGGGGGGAGAGGGAGGGAGGTGATGGTGTGTGGGGGAGTTGTTGGGGGAGAGGGAGGGAGGTGATGGTGTGTGGGGGAGTTGTGGGGGAAGGCAGAGGGGGTGAGGGTATGTGGGGGAGTTGTGGGGGGAGTGGGGTGAGGATGTGTGGGGAGTTGTGGGGGAGAGGGGGAGAGGGGTGAGGGTGGTGGAGGATTTTCATTGTTAATTTCAATACACCCGTTGTATCAAAAGCAAGATATGAGTGAACATTCATCATTGCGTATGTGTCATTTATTCATATACAGTGCATAGTGTGCATGTACCCCCACACCCAGGGCCCTCTGTCAAACTATCATGTCACCCTCTGCAGTTATGTGTGCCAGTAATATTGTGCAATCGCTGACTGACCCACAGCACGTCCCTCCTGTGCATCGGCACCGCAATGATGTGCAGCCACTTCTTCTTTATCCCCTTCATCATCACCAGGTGGTTGCAGTCCAATGTCAGGGGGCAGGGACACGTTGCGTCGGATACACATGTTGTGCAGCATGACACATGCCATGATCATTTTGTCCACCTTCTCATGCCTCTAGAGGAGTGCCCCACCCAAGGGGCTAAGGCAGCGAAACCATGCACTCAACAGGCCAAAGATCTGCACAATTACCACGCGGGTACGGGCGTGGGATTGATAGTAGTCCTCCTCGTGCCTGTTCTGTGGGTTATTGGCCAGGGGTGAGGAGCCACGTCATCAAGGGATAGCCACTGTCACCTGCATGGGAGGCAAAAAAAAGGTATATGTCAGTCAATTCTTGATGGACAGTTGTACTAGTCACACATGCCAGCAGATTATCGTTGGCCCCATGCACATGTCCCTGTTTGTATGCATGCCATTTTTATGCCCTCAATGTGTCCTGTGCCATGGAATAATGGTGTGGGTTGCATCTTAAAGATGATACACGGTGTGCTCTGCCGTCTTGTTGCTCATGTATTGTGTACGCATACAGCTGTGTCCGTGTCCGTGTCCATTTAGTGATATGTAGTGTTCTGTAGGATTTTCTGATGGGGAGCGTTGGCAGTAGGCTCTGCATTGTTAGGCATTCTGCACTGTTTTGTCCCATGGTGACATGCAGCATTCCTGTGGTTGATCAGGGATATCAGGCATAACAATGTGTGATGATCTTGCTGGCGTCGCATACCATCTGCACCTTGTTGGAGTGGTATTGCTTGCGATTGCGGTACACCACCTCCATGGAATGCAGGGCCACCAACTCCATGTGGGTGCAGTCAACGGCACTTATACAATTTGGCATTCCTGCCAGTGCATGGAGGACACCTTTTGTTTCAAGAATCTCCTGGGGAGTCTGTGGTAGGGGTATGTTTTCTGTTGTGTGCTTGAGGAGGGCATACAGCACTTGCTACAGGATGCAAGTAAATAAGGGTGATGATTTGCCATGCATGTGCCCCTCTGTTTGCTGGTAGGTGCCTGTGGAAAGGAAGTGGAGCACGACACTACCTTCAGTAGAGGGGGGATGGCGGTGCATATTTCAATGAGGCTGACAATGTCGTTGTGTATCATGCCCACGATGGTGTCGATGGTGTCCCGGTCCAGCCAGTACAGGGTGTGGTTCTGCTCTGGGGTTGGGTTGAAAGGAATGGCTCTGATCTTTGGGATTGGTGGCTGCCTACATGGTTACACTGGCTAAACTGGTGGGGCATGCTGGGCCTGTCTCACCCTCCTTCGCCTGCTGCGTCTCCTCTCTGGTGCCTGCTGTTGCTGTTGGTGTTGTTGCTGGTGTTGAAATGCAAGCATGACATCCAGCTCAGGTATTGATGCTACTATTGTATTAATCTTGGTGTGGAAAGGGGTGTGGTGTGTGGGTGTGCTCCTTTTGTACAAGAGCAGACTCCATTGCCTCCACCTGTGATGATGGTGTGCAGCTGTGGCAGTTGGGAACACTGCACATAACATTTTACGGTTGGTCCGTGATGCCAGTATTTACAGTATGCCGGTACCCACTTTTGGCACCTTCATGATGCCGGTATTTGCTTGTCCGCCTGACTTGTGGTGTCCTCTAATTTACGGCATGCCGGAATTGCCAGCATGAAGGGTCACATGCCAGCGCCAATGCCACTATTAGAGGCTCCATTATTTACAGGTGCTGCTAATAGCGGGTTGGCAGGTCGGAATAGCTTGGAGCGGTAACCGATGCCGGTAATCCTTTACCGGCATAGTTTTTACCTTACCTCCAACCTCGGAATGACCCCCCATGTTAGTTATATGTCATTGCATTTAGGAAATAAATGAGTGTCAAGCAAAGGAACATTGGGAGTGCAGGAACAGAGCTGAGAGCAACACAAGTGTCTATGGGGCCGATTCATGGAAAAACGTGCGCTGAAAAAAGTGGCGCAGGCTGGCGCAAGCAGGCGCAAGCATGAAAAAGAAAGCGCGCGTTATTCCAAAAATTTTTGCCAAACCCGTGCATGGCACACACGGGCGCACACTCATTGCAACATCCCGAACGGTGTGCACGACGCGCACAGGGAAAGTGCACAATGTCCGCGCACACACCAAAAAAGGGGGGGACACAGGGCGTCACATGCGGAATGGGGAACAACGCGTGAAAAAGAAGGCGTAACTGGGGAAGTACTGCAGGGAAATACACAGAACGCCCACACGCACACGAACAACTCGTATTCATGGATTTGAATACGGGAAACCCGCGCATGGCAAAAGACGCGCATAGGCGTCAACGTGTCCGCCACACGAAGGCAGGCGGAAGCGTCCCCGCGCACAGTATAAAAGCGCGCACAAACAACAAACACGGCTACGATGAATGCCCCATTTGCAGCAGCACTGATCGTGGGACATCGCAGAAGGAGGAGAATTGTAGGGCACGCATTTTTTACCCCCGGACAAGCCCTTTTGGGATGCCTGATGACCAGGTCTACGGCAGGTATAGGTTTCCACCTCATATAATAATAATAATAATAATTTGGCATTTATATAGCACTACGAACCCTTAGGTATCTGAGCGCTGCTTATTACCCACGGTGAGTGGTGCTCATTTATCGACCTCGGAAGGATGAAACGCTGAGTTTGGCGCTGCCGGGATTCGAACCTGCGTTTGCAGGCTCTGCACTGATGTGAAAGCGAGCGCTCTACTCGCTGTGCCACTTGACCGGCCATCCTAGACCTGGTCAGGGAGCGGGAAAATCACCTTACATACCCCACCCTCTGCTCCCAAGCATTGAGCCCCTTGGAGAAGGTGCTCAATGTCCTGCATTTTTTGGCCACTGGGTCATTTCAGCGGACTACTGCCATAATGGGGGGGGTCTCACAGGCACACAGTCATGCTGCCTACACCAGGTCTTGGCAATCACGACTGCGCGCCCCTCAGTCCGCAGGCACATATACATGCCAGAACACCCGCAGAAAGGCAGGCCGTTGTCCAGGGCTTTTACAGGGTGGCACACTTCCCCAAAGTGCTCGGTGCCATAGATTGAACCCATGTGGCCCTATGTCCACCTAAGGCCACTGAGCACATCTACCAAAATCGCAAACACTGGCATTCCATCAATGTACAGGTTTTGTGCGATGCAAAGGGAATCATCACCTCTCTGTCTATGCAAACTACCCTGGCTCCACCCATGACAGTTTCATATAAAGAATGTCCGCCCTGAGTCGGGCCCTGGAAGCTGGCCAGCATGGTGACACATTGCTCCTAGGTGAGTACAAATGCCCGTGCACATGCATGCATGTCACAAACACACAAATACACAAACCCCAATATTCACAACCATTATCACCTCTCCAGGGGACAATGCCTACCCGCTGAGCAACCACATGATGACGCCAATTCGGAACCCCACCACACCACTCCAGGTAAGATACAACGCGGCCCATATTGCAACCAGGGCCATAGTGGAGCGCATATTCGGAGTGCTCAAGTCACGCTTCCGCTCCCTTGACCGCTCTGGCGGGCAGCTACTCTATGCACCCCCAGTAGTGTGCAGGATCATTGTGGCAGCATGTGTCCTGCACAATGTTGCAACACGGCAGGGCGTACCGGTGGACATGGTGGTGCCCCCACATCACCAACCACAGGCACAGGCGCTGCCCATGGGAGGGGATAGGGCATGTGGCGAGACAGCCCGGACCCAGCTTGTGGCCACATTTTTCACCTAAACTCCCACCCCTGCGGAGTGCACAGATGCCTGGCACATACCAGGTGACAATCGATGATGACAAAGAGATGGTCAACTGCCACAACCTTACCACCCTGAGAATGTTGCCATGGAAGTGCCACATTGTGTGCATCCCTAGCTACTCAAACCAACAAATTCTGTGTGACCAAAAGGCGCACATGCAAGGTGTGAATCACACTTACCTGCAAAACAGGCCATGACTATCACTGGTATGTCACCCAAACCCTCCCAAACCACAACATGACATGGCAAGCAATAGCAAAACACCAACACAGTACCAATAATGTACACATTGACATGTGAAAAATGTAAAGTGGCATCAGACAATGATGCCTGACATGGAATCCGATGAAATGACTGACCAACAACCTCCCACCCAAAATAAGTCATTCCCAAATGCATTCCAATAGTTGTAGTTGAAACATAACAATGAATGCCTGTTTACATGCACATTGTGCATTGCAAAATCAACACTGCAGAATCCGTGTGCTGTGTCCATCTCCTGCAACACACTGCTCAGCACACAGCATAGTGACCAGCCATTGTGTGTGATGCACACCCTGAGCATCACATCAAAACAACAAACTACATCAAAAAGCAAATTACGCATGTACAGGATCCACAAATGGTCATAGATCATGTGCTGCAGGGACACAGCCCGACCTATGTGGGAGATACCTCGTTGTCTGAGTCTGGCTCTTCCTGTAAAGGAGGACGTGGCACAGGAGCCTGACCACGCCTAGCCGCAGCTTGCCCCTCGTTGGCAGCAAGTCTGCCGAACGGGTGAGCCTGGTTCTGTGCGGCAATGACACGTATGTCTGCATGCAGGACCTCACGTGATACGCATACTTCCTCTTGCAAGGTAACACTTGTAACACAGAGTTCCTCCTGCAAGGCCTGGCTGGACAACTGATGCACCTCCCAGCAAGCATGTAGCTCAGCCGAGATGGTACGCTCAAGCTGCGCAAACCTCTCCTCTGACCGCTCCCTCTGGGACATCAGAAGAACACCCAGAGTGGATCTGAGGGTAGCATACTCCTCCCTTAGGGCCTCCATGTGTGCCTCTGCGTGAGCAGCAATTGCTCGACGCAAAGTCACCATTTCAGCCTGGCGTGCCCTGTCTGAGGCCATGAGGATTGTTTTGTATTATACTTTGTCAAAAAATAAATAATAAGGGCCAACAAAGTTCAAATAGTTTTAAGGTAATTTCCTTTAATCCACTAAGTTGTGAATTAATAAATGCTTATCATTGGTTAAAAAGCACCAATTTGCAATATGCTGTTTTTTAGGCAAACAAAAACCCTATGGCTAATGCATTTCAGAAATACTGATTTTCTTCTTCAGAGCTGGGTAAATCTTCACAGGATTACTCAAAATTGTTCTTCCATTAATCAAAAAAATATCATCAAGAATTACACATTCAGGTTACAATAGACAGATTGTAAAAACATTTGAAAAGACAAATTGCAAAAACATTTGGAAAAACAGGGTACACATAGGGGACAACAACGATTAACAACCACACATAAAGAGAAAGAGAAAAAAGCATATGTCGCTATTAGTGACTTGTGTTAAAATACCTGTGAGTTTATGCAAGGGTCTTATTTAGCTAATTCTTTACACACTCATAATGCAATGGTAAAACATGTTCCACATATTAAAAAAACTTAGAGAACTATATATCTCATCTTCTCCGTAATCATAGAATTACTTATGCATTTTATCCGGTCAATCCATATTATTTAGCGCTGCTAATTGAACTAAAAATTGTTAGTTCTCACCGAATGTTGTGCTTATTCATACTTTCATTTAGCGTATGGGGCACTAACCTGCAAGTGCTTCTACGACCCGGGCACTATCCGCGCTGGTCAGCGTTGTCAGTTGCGTTCATATAACGCTGTAAGAGGAAATAAAATAAGTTGAACGCGTGCTGTAGCGTGTTTGTAATGATAAAGTGCACGGCTGCTCTTGGTTAAGTGGCTGCTTATTGTTTCCTAGTGCTTACCTTAAATGCTTTGCTATCTGTAAACGTAGTTCTTACAAGTCTTCCCTTCTGAGCTGCTGCCTGGCTCAGTGGTCACAGAAAAGTGAGATGTTGTCTAGGCAAAGTATATATCCAAAATGGCCACTTGCAGTAGAGCAAGTCGGCCATGTTGGTGTGGGAATGTCAATGGTACCTAATGTGAGTTACTGTGCTCCATCTCCGTGTTCAGCTAATTGTCTGACTGATGGATGTTTGATGGATCAAGGCTACAATATATATCGGTAATTGAGTAGCAAGATACGTGTGTAAAGCGTGTATGCTACTTTGTGCACAATAAAATTATGATGTTACATAATTGGCTGGTTGGTGCCAATGCAAGTAAGTGATGCCCATAGATGATGTTTCTATCAGGCTTATGTTACGTATAAAAAGTAAAAAGAAAGTGAGCAACTAAGCACTTATGAAGATGTAAATATGTGGTACTCTTAAATGTTTAGATACGGAGCGCGCATGATTATCATAAAGTAATACCAGTCTATCTATGTGGATACATGGTACAGCACTTGCAAAAACTTAAATAATGAAGAATGACAATACATAATGTTGTTTTATGCAATTTGAAAAGTAATTAAAGAAAACAATTAAGATCAAATTCATCATTAATTCCTCTCTATGATAATGCCTCTAGTCGATCAATCCAATATGCTTCTCTCTGCTGTCTCTTCTTTTTAGTGTCTCTGGAGGTCTTGTCAATTATTTCTAGTATTTTGAATCTGAGTTGTGAGATATTGTGATTTTTCTCGTTTAAATGTTTTGCCACTGCTGAGTTTGTATTTTTATTGCGTATACAGGATTTGTGTTCATTGATACGTATGTGTAGTTTTCGTCCTGTTTCTCCAACATAGTATATACCACAAGGGCAACGTATACAATATGTACAATTTTCTGTGTTGCAAGTTGCTTGGCATTTTAATTTAAACTGTTCTCCTGTGTAGGGATGTACCACTATTCCTCCTTTTATTATGCTGTTGCAATTCCCGCAATTTAAACACGGGTAAGTTCCAGTTGTTTTTGTGACTATGCTTTTTCTGGGTTTGTGTTCTCGTGTTTTAACAAGTAAGTCTCTCAGTTTGTTTGAACTCTGGTATGCAAATGTTGGGGGAGCAGAAAAAAGATCTTTGGTTCTATCATCTTTCGTCAGTATTTGCCAATGTTTATTTATGCATTTCTTAATTTGCGTGCTCTGGTTAGAAAATCATAGACCACTGATGGTGATGATGGTTTGATTTTTGGCAGAGGGTACTGTCTCTTGTTTTTATTTGCAACCTTCTCTGTTGCTACTAATATATCCTCCTCATGGTATCCCCGGTCTTCAAGCTTTTTGCTCAATCTGATTAGCTCGAATTCACTTTTGTCACTGATTATTCTTTTAAGACGCAACATTTGCCCATAGGGCAAGTTACGTAGTGTGTTTTGTGGATGAAAGCTCATCCGATGTAGTAAATTGTTTCTGTCTGTTGGTTTGGTGAATAATGATGTTGTTATCTGTTGATTATGTGCATTAACTTGAATATCCAGATAATGAATTCCAGGTAAAGGTAAATTGTATTTCGACAGTCTATGCTGTTAATGTACTGGAGAAATCCATCTAACGATTCCCTCGTATCTTGCCATATACAGAAAATATCGTCGATGTATCTGATCCACAATTTTATTTTGTCTTTCCACTGTGTTTTTTGTAGGATGTGTGTCATTTCAAATTGGTACATAAAGGAATTTGCGTAAAACGGTGCCATCATTGCACCCATAATGTTCCTGATGTTTGTATGTAATACTCATTCTTATATTTGAAATACAAATTAGTTGAAATGAACATCAATAAAGACATTATGAATTCTTTGACTGCTCCTATGTTATCTTCACGTAACAAGAGCCACTTCACCGCTTCTTGCTCCAAATCCTGGGGGATGCTGGTATAAAGACTAGTCACGTCTATTGTGAAAAGAACGTCATTCCCAGTTAGTTGTATGTTTTCAAGTATGTTAAGGAAATGTGTACTGTCTTTCACATAAGTTTCTGTCTTCTGTATGATAGGGTTAAAAAAATAATCAATGTAGGTTCCAAGTGGCTGTAATATACCTCCTGTGGCAGCTACAATTGGTCTTCCCGGTGGGTTTGTTAATCCTTTATGTATTTTTGGTAGAAGATAAAAATTTGAAATGGTTGATTTCTGTGTAAATAGGAATGCTTTGGTCTTACTTGTAATCATACCATCTTCTTCTGCTTTGGATAAGAGAATCTCTAAATTTTCGCGAATATCATTGGTAGGATCTTGTTCCATCTTTGCATAAACTGTATGGTCGTCCAATTGTCTCCTGCATTCCAGTTCATAATCGTGAGCACGGATTGGGCCACACGCTCCATGCTCACAGCGATGTTCTCCATTGCTGCCCCCTGGCATTCACAATCGGCAGTCATGTCTTGCTCCCACTTAGTATACAGTGGTTGCGCGCGGTGACCGCATTGCTGGGCTTGACACCTGAGGGACCCAAGGACTGGGTGTCCTCGTTGTGTTGGCACCGCCCGCGGCTGCATGACTACATGCCCCCGTCGACGTGATGGCCCAGGCACATCAGTGACTGGTGTGGAGGGTGACCATGCATCCCGATCCACCACAGACGGAGGTTCCAAGACTGTCTGAACCCTCAGTGCAGGTGTTGCGGAAAGAGGAGTTCCCACATCAGAATCACTCACCCCTGACATATGGACCTGATGCTCATCCAACTCGACATGAACGTCAGAGTGGTCATCAGGGCTGGACTCATTGCCAGATGGACTGTAGCACATGTGGTTTTCCGTGGCCTACCACCCCACGACCCTCACTTGTGCCGGGTTGCTGTAGTGATAACAACCCTGTGCCTGGCATGACAACACCATCCTCTGGCTCCATTGCGTCATCATCTGAAAAGTAGAGAGAAAAAAGGTCACTACACATGTTAGAAGCACACAACACACACACACATAGACATCACACAGACATCAGACACATGAAGCAGACATGTCACACACAAAAGAGAACCTGCCATGCATGCTGGGTCAACTTGACATTGCTTCTGTGATTAGGCATGTAGAAGGGTGTTATATCGCTCTGAAGTGGGTCGATGCAGTGCAGCACTTTTGTACATTACTCACTATCCACATGTACAAGTACTTCATGATGTGTATCAGAAAATGTGAAGGCAGTGCAAGGTCAACTTCAGCCATCACGTGCAATGTACATGCAATGGGTAGCATGGCTACAAGCAAACCACCCCTCCCCCCAAGTGCAAATGCAGGGATGCCTTGCATGGTATCAAAAGGATGACCATAGACCTGTGTATTGACAGACAATGTTGACTAGAATCACTTGCATCATGTGATTCAAGTGAGAACATAGCAGATGATGATGGGACAGTAAGCAGGACACATGATGAAACCTCCGGAGTACACCCACGTGTGAAGAAGACACTACACCAGTTGGACAGAGTCATTGGCCATGCAACAGGCTGAGGCCTGTGAGCCACACAGACTGTCACACCCTAAACATGTGTGCGACGCAGGACCGAGCCACAGTGGCCATGGGAAGGCTGATGAAATGCCATGCAATGTAGGTCACCCTAAACACGTACTACAATGATCATCCAGGCAAGGACACATAGGGGCATGCATGGAATCCACATGGAGCATGCATGGGCACTCATGTCCCTGCGGGGCATCTGACCTCTGCACAGTCCAAGTGAGACACCCTGCATCAAGTACAAAGGATGTACCCCACAGCAAATGTGGGGCAGATTGGCTGGTGGAAGTTAGCATGTAAACAGGTCACATGAACAGGCAAGTACTCAACAGCAAAATTGAAGCAGACCAGTGCAAAGGTGGAATTGGGGCGCAGAGTGGGGGTGGAGGGGCAAGGGAGCATGCCTACGTGGAGTACCCGCATGCAGGCAGAGGATACATGCACGACAGTCATGCTATGACATAGTCCCAGGGTTGAGAGCAAGGTCATCCCAGGCTACATGCAGAAGGTCCAGTGAGCTGGAACATGGAACAGAGGGGCATCCTGGTGACCAGCATGTGAGTAAGTGCATTAGTGGTGATGTGGTCCCTGTCCGCTCCACATGTCCACCATCCAGCAGAGCAGACATGCATCAGTGAAGCATTGCATTACTTGCACATCAGAACCATGTACATGTGACATGTAGTGGCAGTCATGCACAACACATCACACAAGTAAAAGACACATGTCCTCAGCAAACACGCAGCAACACTCACTGGACTGGGCATCAAAGTCCGGCATCTCTCCCACTCCTTTGACTGATTTAGGTGGTATGAACTCTGCAACGAGTGACTTGTGCAGAGTGAGGTCTTCCTCCTCAGGTGCAGGCCCACTGCCAGTCACCAGAGTCAAGTTGTAATTTGAGGCACGCTTAGCCTTAGCACTGCGTTTGAGGTAATTCCAATGCTTTTTGCACTCTTGCGCCGTGCGCAGCTCATGGCCGAATGCACTCACATGTTCCGCAACTTGCTTCCAGTGGGTATCACAGTGGGCAGCCATAGTCTGACAATTAGGCCCCACTAGCTTGTCATGGCTGTGGTCCCGCACGTAGATCACGAGGAAGTCCAGTTCCTGGTTGCAGAAAGGCTTCTTCCTTGACATGCAGGAGGTCATGGCTGTGTGTGGGGTCCCAGCCTGTGCTGCAGGTGCAACCTTCCTCCTCTTGGATTGTGGCGCAGACCCTGGCTGGCAAATACCGCCCTGATCAGTATGGCCAGTGGCACTTGTGGATTGAGCCAAGGGAGTGGCAACTGGAGGGACGACCAAAGGCCTGACTTGCGTCAGTGGCAGCTGGGTGCCCTCTAATGGAACCTGCGCAGCAACATCTGCTGTGCCAGGGTCATTGACCGTGACTGTCCTGGTTGGCAGACTCACAACTGGAGTGTTGTTGGCTGCATCTGCCCCTGTACTTGCCAACACCTGGCTGGTCGGGTCAGCAGATGACATTACTGTCCCAGGGACACGAGTCTCGGTCAGGGCAGCCCTGTGTGCACCTACAGTTTCCCTCCTGCCCTGTTGGAAATCTTCCAAGGACTCTTCAAGTGCCAACGCAGCCTGCGCTGGCAGACCCTGAGCCTGGGTGGTGGTGTCCACAGCTGCACCTGCAGCTACCACTACCCTTGGGCCCGTGGCAGTCGATGAAACAGACTGCCGGGTCACACAGGTGCCAGTGCCAGATGCAGAAGCTGCATCTCCCGGAACCACAGGGGGTGGTGGCATAACTGCACCGACACATGGAACAACATCATGCACAAGTGGCGCATCCCTGCCTCTTCCCCCTCTGCGGCCACCCTGGACACCCTGGAGTCCCCCTACTCCCTGGTCACCCCGGCCACGTCCCTGACCACGCCCACCACGGGGAGGACACCCAGCTGAGGCGCCCCTCACCTTTGGTGGCCTCCCAACCATGGCACAGATGGAGTAGTGCCGGCACAGATGGAGGAGTGCCAATCGGAGGTGTACACCACAATTGCCCTGGGCTATTAGGGTGAAGGGGGTGGGATGCAAAATGTTAACAGCACCCCTGCACCTGCAAGGCTGTATGTGACCCCGGTGATGTAGTGACGGGTCACGCAATGCTCAGGCACCCCAAAACTGCAGTAAAACCGTGCACGCAACCCCTGCAACCTACATGCATGGAATTAACCTCCCGCAGTACGTGGTGGCACCCATTAACACGAAAAACGCATACGCGTGGGAATTGCAGGCTACTATGACCTCGAAAACGGGTGCGATACACAGGGGCACCCGCAGTGGGAAAAATAGCGTGCGTGACTCACCGTCAGACTAGCGCAATGATGAAAAACACGCATAGCCAATACCCCTGCCAAAAGAAGAGATACTTCCTTGATCCGCTGTGAAGCACTGATGGCGCGTGAAACAACACGAAGTAGCAACACACACGTCGGTCTCCATGAAAGGCACATACAGCGAACTGCTGGCCCCGCTCACCTTTAACCCGTGCTGAAGGAAAGGCCCGTGCGCGTCACGTCACTTACGCGCTTAGGCCCTTTCCTCGAATTACAAGCATTCCCACACGGACATGTGGTTTTTTCACATGCTGATCCACTATGCACCCGTGTTGTTGGAAACGTCCGTGTGCGTAAAGTCACAGACACGCTTACGCGCTAAGGGCCTTTCCTCAAATTTCATGCTGACATGCGATTTTTTCACAGGCCAAATCACTCCGTATCAAGCTGGCCATGCAATAACGCACGGAAGACCACGCTCCTATCCAGAAGGCCATATTCCTGCCCCCCAGAGCCCTGAGCATGCTCCCACCTGCCATCTTCTGATGCCTGCCTGCCTGCTGCCCACGTGCCCTGCTATTTGGTGCCTGCACATCAGCCAGGGGTGCAGTTGCTGTGACCACCCCTGCTGGAACTGAAGACTCCCGACTGGGATACCATCGCTTCAGAGCCCAGCCCCAGGACCCAGTTGCCCACCCACACCTGCCTCTGGGGTTGCCATGTCTACACCATCTGGCACCACTGGTAACCCCCAGCAAGAGAGGCAGAGGGCCACCAGCTTCAGTGCCAGTGAAGTTGGTGTCCTGGTGGAGCATGTCCTGGGGCAGTATGATGCCCAATTTGGAAGTTTGCGCGCTGATAATGAAGGATGGAAGAGGATCTGGATGGACATCGTGACTGCCATCAACGCGGAGGAGGTGGCAGTCCTCGACATTCAACACGTCCGGAAGCGCTGGGAAGACTTCAGGACCAGGACCCTCAGCAAGGCCCGGCGCCTCTTGAAGCCAGCAGATGGCAAGGGGTGCCGGGTCCGCCTTACCACCATCCAAATGAGGGTCCTGGAACGTATACACCCAGCGCTCCACATCCAGGTCCTTGAGAGGCAGACCTGTCTGGAGTCGAGTGGTAAGTGTACATGCCTACTGATTGTACGCTGTGCGTGTTGTGGTGTGCCAGGAGTGTGCAGGTTCAACATATGTCTTTGTAGGGCCATGTATGGATGCGTATGTACAGGGACGTGAACCAGCCACATGTGATTCCTCTCGTGTGAGACTCATCGATGGTGTATGTGTTGGCAAGCATGCTGGGCAAATGCATGTGTGGGTGCACACATGTGTAAATTATGTGTATGTACTGTGGCATGGTTGTGGTGTCACACATGGATGTAGGTTCCTGCTGCATGTATCTGCACTGTGTACATGTGCATGTGTGTGTATGTGAAAAGTGTGCAACTGTGATGCAATATGGATGCATGTGACACTGACATGTAGAAGGCTGAATGCAAGATGTAACATGGATGGCGATCTCATCACTGCGACAGTTGGTGGAGATGTACACATGCATGTAAGTCTGGTGCCGTGTGTGCATGTGTTGTGCACTCCCCGTGTTGCATGTGACGTCAGGCTCACATTCGGCTGCTCGTGCTGTTGTTTGTGTATTGATGGTGCTGCCTGCTGCAAGATTATTGTTGATTTGCTCATGTGTGTGAGTTGAAATGACATGTGTGTTGGGGAGTGTGATGCCATGTCTGTAGTTTTACACTGCCACTCATGTGCAACTGTCATGTGTGTATCAGTCCATTGAACAGTGCCCTGATGCCTGTGTTCTATCTCTCCCTGTCTGCAGCGTCAACTGATGAAGAAGGCGGAGAGGGTGATGTGGAGCAAAGCGGCAGGGATCGCACCACCAGCCAGAGACGCAAGGCCCGGCTCCCCTCCCAGGTTGTCATCTCGTCGGGGAGTGAGGAGTCTGGTGCCGTGTCCCAGGCCGCAGCAAGAGGCGGAGGTCGGAGGTGGACTCCTCAGCAGCAGAAGGGGCAGCTGAGACCCCACAGGGTCCGACAGAGGAAGATGGCATGGAGTCATCCAGGTTGGTGGGGGTTTGGTGGAGGAGGAGGCCATGGAAGACACACACACAGGGTTTGGAGATGGGGATTCCACTGGTGCTAGTGGTGCAGTGCAGGGGCAGGGACAGGAGGCAGCACAGGCTGCCGCGGAGGTGCCTGTATGTAATCCTGTCCCCGACCCTATGACTGCATCATCTTGCACCAGCAGGGATGCCTACATCCAGACCCGTTTTCACGGAGGGTATGAGCACACAACAACTGGCCTTCCACTCCCTGCGGACATGGCAATCCAGGACCGGGTTGAGCCCCTCCTGGCTGGGATGGCGTTGCATCAACGGGGCATGCGAGGTGACGTGCATTGTTTTCGTGAAGTCACTGCACGTCATCTCGGATGCCTCGTTGACCGAGTCAACCTACTGGGATGGGTCACCGGGGCTGGATTCCTCTGTATGCTGGATCTTATTCCGACCCCCTCCTCACCTGAACCCCCAATTTGTAGTCGTCCTCCATGCCATCTTCCCTCCCTTGTATCACCTGGGTACCCTGTGGAGCTGCCTCTGACCCTGCGGCCAGGCTGGTGGAGGACACATCCCTGCCATAGTCGGGAGTCGGATGTCCAGCAGGGGTGGCCACCACAACAACTGCACCCCAGCCAGAGGAGGACGTGCAGGCAGCAAGAGCCAGGGCACAGGCACAGCAGCAGCAGCAACAAGGTGGGAGCCATGATGGCCTTCAACATCCGAGGGGCAGGCATCGGCCAGAGGGCAGGAGGACCCAGGATTGGAAGTGTCTTCCGTGTGGCAGCGGTTGGGCCAGACCATAGATGTGGGGCAGCGGCGGGTGGAAAAGGCATTGCTCACAATGATCAGGGAGGAGAACTCCATGCGGAGGGCACTGAGGCGGGCCGAGTGCCTCGAGGCAATTCGCAGGGAGTTGGAGGTCAACATGGCATCGTCCCTGCGAACCCTCGGGCCATGGAAGAGGACTGCCTCCAGGACATTGAGCATGAGTTTGATGATGCCCTGGCCCGGGAAATCGGAAAGTGAGCCGTCGGACTAGCCCGCCGCCATTGTATATAGTTTTTAGTGTTAGGTTTCATTTTCGTTTTTCTTTGATTTGGGGTGTTTGGACTATGCCCCACACATTTGTATATAGTTCTTTTCTTAGGTAGTTTTTTGGATAGGTTTCATTTCTTTCGTTGGGCTCATGGACCCTGGATGACTCTGTGTACATAGTTGAACAGTGGATCATGTGAGGATTTTATTTTATTTTATCACCATGGATCAATGGATTTTTCAATTACGTTTCCTTTGGATTTCATTTGGTGGACCGTGAGATTGGACACATGTTTTTTTTTCATCACTTTGGATTGGTTCTTCATATGTTTTTTTATTATGTTTCAGGCATACATTTCATTTCATCGTTTGAAATATGTTTTATGCTTTCATTTCATTCATTTTTTTCTTAATACATTTTTGTTTCTTACTTTCATGTGTGGTATTCGCTCATTGGGTTACTGCATGTGAAAAAGTAGATTTAGACAATCACTTGCACCCAGGGTATGTGTGTGAGGGACATGTTTTGATGTACATAGTTGACTTTCGGTTTGTGTCATGGAAAAGCCATTTCAGTGTGGGGTGGATTGGGGACTTGATTGCCTCTCAAGACTGGGGAGGGGTGCTGTGGGATTTTGGTGCACACGAGGCCCATGATTGAGCATCTTTATGACGTGTTGGGGGGGAAATGAGTCGGGGCCTGCTGGCAGGTGCCCCTCAATGCTGGGTGGGTAGGGGTGCTGAGGGACATGAGTCGGGGCCTGCTGGCAAGTGCCCCTCAATGCTGGGTGGGTGGGGGTGCTGAGGGACATGAGTCGGGGCCTGCTGGCAGGTGCCCCTCAATGCTGGGTGGGTGGGGGTGCTGAGGGACATGAGTCGGGCCTGCTGCCAGGTGCCTCTCAATGCTGGGTCGGTGGGGGTGCTGAGGGACATGAGTCGGGGCCTGCTGGCAGGTGCCCCTCAATGCTGGGTGGGTGGGGGTGCTGAGGGACATGAGTCAGTAATCACTAGTGCAAGGTGACATGTGGGCTGGCTGGGGGGCATGCCCATGGTGGATGGGCTGCCTGCGGGACATGACCAGGGGTGCAGGGTAGTCCCCTGTGGTGTGGGCTGCCTGCACAGGCTAGGGAGCGGGTCGAGGGCACACCTGGGAGGACCCACACTGGCAATTCACGTGTTTAACACCCCGCGCACCCCACTGGATACACGTACCCCGCTCTGCAAGCGAAATTGCATGTGAAAATTCCCATGCACTCCACAGAATACACATACCCCACTCAGACAGCGAAATCGCATGTGAAAGTTCCCGCGCACCCCCGAAATTCACTTACCCCGCTCGCCCAAGGCCTATCGCGTGTGAAACTCCCGCGCACCCCTCAGTATACATGTACCCCGCTCAGCCAAGGCCTATCGCGTGTGAAACTCCCTGCGCTCCCCTCAGAATACACGTACCCCACTCGCCCATGGCCAATCCCGTGTAAATCTTCCCGCGCACCCCCGAAATACACATACCCTGTTTGCCCAAGGCCTATTGCATGTGAAACTCCCTGCGCACCCCTCAGTATACATGTACCCCGCTCAGCCAAGGCCTATCGCGTGTGAAACTCCCTGCGCTCCCCTCAGAATACACGTACCCCACTCGCCCAAGGCCAATCGCGTGTAAATCTTCCCGCGCACCCCCGAAATACACATACCCCACTCTCCCAAGGTCTATCACGTGTGAAACTCCCCGTGCACCCCTCAGAACACACGTACCCCACTCGCGCAATGCCAATCATGTGTAAAACTTCCCGTGCACTCTCGAAATACACAGACCCCGCTCGCCCAAGACCTATCGCGTGTGAAACTCCCTGCGCACACCTCAGAATACACGTACCCGCTCGCCCAAGGCCTATCGTGTGTGAAACTCTCGCGCACCCCTCAGAATACATGTACCCCACTCGCCCAAGGCCAATCGCGTGTAAAACGTCTCACGCACCTCCGAAATACATGCACCCCGCTCGCCCAAGGCCAATTGCGTGTAAAACTTCCCGCGCACCCCTAAAATACACGTACCCCGCTCGCCCAACGCCTATCGCATGTGAAACTCCCCGCGCACCCCTCAGAATACACGTACCCCACTCACCCAAGGCCAATCATGTGTAAAACTTCCTGTGCACCCCCGAAATACATGTATCCTGCTCGCACAGGACCAATCGTGTGTAAAACTTCCCACGCAGCGTTGTACGTGTATTCGGAGGGGTGCACAGGGATTTTTAGGGACGTTTTCATGGTTGGGGGGCTGTATGCTGGTCCACTGGCCTGTGCGCCATGTACGGGATTTGTGCGCTGTTCATGGCACACGGGGAAGGGTTAGGGGCGTAACTGGCGCAGC
The DNA here is from genome assembly GCF_040938575.1 of Ambystoma mexicanum. Lineage (NCBI taxonomy): Eukaryota > Metazoa > Chordata > Amphibia > Caudata > Ambystomatidae > Ambystoma > Ambystoma mexicanum. The sequence continues at coordinate 900,978,166 of NC_090937.1, read as the reverse complement.
TGCAGGGTCGCTGTGCCACTCTACACCACGGCTGGTTACGGATGTTAAAATCCATGAATACGCTGTGCGCAGAAATGGATTTTGGTGCACGGGGCTCGCGCAGACTGCCGCATGCGCACACAGTGCGCCACTTGTGCGCTGAACTCATCAAAAACATGGCCTCACATGCTACAACTACGCCGACGATACTCAAATAATCTTCAACATACAAGGCACCCGAGAAGAAAACACCACACTAGAGAATTGCCTTTGTGACATATTCAACTGGATGAACCTGAACCATCTCATAATCAACCCAGGCAAAAAGAGATAATGATTGTTTCAAAAAGGGAGGAGACATCAACTACATCCACTGGCCAAGAGAGCTTGGCACCACACCAGAACCATCATCAATTGTAAAAAACCTAGGGGTCCTGATGGATAACAATCTCACTCTGGAGCCACAAGTAAACTCGGTAATCAAGAAATGTTTCTTCCTCCTGCGAGCAGCAAAAAGGATCCTACTGTTCCTTTCGTTCGCCAACAAAACACTTACCATCATCACTCTGATTATGTCCAGAGTAGACTATGCCAATAGCCTACACCTAGGCATGCTCAAACGACTTCTAAAAAAAACTGCAACACATACAAAATGCAGCAGCCTGACTCCTCCTCAAGCTACCCAGAAGAGAACACAAAGTTCAAGGCCATGTGCATCACGCACAGAGCAATACACAAACAAGGCGCAGAATTCCTAACTGACAAACTACGCCTACATCAACCGACAAGAACCCTAAGATCAAGCACCGACATATGCCTGGAACCAAAACCCTACAACAGAAAAAAACTCGGAGGATCGTCTTTCTCTCACCAGGCACCCAAAACCTGGAATGAACTAGTTAAGAATGTACCTAACACAACAAGCCACCTAGCATTCAGGAAACTCCTCAAATCATGGCTCTTCAAAGCGTAACCACAATGGAGACGCACTAGAATGCCCAGACATTAAAACAATGATGAAAATAACTCCAACCTCGGCCACTCTCAAATTGGACAAACACTCAAACCAAAGAACCAACCACTCGACGGAGCATAAGACATTGTGGAAAATAGCCACAAAGGAAGGCTGCAGAGACTGACCACATAGCTAGACCCCGACGAAAGCCCTCAAGTGACTCTCCCACTCGTACGTACCGGACAAACTTTTCCAGACCGGCAGACGCTCCTAGATAGACGTTGACCTGCGTGACATCTGGATAGGATTGATTGAAGGATAACATGCCCACGCCTAGAAAAACGTGAATGCTAGCATGTGCCACACTTGGAGTTGTGAACACCAGCCTGCGTGGCGTTAGGATGGAGCTGTGAGTGTTAGCATGCCCACACCTGGACGGATCTCTAAACTCTGGCCTGCGCCCCATCTAGACAGAAGTATGAATGTTGGCATGACCACATGGAGTCCTGGACACTGGCCTGCGCCACGTCTGGGTGGGAGTGTGGGGGCCGGCAGGTGCCACACTCGGACGGAACTGTGAATGTTAGCATGGTAAAGGTCAGGTAACCCACTAACCAATATAAGCTCATACTCTGCATACTTATCTCACTAAAAAAAATCACACAACCATCTCTCACACAACAAGCCGCACGCACTTCACAACATTGCAACTACACATAAGCCGGAACAACAGCACACGTGGACTGACTCCGATCCGATACCCGCACCAAAGCTCAACACCCAGTGTATACTGAGTTGAAGCCGCCAACAGAACACCACTCCTCTCACTATCCTATTGCCTTCTTCACCTTACTAACCCATCCCACCTTTATCATTTAAAGATCCGCCTGAGCGCCTGGGGACCAATTCCGTTGGTGACGGTGTGCGGTACAAATACCTTTAACATTTAACATTTTAACATTTAACAATTACCCCCTATGTGTCATCCTTATGGGGCCTGCCTCAGGGCATTTCACTATGTTGTAAAGGATTTTAATCGGGCGTCACACACCGGACCAGGACCCCTTCCCTTAGCCTAGGATGTAGCGCTCAATTAGTATACTTTTTAGTTCTTTCCTAGAATTCAGATTGAGCTGGCACCCAACCCATCTCACACCCCTTTTACAAATACACTGGGTCAAATGCACCATGAACCAGGCCTGCTGGTTGGAATACAATATTTATTTATTTTACATTCAAAGAAAATCACACACTTTTAATATTGGGCAGCAATCACCAATGGGGTGATCAATACAATGTAAACTGATGAAATACACTTGGTTGACCATCTACTAGAACATATCCAAAGCACAGATGAATAGGAGCAATTTTACTGTTCGGATAGATAGCACCCGAGTTAAGATTTCCCCCTGCAATGCTCCTTCAAATCCCAACCAATCGGATTTTGAGTGGATAGAAGAAGCAGCAAGGAGTCAGGGATATTGGGCAGGAAACAGAATTAAAATCTGACATTCCCTCATGAAATGTGAGCCTAAATCGGATTCAAAAACCTTTGCAATTGCCTCAATAAAACTCGGAATTGGGAAATAATTAATTTAAATGTGCAGTTGAATAAATGAGGTACATATGGGTTCTCACAGTATCAGGGATGCAATGACACTAGCAATTACAGAGCAAGGTACTAACAAAGAGCACACAATTTAAAAATCAACTTTGAAGTGACATCACAGTGCAGCCAGAATTACACGTTGGAAAGTTGCATTTTCTGCTTTTTACAGTTTTAAATGTCAAAACGGTTTGGGAAAAAACGGGTGATATTGACAGAATCGGAATGTGTTTTTTAGGCTGGGTGCTAGATGCACATCACAGGGATAATATAGAGGTGAAAGAGTGACTCTAGCTGACTAACTGGATGAGATAATACGCCCACTCCCAAGTTTGTAGGAATTTGTTTCGTCCTTCTAATAACTTTTCGCAATTCTTAGTGTGAACAATTTTAGATATGTGTACATATTATCATAGAGCATATTTCCATTTATTTTTAACGTTCCACCATATGTACTTTTCCCATGATTCCCATGTTCCCGCTGTTTGGGTTCCATACATGCTATGGACAGCCATGATATATTGTTTTACAGCCACAAAATTTACATTTAAACTGTTAAACCTTTACATTCCTGTGTTGCCCGGTTGTAGAAATAAAATTATCAAAGTTTATTAATAAAAACAGTCTTTTTAAGCCAGATGGGCTGGCCTTTTTGTCTCCCACATATGGTCATTTCTTTCCAGGCTACCATCAAATGTCAGTTTAGCCCAGGGTTGCCATGGAGTTTATCTTTGGAGCTTCTCAGTTTGAGTTAATGAGAGGTGTAACTTCCAAAAGTAACACTTAGGTGTCCTGGAACTCTATTGTAACAGGCTCCAGCCCAGCCACAAAGTCTGATGAGCATGTTACATTCTCCCCCTTGGTCCATTCATAGTTTCAAAGGGGCAAAAATTAACAAGTAGGTGTCCCAGAAATCCATTGTGGCAAGCTGGAGCCCAGGGCCTGAAACCTGTTCTGTACCTTCACAATATATATATATTTTTCTTTTTTTCTTTTTGACTAACACCCCCCCTTACATTTCTCACCAAGTACAGGCCTATTCAACAATTTACTTTGAAAATAGACATTTTTCTTGTTTGCAAAAGCATATTTTGACACATTGTGAATACTGCTGGGATTTCCCTTTCAAATTCAGTTTTCTCTTCCATCTGGATTCCAAACATTGTTTGCAGCCCTAGTCAGTTTCTCTTACACAGCAATCTGTACAAGGAACAGGTCCACCGAAATTGACATATGCACAGAGAGCTAGGATTTCTTTTGAAGAGTTTATTTTTGATATTTTGTAGCATAAAAGTCAAGCATTTTTCCATACAGCTGAAAGTAAAGTTTCTGGTGATTTCCCAGATCTTGCCTGACACAGCCTGTTATTCAGTGAGAACTGCTTTCTTTTGCTGGAGCACGACCTGAATATGGATGGGCATATCTGGGTCTCACTGGATCACAACTGTGTAATGTTGAACAGATGAAAAGAGCATCAGGGCGTCATCATTTTAAATGCCAAATATTTCCTTTTTCAATGGGAAATGTTGAGCTAGCAGCAAAGCAGTACTGCGTTTCAGTTCTCTTCTTTGGTGCACCTAAGAAAAAACACTGGCAGCCTTTCTCTGTGTGCTCCCTGTTCCATCTTGCCCAGTAGGTGCTTGGCAAGACAGTGCAGCCAACATTTTGTACCTGCGAAACTCAGTTTTAATGCAAGCCATTCTGCTGGTAACTGCTGAAGTGCAGCTTGGTGATGGAGGGGAATTCTGCTGGCAGGGTAAATGTACCCCACAATGGGCACCCAGCCCCCAATATGCATCACCAAAATGCGCTAAACCCAAAAACTGAAAAAGATACTCAAAGGTAAGAAGGCAGTCAGGCAGGATTGCTTTGTTGAATCTGTAAAAACTGAAAAAGATGCTCAAAGATAAGAAGGCAGTCAGGCGGGATTGCTCTGTTGAATCTGTGCTGTACCAGCAGATTGCAGAGACGTGTGCACTGAGGTCATATTTCAGTTTCCGCTGCTGGCCGCACCAATTGATAAACCTGAGAGAACTTTCTTGTGTGTGATCCTCACACTCCCACAAATCTTTTAGTGAGATGGGGAAGGTTTAGGGGATTCATCATTTTTTCTTCCAGCTCAAATCTGCCTGAATAGCCTTTATGAACCATACATCTTCAGGGAGGTTCAGGAGAAGTGCATTAGTGAATGTAACCCAAGTAGAACAGGACATTAAACTCTGCAATGTGATATCACAGTAGATTGATGTATCTACTGCAGAGATGTATCTGTAACCTGCAGGTCTAGTAAGAAGAACTCAGCCTTTCATCCTTTTGAAGTTGATCAAATTAGTAAAGTTGACATGAGGAATTTTAAGGTTTCATGTCAGATCAGCAACGTCAGTCACATGTCAGGCATGCCTGGGTCTGCCTTTCTTCCTTCAGAGGTCAACGCATTCAATATTAGTGAGGTTTACATTAAATAGAAAATTCATGACAAACATGGACCTCCAAAATGGTTATAAGATTGCGGAAGTGGGAGCCATGCATTAGAGTTGAATGAGTTTTCATCCTGTAGATTATCCTTTGATGAGGAAGTCAATAGCTGAAGGAGAGTGACTATAGAAAGGCCAGTAGGGCTGAGCTACAGTAAGTCTGATGTAAAGCATTCATGATGTTGCAATCCCCAGATGACAATAGGAGACAAGTGGAAGTTCTAGTGCATAACCGTTATTTCCATTTGCTAAAGCGATTGGGCCTCATTAGGAATTTGCTGGTCTGGAATTAACATGCCGGTAATTCTATTTACTGGCACTTTTCCAGACCAGCAAACTCTGAGTTTGCCAGTGGGGTGGCCGGACTTACGTCCACCCAAGAGCTGTAGGTAATTCCGCCACCGCGCCAGTAAAAAAATGCTGGTATTACCAGCACTGGTATTACTGGTATCAGTAATACCGGCAACTCCCCCCTGGTGTCCTACATGACTCTGTGGAATGGGGAGTATCTACCCTTACTGGCATTTGGAATCTGCTGATAATTCGAACAGACCAGTAGCCGTAATTCCGTTTGGAGGTATCCCGCTGGATTTACTTGCGGGATACTACCAAATTTATATTGACGCTCATTCTTTGGCTATTGAATGAAACCAGGATATTTCTGACCAGATCACTGGGTAACCTCTAAGGCAGGATCAGGCAATCCTCCAACCCTATCATCCGCGTTGTCAATTCATGAAATGACTCGGGTAGCAATACTGACATCACAAGCCTAAAGGCATTACAGGAAGTGATGGCCAAGACCTCTGGCAAGGTTGTGATAGGAAATGGAGTCATGTGATTTTGATATAAACATCTTAATAAAGTCCATAGTAATTAAGTCACTATATGTAGCTTCACTACCTTTAAGCCAGTGGCTGCTATCATATGGCAAGAAGATCTTTAAAGGCCACAATAAGGTTGCATACCAGTTAATGACTCAGATAGTATAGTTGCCTCATGTATGCAACCTCATACTTATAGTGGCTTCAATCCTATGCCAAGCAGAGTCTTTGAATGCCCAATAATGGCATTACACAAATTCATACAGCTTTTTTAAATGTGTGCATGTGAGAATGAAGTTGTCTTAACTTTGTGTCAGCTGCTTTTCATAGGGCATTTTGGAAAAAGCATGGAAAAAAACGTCAGCGACCAACACACTACTAAAAACCATATTGAAGAGAATGTTTTAATCTCACAGGACCATTATTAAATACAAACATTTCCAATAAACAATTAATTGAATATGGAGCAGCAATTGAGGTCATTGATCCAAGCATTCACGCCGATATCAAGTCTGATTGCACCCAATGTTCATCACCTCATATCTCAGAAGTAAATAGAGCCTCCAGCATTGGCTGTCAAAGACTAATATACTTTTTGATTCGTTTGATTGTACTATTTTTGTGAATGCTTGTTTGACACATGTTGCAGCAACACATTCCATAGGAGGCATGTTTTGGGATAGTATCATGAAAAATGATTGTGATGAAAACTTTAATGTTAATGATATGAATTAATGATTGTGAAGAAGATGCTGAAAACATCCAGTTTCTGGTGAATGAAGTCATTACCAATGGAATTACATGGTGAGATGCAATCTCATTTTATGCCCATTACAACTAATATGCTTTTTAATCTGTGCATAACTTACTCAGTTTCTGAACCTGAGTTTAGTGTTTTGATCACGCTTATAAATGTACATTTTCCCACTGCACATCCAGCACTCAGCATCAATGTTCCCTCAAAGCTGTGCGCATGTGCGCCTCCATAGGTTCCCTCTGGAAGCCACACAGAAGAGTTTTAGCAGCACACACAGACAATTCCCACCTTCTCAAGAATTAATTAGGCACAAGCCACAGCAGTTCCCTGACATTTACTTTCTCTCTTACTAAATCTAAATTATACTAACTAGTCTCGATATTCTGATATAGCCTATTTACGTTACACTACTATGCAAGCGTGACCTTACAACCTAAAATCCTTAAAAACATGAATATACCCTCAAGAGGTTAAAAACTAATATTAAAATATGGCTACATTACTAGATGATGTAACTAATATATGCCTGCACACATTAACCAAATACCCTTGCCCCCCCACCCATGGCTCCTATATTTAACCCAGGCTTTGACTGGCCAATAGGCGAATACAGCAATGCCCAAACCAAAAATACAAAATGCTAGTGTGGGCCAGTTATTATTTTATTTTTTTTGCACACAGTGGCACACTTTTTTGGCCAATGTGGGCCAGTTTGATGAGTTACTTCACTATGCAGCTAGTAGTTTTGGCCATTGTTACTGAATACATATTCTTTAAATTGCAAAATTTGCATTACATTTCATCAAAAATCAAACAGCCTGTCATAAAACGAATTGTCATTTGCATCGGTAGGCCGCTTTCTCACTGGTGCCTGAGACAATTCTATCCCTCAGCCCGACCCTGGACCCAACTTGCACCCCAGGCCATGTAGCTATCAACAGACACCTTGAATCTGCCTACCTTGGTTCAGAGAAAGCTTACCAGACTTGCACCTATGCCCACTTGTTTTATGTTTGCTTCAAGAGTAATAATGTTCAAGCACCTGTTACTCGTGGTGCTTTACCAATGGTGTGACTGACACGTTGTAACCCCCATCGGCTCAAATATCAGACTTTAAGTGAGCAGGCAACTTGAATGTTTAACCTCATCCCATGCTTCCTATTCATTGCACCCTTGCAAAAATAAATTGAATTATATTATATATATACTTGACATTCAAACAGCACCAGTGCTTTTTCACACACTGGGTCCTTTTCCACTTTTCAGAGGTGCATTGTGCATAGACCTTAACAAATGATATGGTAACTTCTATACAGCATTGGGTTCACTGAGCACTTGTATAATCGTGTTCAAGAGTTTTAGGGTCGGGGACGTTGCAATGCTGTATGCACTGCTAAATAATTGTGCATATCCAGATTCATGATATTTTCATAAACTGACCATAATGTCATGGTGAGGCTTTTAACATGTTTTGCTGGTATGGAAATATCCCAGTGAGTGTTGTAATGCTACAAGCAGTGTATTTAAATGTACACAAATATTTGGCTTTAAACTAGTCTTCTATTAAAAGCCATTACATGACAGTTCTTTTCTTTCACTAGCACACACTACCATGCTCACTTGGTAGTACAGTTTTGTGTATTTGTACATTGGAGAGTTGTGCAGGTATTGGTGACGCTTATTCTTTAGGTCGTCTAAAACGCTCAAGGCAGTAAGATACAAGTTTAAAACAGCGAGCGCGGACATTCATGAATGCCTTCAAAAAGAGATGCCTTCAGAACATAGTATCTGGAGGTCAACAGCGCATTTATGACGCCTTGAGTGCTACAGTAAGCTATTACGTGTGATCCCGCACACTCAGCAGGCATTTTGTAATTATAACTGAGGAATACAACACACTTTATTTCCGTAGAGTCCACTAATCTACTTGCATCCCATTTTGTCAATATGTGCTATGCATAATCTACTTTAAACCCAAAAGCACCGTATTCGGGGCTTGAAGACTATTACGTTGTATGGAAGCGGAAAGCCTCATTTGTACATGTGTACGTTTGTGCATTTCTACTAACATCAAACTCAAAGTTTGCAAGGTTGTTATTTTCGTTTTGAAAACCTCCCTCCCCAGTCACTGGCCATAAAACGCGACGTAATTGGATGAAAGGTGTCACTCTTGTTTCACAGAACAAAGCTTCTTAGGAGAAGCTCTAAATTGAAAAGAAATGGCAGCTACAGAGTGGCCTCGCGGACAATCACTCTCGCGAGAAGGGTGTTTCAAGCAAGCCTTTCATGATGGGACCATTGTCCCTTTGGGCGACTGTGGCACACAGAAACCAGAAGCTGCATTAAGCTGCTTTTAGAAGTGTCTGCTGACATATAAATGCGGCAACAAATATCAAACTGTGAATAGTTTGAGGACCGTGTGTCACATTTGTAGTTACAAAAGAAAACTAAGCATATCTTTTGAGCAGCGGAGGTCGCAACTCTTTTATGCACTCACAGCTACTTCGTGATACTACAATTTACAGCTCAATCTCCACACTCTGGATACGGATTCAAGCCCTCTTTTTTATCCTTAAGATATTGTTTGGCAGAATAAAGCATTGGGTATCAAGTGTTCTTTCAGGAACACGAATGTTTCTGCGATCCCTCCACTGGCTTTTCAAATGACACCTCTGCCAGTGTTCAATGTGACTGCTGAGCCCTCCCTCCTAAGGAGACTTAGCACGCTGCACACTTAACATGCTGCGGATCTGAAATAACAGCTTGGAAGGCATCGCTGCATGCATGATCCCACAGAGTTCCTTCAAGTAGCATATGCTCTTTTCATAGCTGTCTCTTGTCTTACTCTAATTAATACATGTCCTACAAATCAAGCATGATTACAAAATTGGCATCCACAATAAGTATGTACAACACCCCAACATGGGTACTGTTTCGGCGGAAGAAGTGCGTTTGTCTTTCATCAAATTACATTATTATTTCAGAAACACAAACTAAATTGTATTCGCGCAAAACATAACGGCTAAACTAATGGAAATGTATACAAAGTTGTTTTGAAAAGAAAAGAAAATATATTAAAAAGTATAAATAGTCTATATGATGCTTCTTATCAAAGTGACAGGTGGGTTGTGCCTAGGTCATGAAGATAACCCCTTTTTAAATTTATTTCTGATTTTCTTTTTATATAAATAACTGTTTTTATTTATTGCTTTTTCATTAATGTTTGGTGAATTTATTTTTATTTGCAAAATAGTTTTCATTTCCTTTCATATGATTTTTTAACTTCGATTTTAAAATGTTTTTTATCAAGCTCATTTTATCACCCAAAGACATCTGATATTACATGCTGTCCCCAATCCCAACAGGTTGGGGAATGTAGTTGAAAGTTGTGCAGGCAGTACATAAAGGTCTGAACATTATCTGCAAAGTCGGGCATGCCCCTAATGGTCTAAGCAACAGCCACACAGATGGAAACCAGTCCACCTACTGGGCCAATGACATGTATGAGGCATGTAAATGGAGGCGTTGGGGAGCTGGTTTATCTTCTTAAGGTATGCCTTTATTTCTAAACCGATACAAGATGTATGCTGACAAACCCAAAACAACTTGTTGGAGTATGAAGAAATCCAGAAAGAATATGTCAGGGAATGCGTGCTATTATCTGCAAAGCCCATTAGCAATGGTTGAAGATGCTTTTGAAGGGGCAATAGATAGCGGAAAACCATAACAACATTTAATTCCTCCTAATTCTGGTGACATTGCTATTGGGATGAGGACTGCCTAAAAAAGAGTGAAAGGGAAGAGGCTATGAATGATGCAGAGCAGAGATTTGGTGGGAGACCCCTGAGGAACTGATGTTCATGGATGTTGTGAAAGTGAATGTGAGTGATAGCCTCTTTGATGAGGATATGGAGGGGCTACAAGAAATCTTTGAGCAACATTTTCAGGAAGATGGCTGTGTTGCTGTGGAAATCACATGCAATGAAGGGATCACATTTGAAATGTACGCATGTTGGAATAGGCAATTCATGTTTTTACTAAATTTCCCTTTGAATGTAAAACATAATGGTCATTTCTTTCCAGAAACATTTTGAAAATGCTGTCCAAACAGATTCTAATGTTTGTTTCTGATGGTTGTGAGTTCCTATTGTTCTTGCTATTCAAAACAAACCTATGTGGATGTAAAGACTGGAAGGGGGTGTTGGGGAGGAGAGGTCTTTTCAGACCCCGTGACATTCTCACGTAAAATGGATCTTGCGTTTACCCAAATGGCGGGAGACGTCCCCATGTTTGTTTGTCTGTTCTAATGATTTGGCATTAACATAACCACAAAAAAGACGGTAAACAAAGCCATCTGGTGAGACATAAATACTCCATTTTGTGAAACCCTAAAATGCCATCTTTTCCTAGGCCACACCATAATTTCTAAAAAGCCATCTCTCTCTCTGTCCAGCGCCGCGCACAAAAAGCCCAGCCGTCCCCTCCGCCTCCTGGCAGCTCCGCACCAACCCATTTCTCACGGAAGCGCTTGGCCATGTATTGTTGCAAATATTCATTATCATTCACTCTTCCTCTGAGGTCATTGCCCTGCGTGTGACCGGAGCAAACCCTGGCTTGCATCATCTGTCTCCACAAGCCTGCTTGTGCCACCTCAACCCCCACCTTTAGAAGTTACAGCTTACAGAGCCTTTGCCCCTCCACTCTCTTTGAATTTGATTGCCTGAAAGACCCTTCCCCCGGACCACCCTAAATTGCCCATCATATACCTAATCCAGTGTGATCATATATCTTTCTCTAAACTAACACCCACCCATCCTTCATTTTAATTGTGAGGCATCAGGGAGAATAAATCACAGATCACACCCCACAGATAAGGCACCTGGGAGAGGGGCCAATGAACCTGTCCCCCCACAAAACACATGGGTTAGAATGTGCATATATCTGTCTAAATTTTATAAACATCCCCCCATCTAAGTAAAGGCTTTATGCCTAACATTATTCTTTGCATAACAATAACCATTGTGTAGTTTAGATTAGTTGGGATTGTAACATTTTATGACCAAAGCCTGACCTCCACCCTGTGAAGATGAGCCCAGCTGACCCACGTGTCAACGGATCGCCTCAGCCACAGCAACCAATTGGAGTCTGAAATTGACATCACCTATACAGTATGCTGTGCCATGTGGGCCAATCAATTCAAACTGTTATTTTGTACCATATGTCATTACATCATTCATGATGCTTTTTAGGTTCATAGTGTGCTGCCTGTGTATTGTTTGGCAGAGTGCTCTCAGGGCAGCAGAGTTCTCTGCATGCACATCTCTATCTATGAAAAATTTAGTTTGAGTTGCAATCAATCTCTTGGTCTCATTCCCTATTGGGTTCCATCCTTTTATTTGGTTTGTTTTGTATCGTGTTGGGACCAGGCGCTTACAAAGTGGTGACCAATCCGAAATGATAGTTCCCTGATGTCCCGTACTGCGGCGAGATCCAGGGCTTCCCCAGGAGAGCCAAACACCACCTACAGCTGACCAGAATTCTACAAAAAGCATTCACTCCTGAGCAGGTTCTGTGGGTCCCGGCTTTGCAAATACCCAACTGCTTGCCAGAGACGGGCACGGCCCGCCACAGGGAGGCCCCCCGTCTGGATAGACCGCAATCGGAGGCTCTGGGAATACCACGGACACGTGAGTATTGATTGCAAGAAGAATTAAAGGTGGGATGTATGAAGGGCATGGAGCAGATTTAATAAGGGGGACAGCGTTACAGGTTGGGTTGGATATGAGTGAATAGAGTGATTTTTGAATTCAAAGAGGTGGTTTTTCCTTTCATGGCCATAAGGATTTTATATGACTAAGGTGATGAAATAAGAGGAGATATGAGAACCTAGCTCCGAAAGGGGGTGGAAGGAAGTGCCGCATAGCATGAAAATTATAAAAGTAGGAGCCTCGTATAGTTAGTAAGCTCGACAAAATATTAGTAGTTCTTCTTTTTAAAATCTATAATCTTTTGGAGGAAGGCCCTGGGGGACGGAGGTGATGTGAATGTTAAGTGTGAGCAAGGGAACAGAGTATTAATTAACAAAGGACTGGGCACTAAGGGACAGGTTGGTTTTAAGGTTCTATGTTTTATGTTCAATATTGCTGAAGGGTGTTGTGATCCACTGTACTTACCACAACCAAGCGCACCGACCACCCCAGTAGTTGCACCACCTCCCCCATAGTCCCAGATAATCCCACATGTGCCCCTGATTTGGAAATATTGATGTCAAATACACAGGCTGAGCTAGCACGATTGCGGACATTATGATACAGCATTGCCAACACAGGGGAGAGGACAGCCACAGTTGCCGCCCCCATTACAAAGCACCACTATGCTACCAGAAGATTAATGGAAATCTGGGGATTTCCTGTTCCATATAGACAGCGCACCAATCAAAAAGGTATGAGTGGAGCGAGAAGGAGAAACAATGAGCGTGGAATACGACACAGTAGCATCCGATGGGGAAGAAGAATGTTGGAGTGACTTTGATGAGTTAGAGGAGGGGGCAGTGAGAGGAACACAACAGATAAAGTGGGCAACTCCACAGGTGACAGAAACAGGAGAAGAGGGGCAGAAAGGAAGGCTCCACAACAGACTATGGCGAGTGGCTATAGCAAAAAAGAAAGGAGCAAAGGTAAGTAGAGGAAAAGTAAGGTCAAAATTGCAAATGTCTCTCATCCACAAAGGGAGAAGGACGTCCCATTATGTCCTTTGGGCACTGATGGACAAAACTAATTTATTAAAAGTGCTCCCTCCACTTTCAGGGGGGGCGGGACAATGGATATATGCATTTGAGAAAAATACAGTGGGGGTCCCCTGGCCATTGGGGATATCAAAAGCCTTCTGGTATCGGCAGTGGGTGATCAAGCAGACAGGGTGTGGGTGAAGGCAGGGTTCTCGGCTGTAACGATGGGCAATGATCAACATGATGGGGCGTCCTTTAACAATTTAAGAGCACAGGAATGGGATGCACTGCAGAGGACATTCCCAGATACCCCATATTTACACTCTGGTATGCAATGCACTATGGGGGACGAGGAAGAGGCTCCGCAGTTCATTCCTCGGATGCAGGATATGTGGCGGGCAGAGACGGGTACAGCGTAGGACCAATCCACCTCCCTGTTCTATTTTATTATCAAAAAATGCCTCCCAAAGGAGGTACAGAAGGCGCTTGATAAAATTGCTAGGATAGAAGACAAAGGATGGCCGGGAATTCAGAGCATCATAGTACACTACTGTAGGAGAATCTAAGAAAGGGAAAAAGAAATAGCACAAAGAAGATTGGCAGATGAAGCAAAGCTGGTAGAGAGTAAGTTAGTGTCGGTTGCACCGTTAACCGCAGGACTGCCCCAAGAACGGCAGGGAGAAGAGGGGGGGCAGTAGCAATACAGGCCAGAATGGCAGCTACATGGGCAGATGATGGTCAAGAACAATGGGTGGAGAAGAGCAATACACAGGACCCCAGTGGCAAGGAAGGCCAGCAAG